>NW_027506976.1:52500-381625 GCF_052324685.1 Brachyhypopomus gauderio | reverse complement strand
AATTTCGTGCCAAATCTGAGGCTAACAAAAACTGTTTGGATTTTAACTGGCAGATTACGAGCAAAATGAGTTAACCACAACAGCAATGAACTCATTTTATTGCCTTGTAAAGCATATAAAATTATAAAATTGTTGTGATTTCTGGAACATTCCAAATTCGGCACGTTGATAATGCGATAGGATTCAGTGCAATGTTGATATTGATATACATGAACGAAATCATTTAACTGAATTCATGAAGTCATTTAACTGTCCATGATGCCGAAATGAACTTGATATTCATTCGATAATTTACATACACGTTATGATAATATGTATATATAACAGTGGCGTGCACACATAGACATCAGGTGGTGCTAAAGCACCACCAACTCTGCCCTTTATCAACGAAAGTGCCCTTTTGAAACTTCGTTTTTTTTTTTTATTATTATTATCATTTTACTGAGGTCGGCTTGAAATGATCTTTTGAAAGCCTGAGCGATTAAAAACAATGCCCTGAAATGAGCCACCACCTCACACACCCGACCTCTCTCTTCCTTTAACACCAGATGCGCTGCAGCAGTTCAGTTCAGCGAGTGGAAGGAAGCGTCTTCAGCACAGCACACACGCTCACAGATAGACTTCTTCTCCCGTCCCCACCAGCCAGGTCACATACACATCAAGTCAAATCGTACCGTTTGCCCTCTAAGCCCAACGTGAAATCATTTTCTTGTGTTGTAAAATGTCTCATACAGCACTAAACTACTAAGCATTTTTAGCCGACTGGTCACCTGATAAACTAGTCGCACTAGCCCAAATCAATGATAGATAACGTGAGGACGACCACATACAAATAATTAAGGTAGTTTGCAAATCTATGTGTTAAGCTGAACGTCTTCTGTTGTATAGGTTTTGTTAGGCAACATAAATTACATTCATTTGTGAAAGAAGAAACGGGAAGTTCCCCATTACCTGTGAAAAATGCCCATCTGCATTCATGTAATGACAACATTCAGTAGCCTATAACTCCTTCTCCTACTTTACGGTCTTTTACTGTCTTCATTGTAGGCCTATATTGATTTACTAATTGCAAAATATATGCAACAAGGCCTGCAGTCAGTGGAGGGTAAACAGAAGTTACCTGAAGGACATGACTGTATATTGGATATGAATTAATTCAGAGGTGGGACCAAGTCAGTGTTTTGCAAGTCTCAAGTAAGTCCAAGTCTTTATCCTCAAGTCCCGAGTCAAGTCTCAAGCAAAGACAGTCAAGTCAAGTCAAGTCTCGAGTCAAGACAGGCAACAGTCAAGTCAAGTCCCAAGTCTGAAACTTGGAATTTCAAGTCCTTTCGAGTCTTTTTTTTTTAACCAATGTTGCAGGTATATTTTAAATGTAAATAATAGACATGTGTTCTTTTTTAAATCTGTATTCTCCTCAAATCTTGATAAAACACGTGCAACTGAAAACACAAAGTATAAAACAAATTTAAATTACACCTCTTTATTGCACAGTTCAATTTGTTAAAATTAGCTGCAAAAATATTCATACTTTAAACTACAATTTTCCAGAAATAAATATTCTGTGAAAAAGTCATAAGTAGAACTCCATGTTCAAATAAAAAGTGCTGATATTTTCACAGTACAATACAAAGAACCATAACAGCATTTTTCCCTCTCTTCTCTTATCTGGTTTCTTGGAGAACATGTGTGTCCATATGTGAGTGACACAAGACAAACAAATATAAGAACTGAACAATGAACAGGAATCAGGAATGCAACTTTAGACATTTCAGTAAACTATTCTGCATTGCATTTGCAAAAGACCAAACTGGCCAAAAGTCTGTATGTCATTTGTGCACGATGAGGCCGTAGAATGATGTCCCCATAGCTGAAAACTCGCTCCACTTTTGTCAATATTTTTTTTTCTCGACGTAGATGTCTTCAAATACACAATCCATGCTGAGATAGAACTGGATATGATGGTGACAGAGAGAGGCTCTCTTCCCTGAGTTCAGATACAGAACCCCGGGTTGCCAACTCTCACGCATTGAGCGTGAGACACATGCATTTGACTGTCTTCACACGCTCTCACGCCACACATCCGATTTCAATCAATCAATCAAATTTTATTTATATAGCGCTTTTTACAACAGTTGTTGTCACAAAGCAGCTTTACAAGTGCCGAGTCCTAGCCCCCAGTGAGCAAGCCAAGGGCGACAGTGGCAAGGAAAAACTCCCTAGTTTTTTGCATGAGGAAGAAACCTTGAGAGGAACCAAGACTCAGGAGGGGAACCCTTCCTCCTCTGGCCGACACCGGTCACCATGACAACAACAACAATTTAAACAGAAAGAAATAAAGAAAAGGAAAAGATGTAGTAATGTCCATCATGGTGTAGGCTCATCCGGTCAGGCAGTAGGTGGCTGGCACTGGATGGATCGCTTGTCTCTCCTCATCTCATTTTTCCTCGAGCAGGCGGGCAGCCATGTGGAGAAAATAAAACAGGGAAAATTAGCTCTGTATGAGGACATATACAGGACAGATAAAATTAAACACATTTCAGGAGTGTGGCAGCAACTCCGGCATTAAGTTAAACTATTACAGCCTAGCTAAAAAGGCAGAACCAGAAGGTAACATAGGCTTGGGGGCATTCTGAGACAATGGCATCCATCCACTGCCCTGTCAACAAACTTGAGTGACCACGAGCAGTGACAGGACGACAGCACCAGCGCCCCAGTCTACCATAAAACCCTTCGTCTATAAACCCCTGGATCTGTACATTTATCTAAGGGGGGATATTAATTATCAAACGCTAAACCAAATAGGTGGGTTTTCAACCTAGACTTAAAGATTTTGACTGTGTCAGAGTCCCGTATGCAATTTGGAAGGTTGTTCCAAAGCTGGGGGGCGTTATAAGAAAAGGCTCTTCCCCCGTATTGATTTTAAAATTCTATTATTAACATATAAAGCACTGCACGGGCTTGCTCCTGAATACCTCCAGGAACTTATTTCCTACTATGAACCCCCACGTCCACTAAGATCACAGAGTGCTGGTCTTTTATTAGTTCCACAAATGAATGAGGTAACAGTAGGGGGAAGAGCCTTTTCTTATAAGGCCCCCCAGATTTCTCACGCCGAAAAAAAAAATCTAGTTTATTTACCTCTGATCCTTATCTATGATTCAATGAGTTACAAGTTCGCTCCGGCAACAACCACTGGCGATCGATCGCGATATAATACTTAATTTGTGTCCATTTTACACCCCGCCCGGTAACAATTCACGTTGTGACTCGAGTCCCCACCTCTGGTCTATACCTTTTAGATATGAAAAGGATTCTGCTGTCCATTTGGAAGAACTTGATGTGGACTCAAGCAGTAGGTGAAAAGAAAACTCTACATGACCAAACAGAATCTTACAGAATATTGCACACTAGTGTCACACCAATTACTGTTTAATGCAGACAATTTATTATGTACACATGTTGTATTCAATGTGTCTTTGATTACCTTCATCTTCTAATGCTTGTTCTGTCCTCTGCTGTTCCGTTCGAGTTGTGCTCAAAAGGTATGGGTGGAAAAATGAAAAAGACCAAGTCAGCCAAAACTCATAAAGAGTGAAAAATATAAAATGTCATTGCATAAATCATGATTCAGTAATGAAAATATTGGTGTCCTGCATGACACTCTCTTCAATGTCTATACCTTTTAGATATGAAAAAGATTCTGCTGTCCATTTGAAAGAACCTGATGTGGACTTAAACAGTAGGTGAAAAGAAAACTCTACATGACCAAACAGAATCTTACAGAATATTGCACACTAGTGTCACACCAATTACTGTTTAATGCTGACAATTTATTATGTACACATGTTGTATTCAATGTGTCTTTGATTACCTTCATCTTCTAATGCTTGTTCTGTCTTCTGCTGTTCTGTTCGAGTTGTGCTCAAAAGGTATAGGTGGAAAAATGAAAAAGACCAAGTCAGCCAAAACTCATAAAGAGTGAAAAATATAAAAAAGTCATTGCATCAATCATGATTCAGTAATAAAAATGTTGGTGTCCTGTATCAACCTCTCTTCAATGTCTTTACCTTTTAGATATGAAAGGATTCTGCTGTCCATTTGGAAAAACCTGATGTGGACTCAAGCAGTAGGTGAAAAGAAAACTCTACATGACCAAACAGAATCTTACAGAATATTGCACAGTAGTGTCACACCAATTACTGTTTAATGCTGACAATTTATTATGTACACATGTTGTATTCAATGTGTCTTTGATTACCTTCATCTTCTAATGCTTGTTCTGTCCTCTGCTGTTCCGTTCGAGTTGTGCTCAAAAGGTATGGGTGGAAAAATGAAAAAGACCAAGTCAGACAAAACTCATAAAGAGTGAAAAATATAAAATGTCATTGCATCAATCATGATTCAGTAATAAAAATGTTGGTGTCCTGTATCGAATTCTCTTTAATGTCTTTACCTTTTACATATGAAAAGGATTCTGCTGTCCATTTGGAAGAACCTGATGTGGACTCAAGCAGTAGGTGAAAAGAAAACTCTACACGACCAAACAGAATCTTACAGAATACAGGTGCTGGTCTTTTATTAGTTCCACAAATTAATAAGGTAACAGTAGGGGGAAGAGCCTTTTCTTATAAGGCCCCCCAGATTTCTCACGCCGAAAAAAAAAATCTAGTTTATTTACCTCTGATCCTTATCTATGATTCAATGAGTTACTAGTTCGCTCTGGCACCAACCACTGGCGATCGATCGATCGCGATATAATACTTAATTTGTGTCCATTTTACACCCCGCCCGGTAACAATTCACGTTCGCTGACCCCCCCATTTGATTGGTTGTGCTGCAGCTCATGCACACACACATACACACACACACAACGTACAGAGTGTGGAAAAGCAGAGGACCGGTCTGCGTCAGAAGGACGGAAATGAAATTAATGGGGTGCACTTTATAAATATTAATATGCGTTTTAAAATTTAGATTTGGGGTAAAAAAATCAAGTCTTTGCAAGTAAACAGGTTCAAGTCCAATTCAAGTCCCAAGTTATTGGTGTAAAAGTCCAAGTCAAGTCTAAGTCTCTGAATATTTTTTCAAGTCAGGTCAAAAGTCTTAATATTAATGACTCGAGTCTGACTCGAGTCCAAGTCATGTGACTCGAGTCCCCACCTCTGATGGCAACTAAAAATATGCCCTGTTGGCTATCAGCAGTGTTGGGTAAGTTACTTTTAAAAAGTAATCCGTTACAGTTACAAGTTACCTTGTTTAAAATGTAATTGTAGTGTAACTTTTCTGATTACTTTTGAAAAGTAATGTAACTAATTACTTTTGGATTACATTTTGATTACTTTAAGGTTTAAATGAGTATTGACGCATGATCAACATTTAATTTTTGAGAACTGACAGTGTGAACCTTAAAAGAGTACTAAGCTGAGAGAGAATTGCTGACAGGCAATCACAGGAGGTCCACAAGAAGAGATGCCTGCACCAGGCATGTAAGATCAGACTACTGTCATCGGGCCATGCTCTTTTCTGCTCCTCCCCCAGGCTCTACCATTTTCACAGTTTGCGGACTAACACAAGCAGGTTCAGAAACCACTTCTTTCCCACAGCGGTCACCTTATTGAACTCTTCCCAAAGACCATTCTTTCCTTCCCCTCTATCCATACCTTACCATCCATACAAAATCTGTACAGTGTTCCTCTTCAATTCACATCTGTATAGCCCTATCTACAGTGGTATAGGATAATCTGTATGATTCCATCTGTATTTATCACATTTATTTATGCCATGCTATTTTTCTTTGCCCTGTGCATTGTACTGCCATAACTACATTACACACACATGCATTTCCCTAGGTAATTTATCTACTCTGCACATATCTATTAACCATCTTTACTTACACTAGCTGTAACTAACTGCATTGTATCTCTAAATACTGCATTCTATACAATCTGCACGTGTTGCACTTGATTAGATACCAAACTGCATTTCATTACTTCATACAAATTTAATTCAAATGTATTGCTTGTCGAACGGTAGGTCTAAGATAGGTCCAATGATAGCCTACCAATTGGGTAGGCTAGGTCGTGTCATAGACATCGACAAACGTTTTTCCAACACCAAACAGTAATAAATATTCATTTGATACCGTCTGTCATTGTCTCTAATAGTCATGTATGATTCCAGCGAATACCTGTTTAGGACTTTAAACAGCTAATTTGGTTAGCCTGTAAATCAAGCTAGCATGCTAAAGAACAAACACATTCAAGTGAATGGTAGTAGCTAGCCTAGCAGGTAGCTAACTGTGGAAACCACAGTGTGACGGTCAGCATACCTTGCTGTTAGCTCGCTTACAACCTCAATAGTGGTTGCCTTCTGATCGGAAATAAACCTCCAAACTCCGAAATTTACACAAAGGCTTGGCATAATCACAAATAGTTGCCGATGGTGGCACATGGTTCACATTTATTGACAACACGAAAACAAAACAAACGCTTCTTAAATGTCCAGTGCTTGAAGGCGTCTGTCATTGCTGCTTGAGCTGAAACTGAACCGCGCGTTTGCAAGCGGGAAACAAGCGGCAAACGGCGATGTAGGGCGCAAAGCAATAAAAATATCATTAAATATTTCGCAAAGGTTTTTGTTTATATTTTTAAAATGTAACTAAAATTATAAGATATACATGAACGAAATCATTTAACTGAATTCATGAAGTCATTTAACTGTTCATGATGCCGAAATGAACTTGATATTCATTCGATAATTTACATACATGTTATGATAATATGTATATATATTCAGATTGAGGAGAAAAAATAACGTTGATACATGGCAACTAAAAATAGGCCCTGTTGGCTATCAGGCACCGGTCAGATCAGCACTGGGCTTTTTTTTTTTTTTTTTTTTTTTTTGTTTTTTTTTGTTTTTGTCTTTTTTTCGTTTTTTTGGTATACCTTTTTTTGTTACACTTAATCTAGCGTGGGGTTCGAACCCGGGTCTTGCTGACCCAAGTGCTTCAATGACCAGTGCCCTACCCATTAGGCCAACATAGGGCCGCTTACGGATCAAAATTCATAATATACAAAGTTAAAATACACGACATATGCGCATGCGCATTGCGATTACGACGTCAGGATATCCGGCACATTTCAAATTCTGTGCATTGACATAATGTCATGAGATGGACTGAACAGCTTTTGTATAGTGGAAAGGTGATTTTGATATACACGAAGGAAGTCATTTAAATAAAGTCATGAAGTCATTTAACTGTCCAAGGTGCTGAAATGAACTTGATATTCATTGGATATTTTACGTATATATTATAAATAATGCATAGTTCGATTTTTCAGATTGAACAAAAAAAAAAAAAAAAAAAAACCGGTAGTGGCAACTAAAAATGTGCCCTGTTGGCTATCAGGCACCGGTGAGGTGGGCACTGGGTATTGATCTATTGGCCCTTGTGATCCTCCTGTAACTGAGCCCGTCATTCTCATCACTGTCATTAAGAAACCTAGCGCAGCGCGTTTCCTCTCGGCTCCCTGATCCAGGGCCTCCACGCTCAATATCATTATTGAAGTTATGGGGTCACACACCCGGTGGCGGATTTGAACTCTCGTCGTTCTGCGTGACTGACCAGTGCGCTACCCATTACGCCAAGAACGGGCAATGTCAAAGGTCAAAAATTCATAATATACAAAGATAAAATATTCGAAACGTGCGCATGCGCATTGCGATTATGCCGTGACACCGCACCAACGGATAAACCTCTCAAAGAAGCCTATGTTTCAAGCACAAAGTGGACTTTTGCTTTCTTTCCATTTTATTTCACCTATAGTTATAGTTTGAAACGATTTATCGTATTAAATTACTAATTTCATCAGGCGTTTTAAGAACCCACCTTGAATTAACCTTCATTTTATGATTACTTTCATTCCATAAACCCCAGGCGCTTATTTGGATTGAAACATTAGTCCCATGACCAACACACTTTTGTATCCACACTTTTTGTAGTTTTTAAAACAGACTATTCATATATAAGGCCACTGGAAACATGTCAGCACCGGCTAAGTCTCTTTATTAAGAGCTGAGCAGATCTCTCCAAAAGCCGCCGGGCGCAGTGGCGCGTACCTGTAATCCACGTTACTTGGAGGCTGAGCTTGGAGGAGCTTGTGAGTTCGGGGCTTCTGGGCTGCACCGCGCTGTGTTGATCGGTTGTCCGCACTAAGCTCGCTGTCGATATGGTGTCCCTGAGGGAGCTTCGGGCCACCAGGTCGGAAACAGAGCAGGTCAAAGCCCCCTTACCGATCAGTAGTGGGAGCGCATCTGAGAACAGACGCTGTAGCGCAGCCCGAGCGATAAAGTGTGACCGAACCTTTTACAGCGCACCTGTCTGACTTTTGTGCTGGAACCTGCTTGACTGATTTTATGTCTAAAACTCATCTCAACGTGTTTGATTAGCTCGTTAATTTAGCATCAGAATTAAAGTGATAATTTCGTGCCAAATCTGAGGCTAACAAAAACTGTTTGGATTTTAACTGGCAGATTACGAGCAAAATGAGTTAACCACAACAGCAATGAACTCATTTTATTGCCTTGTAAAGCATATAAAATTATAAAATTGTTGTGATTTCTGGAACATTCCAAATTCGGCACGTTGATAATGCGATAGGATTCAGTGCAATGTTGATATTGATATACATGAACGAAATCATTTAACTGAATTCATGAAGTCATTTAACTGTCCATGATGCCGAAATGAACTTGATATTCATTCGATAATTTACATACACGTTATGATAATATGTATATATAACAGTGGCGTGCACACATAGACATCAGGTGGTGCTAAAGCACCACCAACTCTGCCCTTTATCAACGAAAGTGCCCTTTTGAAACTTCGTTTTTTTTTTTTATTATTATTATCATTTTACTGAGGTCGGCTTGAAATGATCTTTTGAAAGCCTGAGCGATTAAAAACAATGCCCTGAAATGAGCCACCACCTCACACACCCGACCTCTCTCTTCCTTTAACACCAGATGCGCTGCAGCAGTTCAGTTCAGCGAGTGGAAGGAAGCGTCTTCAGCACAGCACACACGCTCACAGATAGACTTCTTCTCCCGTCCCCACCAGCCAGGTCACATACACATCAAGTCAAATCGTACCGTTTGCCCTCTAAGCCCAACGTGAAATCATTTTCTTGTGTTGTAAAATGTCTCATACAGCACTAAACTACTAAGCATTTTTAGCCGACTGGTCACCTGATAAACTAGTCGCACTAGCCCAAATCAATGATAGATAACGTGAGGACGACCACATACAAATAATTAAGGTAGTTTGCAAATCTATGTGTTAAGCTGAACGTCTTCTGTTGTATAGGTTTTGTTAGGCAACATAAATTACATTCATTTGTGAAAGAAGAAACGGGAAGTTCCCCATTACCTGTGAAAAATGCCCATCTGCATTCATGTAATGACAACATTCAGTAGCCTATAACTCCTTCTCCTACTTTACGGTCTTTTACTGTCTTCATTGTAGGCCTATATTGATTTACTAATTGCAAAATATATGCAACAAGGCCTGCAGTCAGTGGAGGGTAAACAGAAGTTACCTGAAGGACATGACTGTATATTGGATATGAATTAATTCAGAGGTGGGACCAAGTCAGTGTTTTGCAAGTCTCAAGTAAGTCCAAGTCTTTATCCTCAAGTCCCGAGTCAAGTCTCAAGCAAAGACAGTCAAGTCAAGTCAAGTCTCGAGTCAAGACAGGCAACAGTCAAGTCAAGTCCCAAGTCTGAAACTTGGAATTTCAAGTCCTTTCGAGTCTTTTTTTTTTTAACCAATGTTGCAGGTATATTTTAAATGTAAATAATAGACATGTGTTCTTTTTTAAATCTGTATTCTCCTCAAATCTTGATAAAACACGTGCAACTGAAAACACAAAGTATAAAACAAATTTAAATTACACCTCTTTATTGCACAGTTCAATTTGTTAAAATTAGCTGCAAAAATATTCATACTTTAAACTACAATTTTCCAGAAATAAATATTCTGTGAAAAAGTCATAAGTAGAACTCCATGTTCAAATAAAAAGTGCTGATATTTTCACAGTACAATACAAAGAACCATAACAGCATTTTTCCCTCTCTTCTCTTATCTGGTTTCTTGGAGAACATGTGTGTCCATATGTGAGTGACACAAGACAAACAAATATAAGAACTGAACAATGAACAGGAATCAGGAATGCAACTTTAGACATTTCAGTAAACTATTCTGCATTGCATTTGCAAAAGACCAAACTGGCCAAAAGTCTGTATGTCATTTGTGCACGATGAGGCCGTAGAATGATGTCCCCATAGCTGAAAACTCGCTCCACTTTTGTCAATATTTTTTTTTCTCGACGTAGATGTCTTCAAATACACAATCCATGCTGAGATAGAACTGGATATGATGGTGACAGAGAGAGGCTCTCTTCCCTGAGTTCAGATACAGAACCCCGGGTTGCCAACTCTCACGCATTGAGCGTGAGACACATGCATTTGACTGTCTTCACACGCTCTCACGCCACACATCCGATTTCAATCAATCAATCAAATTTTATTTATATAGCGCTTTTTACAACAGTTGTTGTCACAAAGCAGCTTTACAAGTGCCGAGTCCTAGCCCCCAGTGAGCAAGCCAAGGGCGACAGTGGCAAGGAAAAACTCCCTAGTTTTTTGCATGAGGAAGAAACCTTGAGAGGAACCAAGACTCAGGAGGGGAACCCTTCCTCCTCTGGCCGACACCGGTCACCATGACAACAACAACAATTTAAACAGAAAGAAATAAAGAAAAGGAAAAGATGTAGTAATGTCCATCATGGTGTAGGCTCATCCGGTCAGGCAGTAGGTGGCTGGCACTGGATGGATCGCTTGTCTCTCCTCATCTCATTTTTCCTCGAGCAGGCGGGCAGCCATGTGGAGAAAATAAAACAGGGAAAATTAGCTCTGTATGAGGACATATACAGGACAGATAAAATTAAACACATTTCAGGAGTGTGGCAGCAACTCCGGCATTAAGTTAAACTATTACAGCCTAGCTAAAAAGGCAGAACCAGAAGGTAACATAGGCTTGGGGGCATTCTGAGACAATGGCATCCATCCACTGCCCTGTCAACAAACTTGAGTGACCACGAGCAGTGACAGGACGACAGCACCAGCGCCCCAGTCTACCATAAAACCCTTCGTCTATAAACCCCTGGATCTGTACATTTATCTAAGGGGGGATATTAATTATCAAACGCTAAACCAAATAGGTGGGTTTTCAACCTAGACTTAAAGATTTTGACTGTGTCAGAGTCCCGTATGCAATTTGGAAGGTTGTTCCAAAGCTGGGGGGCGTTATAAGAAAAGGCTCTTCCCCCGTATTGATTTTAAAATTCTATTATTAACATATAAAGCACTGCACGGGCTTGCTCCTGAATACCTCCAGGAACTTATTTCCTACTATGAACCCCCACGTCCACTAAGATCACAGAGTGCTGGTCTTTTATTAGTTCCACAAATGAATGAGGTAACAGTAGGGGGAAGAGCCTTTTCTTATAAGGCCCCCCAGATTTCTCACGCCGAAAAAAAAAATCTAGTTTATTTACCTCTGATCCTTATCTATGATTCAATGAGTTACAAGTTCGCTCCGGCAACAACCACTGGCGATCGATCGCGATATAATACTTAATTTGTGTCCATTTTACACCCCGCCCGGTAACAATTCACGTTGTGACTCGAGTCCCCACCTCTGGTCTATACCTTTTAGATATGAAAAGGATTCTGCTGTCCATTTGGAAGAACTTGATGTGGACTCAAGCAGTAGGTGAAAAGAAAACTCTACATGACCAAACAGAATCTTACAGAATATTGCACACTAGTGTCACACCAATTACTGTTTAATGCAGACAATTTATTATGTACACATGTTGTATTCAATGTGTCTTTGATTACCTTCATCTTCTAATGCTTGTTCTGTCCTCTGCTGTTCCGTTCGAGTTGTGCTCAAAAGGTATGGGTGGAAAAATGAAAAAGACCAAGTCAGCCAAAACTCATAAAGAGTGAAAAATATAAAATGTCATTGCATCAATCATGATTCAGTAATAAAAATGTTGGTGTCCTGTATCAACCTCTCTTCAATGTCTATACCTTTTAGATATGAAAAGGATTCTGCTGTCCATTTGGAACAACCTGATGTGGACTCAAGCAGTAGGTGAAAAGAAAACTCTACATGACCAAACAGAATCTTAGAGAATATTGCACACTAGTGTCACACCAATTACTGTTTAATGCAGACAATTTATTATGTACACATGTTGTATTCATTGTGTCTTTGATTACCTTCATCTTCTAATGCTTGTTCTGTCCTCTGCTGTTCCGTTCGAGTTGTGCTCAAAAGGTATGGGTGGAAAAATGAAAAAGACCAAGTCAGCCAAAACTCATAAAGAGTGAAAAATATAAAATGTCATTGCATAAATCATGATTCAGTAATGAAAATATTGGTGTCCTGCATGACACTCTCTTCAATGTCTATACCTTTTAGATATGAAAAAGATTCTGCTGTCCATTTGAAAGAACCTGATGTGGACTTAAACAGTAGGTGAAAAGAAAACTCTACATGACCAAACAGAATCTTACAGAATATTGCACACTAGTGTCACACCAATTACTGTTTAATGCTGACAATTTATTATGTACACATGTTGTATTCAATGTGTCTTTGATTACCTTCATCTTCTAATGCTTGTTCTGTCTTCTGCTGTTCTGTTCGAGTTGTGCTCAAAAGGTATAGGTGGAAAAATGAAAAAGACCAAGTCAGCCAAAACTCATAAAGAGTGAAAAATATAAAAAAGTCATTGCATCAATCATGATTCAGTAATAAAAATGTTGGTGTCCTGTATCAACCTCTCTTCAATGTCTTTACCTTTTAGATATGAAAGGATTCTGCTGTCCATTTGGAAAAACCTGATGTGGACTCAAGCAGTAGGTGAAAAGAAAACTCTACATGACCAAACAGAATCTTACAGAATATTGCACAGTAGTGTCACACCAATTACTGTTTAATGCTGACAATTTATTATGTACACATGTTGTATTCAATGTGTCTTTGATTACCTTCATCTTCTAATGCTTGTTCTGTCCTCTGCTGTTCCGTTCGAGTTGTGCTCAAAAGGTATGGGTGGAAAAATGAAAAAGACCAAGTCAGACAAAACTCATAAAGAGTGAAAAATATAAAATGTCATTGCATCAATCATGATTCAGTAATAAAAATGTTGGTGTCCTGTATCGAATTCTCTTTAATGTCTTTACCTTTTACATATGAAAAGGATTCTGCTGTCCATTTGGAAGAACCTGATGTGGACTCAAGCAGTAGGTGAAAAGAAAACTCTACACGACCAAACAGAATCTTACCGAATACAGGTGCTGGTCTTTTATTAGTTCCACAAATTAATAAGGTAACAGTAGGGGGAAGAGCCTTTTCTTATAAGGCCCCCCAGATTTCTCACGCCGAAAAAAAAAATCTAGTTTATTTACCTCTGATCCTTATCTATGATTCAATGAGTTACTAGTTCGCTCTGGCACCAACCACTGGCGATCGATCGATCGCGATATAATACTTAATTTGTGTCCATTTTACACCCCGCCCGGTAACAATTCACGTTCGCTGACCCCCCCATTTGATTGGTTGTGCTGCAGCTCATGCACACACACATACACACACACACAACGTACAGAGTGTGGAAAAGCAGAGGACCGGTCTGCGTCAGAAGGACGGAAATGAAATTAATGGGGTGCACTTTATAAATATTAATATGCGTTTTAAAATTTAGTTTTGGGGTAAAAAAATCAAGTCTTTGCAAGTAAACAGGTTCAAGTCCAATTCAAGTCCCAAGTTATTGGTGTAAAAGTCCAAGTCAAGTCTAAGTCTCTGAATATTTTTTCAAGTCAGGTCAAAAGTCTTAATATTAATGACTCAAGTCTGACTCGAGTCCAAGTCATGTGACTCGAGTCCCCACCTCTGATGGCAACTAAAAATATGCCCTGTTGGCTATCAGCAGTGTTGGGTAAGTTACTTTTAAAAAGTAATCCGTTACAGTTACAAGTTACCTTGTTTAAAATGTAATTGTAGTGTAACTTTTCTGATTACTTTTGAAAAGTAATGTAACTAATTACTTTTGGATTACATTTTGATTACTTTAAGGTTTAAATGAGTATTGACGCATGATCAACATTTAATTTTTGAGAACTGACAGTGTGAACCTTAAAAGAGTACTAAGCTGAGAGAGAATTGCTGACAGGCAATCACAGGAGGTCCACAAGAAGAGATGCCTGCACCAGGCATGTAAGATCAGACTACTGTCATCGGGCCATGCTCTTTTCTGCTCCTCCCCCAGGCTCTACCATTTTCACAGTTTGCGGACTAACACAAGCAGGTTCAGAAACCACTTCTTTCCCACAGCGGTCACCTTATTGAACTCTTCCCAAAGACCATTCTTTCCTTCCCCTCTATCCATACCTTACCATCCATACAAAATCTGTACAGTGTTCCTCTTCAATTCACATCTGTATAGCCCTATCTACAGTGGTATAGGATAATCTGTATGATTCCATCTGTATTTATCACATTTATTTATGCCATGCTATTTTTCTTTGCCCTGTGCATTGTACTGCCATAACTACATTACACACACATGCATTTCCCTAGGTAATTTATCTACTCTGCACATATCTATTAACCATCTTTACTTACACTAGCTGTAACTAACTGCATTGTATCTCTAAATACTGCATTCTATACAATCTGCACGTGTTGCACTTGATTAGATACCAAACTGCATTTCATTACTTCATACAAATTTAATTCAAATGTATTGCTTGTCGAACGGTAGGTCTAAGATAGGTCCAATGATAGCCTACCAATTGGGTAGGCTAGGTCGTGTCATAGACATCGACAAACGTTTTTCCAACACCAAACAGTAATAAATATTCATTTGATACCGTCTGTCATTGTCTCTAATAGTCATGTATGATTCCAGCGAATACCTGTTTAGGACTTTAAACAGCTAATTTGGTTAGCCTGTAAATCAAGCTAGCATGCTAAAGAACAAACACATTCAAGTGAATGGTAGTAGCTAGCCTAGCAGGTAGCTAACTGTGGAAACCACAGTGTGACGGTCAGCATACCTTGCTGTTAGCTCGCTTACAACCTCAATAGTGGTTGCCTTCTGATCGGAAATAAACCTCCAAACTCCGAAATTTACACAAAGGCTTGGCATAATCACAAATAGTTGCCGATGGTGGCACATGGTTCACATTTATTGACAACACGAAAACAAAACAAACGCTTCTTAAATGTCCAGTGCTTGAAGGCGTCTGTCATTGCTGCTTGAGCTGAAACTGAACCGCGCGTTTGCAAGCGGGAAACAAGCGGCAAACGGCGATGTAGGGCGCAAAGCAATAAAAATATCATTAAATATTTCGCAAAGGTTTTTGTTTATATTTTTAAAATGTAACTAAAATTATAAGATATACATGAACGAAATCATTTAACTGAATTCATGAAGTCATTTAACTGTTCATGATGCCGAAATGAACTTGATATTCATTCGATAATTTACATACATGTTATGATAATATGTATATATATTCAGATTGAGGAGAAAAAATAACGTTGATACATGGCAACTAAAAATAGGCCCTGTTGGCTATCAGGCACCGGTCAGATCAGCACTGGGCTTTTTTTTTTTTTTTTTTTTTTTTTGTTTTTTTTTGTTTTTGTCTTTTTTTCGTTTTTTTGGTATACCTTTTTTTGTTACACTTAATCTAGCGTGGGGTTCGAACCCGGGTCTTGCTGACCCAAGTGCTTCAATGACCAGTGCCCTACCCATTAGGCCAACATAGGGCCGCTTACGGATCAAAATTCATAATATACAAAGTTAAAATACACGACATATGCGCATGCGCATTGCGATTACGACGTCAGGATATCCGGCACATTTCAAATTCTGTGCATTGACATAATGTCATGAGATGGACTGAACAGCTTTTGTATAGTGGAAAGGTGATTTTGATATACACGAAGGAAGTCATTTAAATAAAGTCATGAAGTCATTTAACTGTCCAAGGTGCTGAAATGAACTTGATATTCATTGGATATTTTACGTATATATTATAAATAATGCATAGTTCGATTTTTCAGATTGAACAAAAAAAAAAAAAAAAAAAAACCGGTAGTGGCAACTAAAAATGTGCCCTGTTGGCTATCAGGCACCGGTGAGGTGGGCACTGGGTATTGATCTATTGGCCCTTGTGATCCTCCTGTAACTGAGCCCGTCATTCTCATCACTGTCATTAAGAAACCTAGCGCAGCGCGTTTCCTCTCGGCTCCCTGATCCAGGGCCTCCACGCTCAATATCATTATTGAAGTTATGGGGTCACACACCCGGTGGCGGATTTGAACTCTCGTCGTTCTGCGTGACTGACCAGTGCGCTACCCATTACGCCAAGAACGGGCAATGTCAAAGGTCAAAAATTCATAATATACAAAGATAAAATATTCGAAACGTGCGCATGCGCATTGCGATTATGCCGTGACACCGCACCAACGGATAAACCTCTCAAAGAAGCCTATGTTTCAAGCACAAAGTGGACTTTTGCTTTCTTTCCATTTTATTTCACCTATAGTTATAGTTTGAAACGATTTATCGTATTAAATTACTAATTTCATCAGGCGTTTTAAGAACCCACCTTGAATTAACCTTCATTTTATGATTACTTTCATTCCATAAACCCCAGGCGCTTATTTGGATTGAAACATTAGTCCCATGACCAACACACTTTTGTATCCACACTTTTTGTAGTTTTTAAAACAGACTATTCATATATAAGGCCACTGGAAACATGTCAGCACCGGCTAAGTCTCTTTATTAAGAGCTGAGCAGATCTCTCCAAAAGCCGCCGGGCGCAGTGGCGCGTACCTGTAATCCACGTTACTTGGAGGCTGAGCTTGGAGGAGCTTGTGAGTTCGGGGCTTCTGGGCTGCACCGCGCTGTGTTGATCGGTTGTCCGCACTAAGCTCGCTGTCGATATGGTGTCCCTGAGGGAGCTTCGGGCCACCAGGTCGGAAACAGAGCAGGTCAAAGCCCCCTTACCGATCAGTAGTGGGAGCGCATCTGAGAACAGACGCTGTAGCGCAGCCCGAGCGATAAAGTGTGACCGAACCTTTTACAGCGCACCTGTCTGACTTTTGTGCTGGAACCTGCTTGACTGATTTTATGTCTAAAACTCATCTCAACGTGTTTGATTAGCTCGTTAATTTAGCATCAGAATTAAAGTGATAATTTCGTGCCAAATCTGAGGCTAACAAAAACTGTTTGGATTTTAACTGGCAGATTACGAGCAAAATGAGTTAACCACAACAGCAATGAACTCATTTTATTGCCTTGTAAAGCATATAAAATTATAAAATTGTTGTGATTTCTGGAACATTCCAAATTCGGCACGTTGATAATGCGATAGGATTCAGTGCAATGTTGATATTGATATACATGAACGAAATCATTTAACTGAATTCATGAAGTCATTTAACTGTCCATGATGCCGAAATGAACTTGATATTCATTCGATAATTTACATACACGTTATGATAATATGTATATATAACAGTGGCGTGCACACATAGACATCAGGTGGTGCTAAAGCACCACCAACTCTGCCCTTTATCAACGAAAGTGCCCTTTTGAAACTTCGTTTTTTTTTTTTATTATTATTATCATTTTACTGAGGTCGGCTTGAAATGATCTTTTGAAAGCCTGAGCGATTAAAAACAATGCCCTGAAATGAGCCACCACCTCACACACCCGACCTCTCTCTTCCTTTAACACCAGATGCGCTGCAGCAGTTCAGTTCAGCGAGTGGAAGGAAGCGTCTTCAGCACAGCACACACGCTCACAGATAGACTTCTTCTCCCGTCCCCACCAGCCAGGTCACATACACATCAAGTCAAATCGTACCGTTTGCCCTCTAAGCCCAACGTGAAATCATTTTCTTGTGTTGTAAAATGTCTCATACAGCACTAAACTACTAAGCATTTTTAGCCGACTGGTCACCTGATAAACTAGTCGCACTAGCCCAAATCAATGATAGATAACGTGAGGACGACCACATACAAATAATTAAGGTAGTTTGCAAATCTATGTGTTAAGCTGAACGTCTTCTGTTGTATAGGTTTTGTTAGGCAACATAAATTACATTCATTTGTGAAAGAAGAAACGGGAAGTTCCCCATTACCTGTGAAAAATGCCCATCTGCATTCATGTAATGACAACATTCAGTAGCCTATAACTCCTTCTCCTACTTTACGGTCTTTTACTGTCTTCATTGTAGGCCTATATTGATTTACTAATTGCAAAATATATGCAACAAGGCCTGCAGTCAGTGGAGGGTAAACAGAAGTTACCTGAAGGACATGACTGTATATTGGATATGAATTAATTCAGAGGTGGGACCAAGTCAGTGTTTTGCAAGTCTCAAGTAAGTCCAAGTCTTTATCCTCAAGTCCCGAGTCAAGTCTCAAGCAAAGACAGTCAAGTCAAGTCAAGTCTCGAGTCAAGACAGGCAACAGTCAAGTCAAGTCCCAAGTCTGAAACTTGGAATTTCAAGTCCTTTCGAGTCTTTTTTTTTTTAACCAATGTTGCAGGTATATTTTAAATGTAAATAATAGACATGTGTTCTTTTTTAAATCTGTATTCTCCTCAAATCTTGATAAAACACGTGCAACTGAAAACACAAAGTATAAAACAAATTTAAATTACACCTCTTTATTGCACAGTTCAATTTGTTAAAATTAGCTGCAAAAATATTCATACTTTAAACTACAATTTTCCAGAAATAAATATTCTGTGAAAAAGTCATAAGTAGAACTCCATGTTCAAATAAAAAGTGCTGATATTTTCACAGTACAATACAAAGAACCATAACAGCATTTTTCCCTCTCTTCTCTTATCTGGTTTCTTGGAGAACATGTGTGTCCATATGTGAGTGACACAAGACAAACAAATATAAGAACTGAACAATGAACAGGAATCAGGAATGCAACTTTAGACATTTCAGTAAACTATTCTGCATTGCATTTGCAAAAGACCAAACTGGCCAAAAGTCTGTATGTCATTTGTGCACGATGAGGCCGTAGAATGATGTCCCCATAGCTGAAAACTCGCTCCACTTTTGTCAATATTTTTTTTTCTCGACGTAGATGTCTTCAAATACACAATCCATGCTGAGATAGAACTGGATATGATGGTGACAGAGAGAGGCTCTCTTCCCTGAGTTCAGATACAGAACCCCGGGTTGCCAACTCTCACGCATTGAGCGTGAGACACATGCATTTGACTGTCTTCACACGCTCTCACGCCACACATCCGATTTCAATCAATCAATCAAATTTTATTTATATAGCACTTTTTACAACAGTTGTTGTCACAAAGCAGCTTTACAAGTGCCGAGTCCTAGCCCCCAGTGAGCAAGCCAAGGGCGACAGTGGCAAGGAAAAACTCCCTAGTTTTTTGCATGAGGAAGAAACCTTGAGAGGAACCAAGACTCAGGAGGGGAACCCTTCCTCCTCTGGCCGACACCGGTCACCATGACAACAACAACAATTTAAACAGAAAGAAATAAAGAAAAGGAAAAGATGTAGTAATGTCCATCATGGTGTAGGCTCATCCGGTCAGGCAGTAGGTGGCTGGCACTGGATGGATCGCTTGTCTCTCCTCATCTCATTTTTCCTCGAGCAGGCGGGCAGCCATGTGGAGAAAATAAAACAGGGAAAATTAGCTCTGTATGAGGACATATACAGGACAGATAAAATTAAACACATTTCAGGAGTGTGGCAGCAACTCCGGCATTAAGTTAAACTATTACAGCCTAGCTAAAAAGGCAGAACCAGAAGGTAACATAGGCTTGGGGGCATTCTGAGACAATGGCATCCATCCACTGCCCTGTCAACAAACTTGAGTGACCACGAGCAGTGACAGGACGACAGCACCAGCGCCCCAGTCTACCATAAAACCCTTCGTCTATAAACCCCTGGATCTGTACATTTATCTAAGGGGGGATATTAATTATCAAACGCTAAACCAAATAGGTGGGTTTTCAACCTAGACTTAAAGATTTTGACTGTGTCAGAGTCCCGTATGCAATTTGGAAGGTTGTTCCAAAGCTGGGGGGCGTTATAAGAAAAGGCTCTTCCCCCGTATTGATTTTAAAATTCTATTATTAACATATAAAGCACTGCACGGGCTTGCTCCTGAATACCTCCAGGAACTTATTTCCTACTATGAACCCCCACGTCCACTAAGATCACAGAGTGCTGGTCTTTTATTAGTTCCACAAATGAATGAGGTAACAGTAGGGGGAAGAGCCTTTTCTTATAAGGCCCCCCAGATTTCTCACGCCGAAAAAAAAAATCTAGTTTATTTACCTCTGATCCTTATCTATGATTCAATGAGTTACAAGTTCGCTCCGGCAACAACCACTGGCGATCGATCGCGATATAATACTTAATTTGTGTCCATTTTACACCCCGCCCGGTAACAATTCACGTTGTGACTCGAGTCCCCACCTCTGGTCTATACCTTTTAGATATGAAAAGGATTCTGCTGTCCATTTGGAAGAACTTGATGTGGACTCAAGCAGTAGGTGAAAAGAAAACTCTACATGACCAAACAGAATCTTACAGAATATTGCACACTAGTGTCACACCAATTACTGTTTAATGCAGACAATTTATTATGTACACATGTTGTATTCAATGTGTCTTTGATTACCTTCATCTTCTAATGCTTGTTCTGTCCTCTGCTGTTCCGTTCGAGTTGTGCTCAAAAGGTATGGGTGGAAAAATGAAAAAGACCAAGTCAGCCAAAACTCATAAAGAGTGAAAAATATAAAATGTCATTGCATCAATCATGATTCAGTAATAAAAATGTTGGTGTCCTGTATCAACCTCTCTTCAATGTCTATACCTTTTAGATATGAAAAGGATTCTGCTGTCCATTTGGAACAACCTGATGTGGACTCAAGCAGTAGGTGAAAAGAAAACTCTACATGACCAAACAGAATCTTAGAGAATATTGCACACTAGTGTCACACCAATTACTGTTTAATGCAGACAATTTATTATGTACACATGTTGTATTCATTGTGTCTTTGATTACCTTCATCTTCTAATGCTTGTTCTGTCCTCTGCTGTTCCGTTCGAGTTGTGCTCAAAAGGTATGGGTGGAAAAATGAAAAAGACCAAGTCAGCCAAAACTCATAAAGAGTGAAAAATATAAAATGTCATTGCATAAATCATGATTCAGTAATGAAAATATTGGTGTCCTGCATGACACTCTCTTCAATGTCTATACCTTTTAGATATGAAAAAGATTCTGCTGTCCATTTGAAAGAACCTGATGTGGACTTAAACAGTAGGTGAAAAGAAAACTCTACATGACCAAACAGAATCTTACAGAATATTGCACACTAGTGTCACACCAATTACTGTTTAATGCTGACAATTTATTATGTACACATGTTGTATTCAATGTGTCTTTGATTACCTTCATCTTCTAATGCTTGTTCTGTCTTCTGCTGTTCTGTTCGAGTTGTGCTCAAAAGGTATAGGTGGAAAAATGAAAAAGACCAAGTCAGCCAAAACTCATAAAGAGTGAAAAATATAAAAAAGTCATTGCATCAATCATGATTCAGTAATAAAAATGTTGGTGTCCTGTATCAACCTCTCTTCAATGTCTTTACCTTTTAGATATGAAAGGATTCTGCTGTCCATTTGGAAAAACCTGATGTGGACTCAAGCAGTAGGTGAAAAGAAAACTCTACATGACCAAACAGAATCTTACAGAATATTGCACAGTAGTGTCACACCAATTACTGTTTAATGCTGACAATTTATTATGTACACATGTTGTATTCAATGTGTCTTTGATTACCTTCATCTTCTAATGCTTGTTCTGTCCTCTGCTGTTCCGTTCGAGTTGTGCTCAAAAGGTATGGGTGGAAAAATGAAAAAGACCAAGTCAGACAAAACTCATAAAGAGTGAAAAATATAAAATGTCATTGCATCAATCATGATTCAGTAATAAAAATGTTGGTGTCCTGTATCGAATTCTCTTTAATGTCTTTACCTTTTACATATGAAAAGGATTCTGCTGTCCATTTGGAAGAACCTGATGTGGACTCAAGCAGTAGGTGAAAAGAAAACTCTACACGACCAAACAGAATCTTACCGAATACAGGTGCTGGTCTTTTATTAGTTCCACAAATTAATAAGGTAACAGTAGGGGGAAGAGCCTTTTCTTATAAGGCCCCCCAGATTTCTCACGCCGAAAAAAAAAATCTAGTTTATTTACCTCTGATCCTTATCTATGATTCAATGAGTTACTAGTTCGCTCTGGCACCAACCACTGGCGATCGATCGATCGCGATATAATACTTAATTTGTGTCCATTTTACACCCCGCCCGGTAACAATTCACGTTCGCTGACCCCCCCATTTGATTGGTTGTGCTGCAGCTCATGCACACACACATACACACACACACAACGTACAGAGTGTGGAAAAGCAGAGGACCGGTCTGCGTCAGAAGGACGGAAATGAAATTAATGGGGTGCACTTTATAAATATTAATATGCGTTTTAAAATTTAGTTTTGGGGTAAAAAAATCAAGTCTTTGCAAGTAAACAGGTTCAAGTCCAATTCAAGTCCCAAGTTATTGGTGTAAAAGTCCAAGTCAAGTCTAAGTCTCTGAATATTTTTTCAAGTCAGGTCAAAAGTCTTAATATTAATGACTCAAGTCTGACTCGAGTCCAAGTCATGTGACTCGAGTCCCCACCTCTGATGGCAACTAAAAATATGCCCTGTTGGCTATCAGCAGTGTTGGGTAAGTTACTTTTAAAAAGTAATCCGTTACAGTTACAAGTTACCTTGTTTAAAATGTAATTGTAGTGTAACTTTTCTGATTACTTTTGAAAAGTAATGTAACTAATTACTTTTGGATTACATTTTGATTACTTTAAGGTTTAAATGAGTATTGACGCATGATCAACATTTAATTTTTGAGAACTGACAGTGTGAACCTTAAAAGAGTACTAAGCTGAGAGAGAATTGCTGACAGGCAATCACAGGAGGTCCACAAGAAGAGATGCCTGCACCAGGCATGTAAGATCAGACTACTGTCATCGGGCCATGCTCTTTTCTGCTCCTCCCCCAGGCTCTACCATTTTCACAGTTTGCGGACTAACACAAGCAGGTTCAGAAACCACTTCTTTCCCACAGCGGTCACCTTATTGAACTCTTCCCAAAGACCATTCTTTCCTTCCCCTCTATCCATACCTTACCATCCATACAAAATCTGTACAGTGTTCCTCTTCAATTCACATCTGTATAGCCCTATCTACAGTGGTATAGGATAATCTGTATGATTCCATCTGTATTTATCACATTTATTTATGCCATGCTATTTTTCTTTGCCCTGTGCATTGTACTGCCATAACTACATTACACACACATGCATTTCCCTAGGTAATTTATCTACTCTGCACATATCTATTAACCATCTTTACTTACACTAGCTGTAACTAACTGCATTGTATCTCTAAATACTGCATTCTATACAATCTGCACGTGTTGCACTTGATTAGATACCAAACTGCATTTCATTACTTCATACAAATTTAATTCAAATGTATTGCTTGTCGAACGGTAGGTCTAAGATAGGTCCAATGATAGCCTACCAATTGGGTAGGCTAGGTCGTGTCATAGACATCGACAAACGTTTTTCCAACACCAAACAGTAATAAATATTCATTTGATACCGTCTGTCATTGTCTCTAATAGTCATGTATGATTCCAGCGAATACCTGTTTAGGACTTTAAACAGCTAATTTGGTTAGCCTGTAAATCAAGCTAGCATGCTAAAGAACAAACACATTCAAGTGAATGGTAGTAGCTAGCCTAGCAGGTAGCTAACTGTGGAAACCACAGTGTGACGGTCAGCATACCTTGCTGTTAGCTCGCTTACAACCTCAATAGTGGTTGCCTTCTGATCGGAAATAAACCTCCAAACTCCGAAATTTACACAAAGGCTTGGCATAATCACAAATAGTTGCCGATGGTGGCACATGGTTCACATTTATTGACAACACGAAAACAAAACAAACGCTTCTTAAATGTCCAGTGCTTGAAGGCGTCTGTCATTGCTGCTTGAGCTGAAACTGAACCGCGCGTTTGCAAGCGGGAAACAAGCGGCAAACGGCGATGTAGGGCGCAAAGCAATAAAAATATCATTAAATATTTCGCAAAGGTTTTTGTTTATATTTTTAAAATGTAACTAAAATTATAAGATATACATGAACGAAATCATTTAACTGAATTCATGAAGTCATTTAACTGTTCATGATGCCGAAATGAACTTGATATTCATTCGATAATTTACATACATGTTATGATAATATGTATATATATTCAGATTGAGGAGAAAAAATAACGTTGATACATGGCAACTAAAAATAGGCCCTGTTGGCTATCAGGCACCGGTCAGATCAGCACTGGGCTTTTTTTTTTTTTTTTTTTTTTTTTTGTTTTTTTTTGTTTTTGTCTTTTTTTCGTTTTTTTGGTATACCTTTTTTTGTTACACTTAATCTAGCGTGGGGTTCGAACCCGGGTCTTGCTGACCCAAGTGCTTCAATGACCAGTGCCCTACCCATTAGGCCAACATAGGGCCGCTTACGGATCAAAATTCATAATATACAAAGTTAAAATACACGACATATGCGCATGCGCATTGCGATTACGACGTCAGGATATCCGGCACATTTCAAATTCTGTGCATTGACATAATGTCATGAGATGGACTGAACAGCTTTTGTATAGTGGAAAGGTGATTTTGATATACACGAAGGAAGTCATTTAAATAAAGTCATGAAGTCATTTAACTGTCCAAGGTGCTGAAATGAACTTGATATTCATTGGATATTTTACGTATATATTATAAATAATGCATAGTTCGATTTTTCAGATTGAACAAAAAAAAAAAAAAAAAAAAACCGGTAGTGGCAACTAAAAATGTGCCCTGTTGGCTATCAGGCACCGGTGAGGTGGGCACTGGGTATTGATCTATTGGCCCTTGTGATCCTCCTGTAACTGAGCCCGTCATTCTCATCACTGTCATTAAGAAACCTAGCGCAGCGCGTTTCCTCTCGGCTCCCTGATCCAGGGCCTCCACGCTCAATATCATTATTGAAGTTATGGGGTCACACACCCGGTGGCGGATTTGAACTCTCGTCGTTCTGCGTGACTGACCAGTGCGCTACCCATTACGCCAAG
Source organism: Brachyhypopomus gauderio (assembly GCF_052324685.1). Taxonomy (NCBI): domain Eukaryota; kingdom Metazoa; phylum Chordata; class Actinopteri; order Gymnotiformes; family Hypopomidae; genus Brachyhypopomus; species Brachyhypopomus gauderio. The sequence continues at coordinate 356,233 of NW_027506976.1, read as the reverse complement.
AACGGGCAATGTCAAAGGTCAAAAATTCATAATATACAAAGATAAAATATTCGAAACGTGCGCATGCGCATTGCGATTATGCCGTGACACCGCACCAACGGATAAACCTCTCAAAGAAGCCTATGTTTCAAGCACAAAGTGGACTTTTGCTTTCTTTCCATTTTATTTCACCTATAGTTATAGTTTGAAACGATTTATCGTATTAAATTACTAATTTCATCAGGCGTTTTAAGAACCCACCTTGAATTAACCTTCATTTTATGATTACTTTCATTCCATAAACCCCAGGCGCTTATTTGGATTGAAACATTAGTCCCATGACCAACACACTTTTGTATCCACACTTTTTGTAGTTTTTAAAACAGACTATTCATATATAAGGCCACTGGAAACATGTCAGCACCGGCTAAGTCTCTTTATTAAGAGCTGAGCAGATCTCTCCAAAAGCCGCCGGGCGCAGTGGCGCGTACCTGTAATCCACGTTACTTGGAGGCTGAGCTTGGAGGAGCTTGTGAGTTCGGGGCTTCTGGGCTGCACCGCGCTGTGTTGATCGGTTGTCCGCACTAAGCTCGCTGTCGATATGGTGTCCCTGAGGGAGCTTCGGGCCACCAGGTCGGAAACAGAGCAGGTCAAAGCCCCCTTACCGATCAGTAGTGGGAGCGCATCTGAGAACAGACGCTGTAGCGCAGCCCGAGCGATAAAGTGTGACCGAACCTTTTACAGCGCACCTGTCTGACTTTTGTGCTGGAACCTGCTTGACTGATTTTATGTCTAAAACTCATCTCAACGTGTTTGATTAGCTCGTTAATTTAGCATCAGAATTAAAGTGATAATTTCGTGCCAAATCTGAGGCTAACAAAAACTGTTTGGATTTTAACTGGCAGATTACGAGCAAAATGAGTTAACCACAACAGCAATGAACTCATTTTATTGCCTTGTAAAGCATATAAAATTATAAAATTGTTGTGATTTCTGGAACATTCCAAATTCGGCACGTTGATAATGCGATAGGATTCAGTGCAATGTTGATATTGATATACATGAACGAAATCATTTAACTGAATTCATGAAGTCATTTAACTGTCCATGATGCCGAAATGAACTTGATATTCATTCGATAATTTACATACACGTTATGATAATATGTATATATAACAGTGGCGTGCACACATAGACATCAGGTGGTGCTAAAGCACCACCAACTCTGCCCTTTATCAACGAAAGTGCCCTTTTGAAACTTCGTTTTTTTTTTTTATTATTATTATCATTTTACTGAGGTCGGCTTGAAATGATCTTTTGAAAGCCTGAGCGATTAAAAACAATGCCCTGAAATGAGCCACCACCTCACACACCCGACCTCTCTCTTCCTTTAACACCAGATGCGCTGCAGCAGTTCAGTTCAGCGAGTGGAAGGAAGCGTCTTCAGCACAGCACACACGCTCACAGATAGACTTCTTCTCCCGTCCCCACCAGCCAGGTCACATACACATCAAGTCAAATCGTACCGTTTGCCCTCTAAGCCCAACGTGAAATCATTTTCTTGTGTTGTAAAATGTCTCATACAGCACTAAACTACTAAGCATTTTTAGCCGACTGGTCACCTGATAAACTAGTCGCACTAGCCCAAATCAATGATAGATAACGTGAGGACGACCACATACAAATAATTAAGGTAGTTTGCAAATCTATGTGTTAAGCTGAACGTCTTCTGTTGTATAGGTTTTGTTAGGCAACATAAATTACATTCATTTGTGAAAGAAGAAACGGGAAGTTCCCCATTACCTGTGAAAAATGCCCATCTGCATTCATGTAATGACAACATTCAGTAGCCTATAACTCCTTCTCCTACTTTACGGTCTTTTACTGTCTTCATTGTAGGCCTATATTGATTTACTAATTGCAAAATATATGCAACAAGGCCTGCAGTCAGTGGAGGGTAAACAGAAGTTACCTGAAGGACATGACTGTATATTGGATATGAATTAATTCAGAGGTGGGACCAAGTCAGTGTTTTGCAAGTCTCAAGTAAGTCCAAGTCTTTATCCTCAAGTCCCGAGTCAAGTCTCAAGCAAAGACAGTCAAGTCAAGTCAAGTCTCGAGTCAAGACAGGCAACAGTCAAGTCAAGTCCCAAGTCTGAAACTTGGAATTTCAAGTCCTTTCGAGTCTTTTTTTTTTTAACCAATGTTGCAGGTATATTTTAAATGTAAATAATAGACATGTGTTCTTTTTTAAATCTGTATTCTCCTCAAATCTTGATAAAACACGTGCAACTGAAAACACAAAGTATAAAACAAATTTAAATTACACCTCTTTATTGCACAGTTCAATTTGTTAAAATTAGCTGCAAAAATATTCATACTTTAAACTACAATTTTCCAGAAATAAATATTCTGTGAAAAAGTCATAAGTAGAACTCCATGTTCAAATAAAAAGTGCTGATATTTTCACAGTACAATACAAAGAACCATAACAGCATTTTTCCCTCTCTTCTCTTATCTGGTTTCTTGGAGAACATGTGTGTCCATATGTGAGTGACACAAGACAAACAAATATAAGAACTGAACAATGAACAGGAATCAGGAATGCAACTTTAGACATTTCAGTAAACTATTCTGCATTGCATTTGCAAAAGACCAAACTGGCCAAAAGTCTGTATGTCATTTGTGCACGATGAGGCCGTAGAATGATGTCCCCATAGCTGAAAACTCGCTCCACTTTTGTCAATATTTTTTTTTCTCGACGTAGATGTCTTCAAATACACAATCCATGCTGAGATAGAACTGGATATGATGGTGACAGAGAGAGGCTCTCTTCCCTGAGTTCAGATACAGAACCCCGGGTTGCCAACTCTCACGCATTGAGCGTGAGACACATGCATTTGACTGTCTTCACACGCTCTCACGCCACACATCCGATTTCAATCAATCAATCAAATTTTATTTATATAGCACTTTTTACAACAGTTGTTGTCACAAAGCAGCTTTACAAGTGCCGAGTCCTAGCCCCCAGTGAGCAAGCCAAGGGCGACAGTGGCAAGGAAAAACTCCCTAGTTTTTTGCATGAGGAAGAAACCTTGAGAGGAACCAAGACTCAGGAGGGGAACCCTTCCTCCTCTGGCCGACACCGGTCACCATGACAACAACAATTTAAACAGAAAGAAATAAAGAAAAGGAAAAGATGTAGTAATGTCCATCATGGTGTAGGCTCATCCGGTCAGGCAGTAGGTGGCTGGCACTGGATGGATCGCTTGTCTCTCCTCATCTCATTTTTCCTCGAGCAGGCGGGCAGCCATGTGGAGAAAATAAAACAGGGAAAATTAGCTCTGTATGAGGACATATACAGGACAGATAAAATTAAACACATTTCAGGAGTGTGGCAGCAACTCCGGCATTAAGTTAAACTATTACAGCCTAGCTAAAAAGGCAGAACCAGAAGGTAACATAGGCTTGGGGGCATTCTGAGACAATGGCATCCATCCACTGCCCTGTCAACAAACTTGAGTGACCACGAGCAGTGACAGGACGACAGCACCAGCGCCCCAGTCTACCATAAAACCCTTCGTCTATAAACCCCTGGATCTGTACATTTATCTAAGGGGGGATATTAATTATCAAACGCTAAACCAAATAGGTGGGTTTTCAACCTAGACTTAAAGATTTTGACTGTGTCAGAGTCCCGTATGCAATTTGGAAGGTTGTTCCAAAGCTGGGGGGCGTTATAAGAAAAGGCTCTTCCCCCGTATTGATTTTAAAATTCTATTATTAACATATAAAGCACTGCACGGGCTTGCTCCTGAATACCTCCAGGAACTTATTTCCTACTATGAACCCCCACGTCCACTAAGATCACAGAGTGCTGGTCTTTTATTAGTTCCACAAATGAATGAGGTAACAGTAGGGGGAAGAGCCTTTTCTTATAAGGCCCCCCAGATTTCTCACGCCGAAAAAAAAAATCTAGTTTATTTACCTCTGATCCTTATCTATGATTCAATGAGTTACAAGTTCGCTCCGGCAACAACCACTGGCGATCGATCGCGATATAATACTTAATTTGTGTCCATTTTACACCCCGCCCGGTAACAATTCACGTTGTGACTCGAGTCCCCACCTCTGGTCTATACCTTTTAGATATGAAAAGGATTCTGCTGTCCATTTGGAAGAACTTGATGTGGACTCAAGCAGTAGGTGAAAAGAAAACTCTACATGACCAAACAGAATCTTACAGAATATTGCACACTAGTGTCACACCAATTACTGTTTAATGCAGACAATTTATTATGTACACATGTTGTATTCAATGTGTCTTTGATTACCTTCATCTTCTAATGCTTGTTCTGTCCTCTGCTGTTCTGTTCGAGTTGTGCTCAAAAGGTATGGGTGGAAAAATGAAAAAGACCAAGTCAGCCAAAACTCATAAAGAGTGAAAAATATAAAATGTCATTGCATCAATCATGATTCAGTAATAAAAATGTTGGTGTCCTGTATCAACCTCTCTTCAATGTCTATACCTTTTAGATATGAAAAGGATTCTGCTGTCCATTTGGAACAACCTGATGTGGACTCAAGCAGTAGGTGAAAAGAAAACTCTACATGACCAAACAGAATCTTAGAGAATATTGCACACTAGTGTCACACCAATTACTGTTTAATGCAGACAATTTATTATGTACACATGTTGTATTCAATGTGTCTTTGATTACCTTCATCTTCTAATGCTTGTTCTGTCCTCTGCTGTTCCGTTCGAGTTGTGCTCAAAAGGTATGGGTAGAAAAATGAAAAAGACCAAGTCAGCCAAAACTCATAAAGAGTGAAAAATATAAAATGTCATTGCATAAATCATGATTCAGTAATGAAAATATTGGTGTCCTGCATGACACTCTCTTCAATGTCTATACCTTTTAGATATGAAAAAGATTCTGCTGTCCATTTGAAAGAACCTGATGTGGACTTAAACAGTAGGTGAAAAGAAAACTCTACATGACCAAACAGAATCTTACAGAATATTGCACACTAGTGTCACACCAATTACTGTTTAATGCTGACAATTTATTATGTACACATGTTGTATTCAATGTGTCTTTGATTACCTTCATCTTCTAATGCTTGTTCTGTCTTCTGCTGTTCTGTTCGAGTTGTGCTCAAAAGGTATAGGTGGAAAAATGAAAAAGACCAAGTCAGCCAAAACTCATAAAGAGTGAAAAATATAAAAAAGTCATTGCATCAATCATGATTCAGTAATAAAAATGGTGTCCTGTATCAACCTCTCTTCAATGTCTTTACCTTTTAGATATGAAAGGATTCTGCTGTCCATTTGGAAAAACCTGATGTGGACTCAAGCAGTAGGTGAAAAGAAAACTCTACATGACCAAACAGAATCTTACAGAATATTGCACAGTAGTGTCACACCAATTACTGTTTAATGCTGACAATTTATTATGTACACATGTTGTATTCAATGTGTCTTTGATTACCTTCATCTTCTAATGCTTGTTCTGTCCTCTGCTGTTCCGTTCGAGTTGTGCTCAAAAGGTATAGGTGGAAAAATGAAAAAGACCAAGTCAGCCAAAACTCATAAAGAGTGAAAAATATAAAAAAGTCATTGCATCAATCATGATTCAGTAATAAAAATGGTGTCCTGTATCAACCTCTCTTCAATGTCTTTACCTTTTAGATATGAAAGGATTCTGCTGTCCATTTGGAAAAACCTGATGTGGACTCAAGCAGTAGGTGAAAAGAAAACTCTACATGACCAAACAGAATCTTACAGAATATTGCACAGTAGTGTCACACCAATTACTGTTTAATGCTGACAATTTATTATGTACACATGTTGTATTCAATGTGTCTTTGATTACCTTCATCTTCTAATGCTTGTTCTGTCCTCTGCTGTTCCGTTCGAGTTGTGCTCAAAAGGTATGGGTGGAAAAATGAAAAAGACCAAGTCAGACAAAACTCATAAAGAGTGAAAAATATAAAATGTCATTGCATCAATCATGATTCAGTAATAAAAATGTTGGTGTCCTGTATCGAATTCTCTTTAATGTCTTTACCTTTTACATATGAAAAGGATTCTGCTGTCCATTTGGAAGAACCTGATGTGGACTCAAGCAGTAGGTGAAAAGAAAACTCTACATGACCAAACAGAATCTTACAGAATACAGGTGCTGGTCTTTTATTAGTTCCACAAATTAATAAGGTAACAGTAGGGGGAAGAGCCTTTTCTTATAAGGCCCCCCAGATTTCTCACGCCGAAAAAAAAAATCTAGTTTATTTACCTCTGATCCTTATCTATGATTCAATGAGTTACTAGTTCGCTCTGGCACCAACCACTGGCGATCGATCGATCGCGATATAATACTTAATTTGTGTCCATTTTACACCCCGCCCGGTAACAATTCACGTTCGCTGACCCCCCCATTTGATTGGTTGTGCTGCAGCTCATGCACACACACATACACACACACACAACGTACAGAGTGTGGAAAAGCAGAGGACCGGTCTGCGTCAGAAGGACGGAAATGAAATTAATGGGGTGCACTTTATAAATATTAATATGCGTTTTAAAATTTAGATTTGGGGTAAAAAAATCAAGTCTTTGCAAGTAAACAGGTTCAAGTCCAATTCAAGTCCCAAGTTATTGGTGTAAAAGTCCAAGTCAAGTCTAAGTCTCTGAATATTTTTTCAAGTCAGGTCAAAAGTCTTAATATTAATGACTCGAGTCTGACTCGAGTCCAAGTCATGTGACTCGAGTCCCCACCTCTGATGGCAACTAAAAATATGCCCTGTTGGCTATCAGCAGTGTTGGGTAAGTTACTTTTAAAAAGTAATCCGTTACAGTTACAAGTTACCTTGTTTAAAATGTAATTGTAGTGTAACTTTTCTGATTACTTTTGAAAAGTAATGTAACTAATTACTTTTGGATTACATTTTGATTACTTTAAGGTTTAAATGAGTATTGACGCATGATCAACATTTAATTTTTGAGAACTGACAGTGTGAACCTTAAAAGAGTACTAAGCTGAGAGAGAATTGCTGACAGGCAATCACAGGAGGTCCACAAGAAGAGATGCCTGCACCAGGCATGTAAGATCAGACTACTGTCATCGGGCCATGCTCTTTTCTGCTCCTCCCCCAGGCTCTACCATTTTCACAGTTTGCGGACTAACACAAGCAGGTTCAGAAACCACTTCTTTCCCACAGCGGTCACCTTATTGAACTCTTCCCAAAGACCATTCTTTCCTTCCCCTCTATCCATACCTTACCATCCATACAAAATCTGTACAGTGTTCCTCTTCAATTCACATCTGTATAGCCCTATCTACAGTGGTATAGGATAATCTGTATGATTCCATCTGTATTTATCACATTTATTTATGCCATGCTATTTTTCTTTGCCCTGTGCATTGTACTGCCATAACTACATTACACACACATGCATTTCCCTAGGTAATTTATCTACTCTGCACATATCTATTAACCATCTTTACTTACACTAGCTGTAACTAACTGCATTGTATCTCTAAATACTGCATTCTATACAATCTGCACGTGTTGCACTTGATTAGATACCAAACTGCATTTCATTACTTCATACAAATTTAATTCAAATGTATTGCTTGTCGAACGGTAGGTCTAAGATAGGTCCAATGATAGCCTACCAATTGGGTAGGCTAGGTCGTGTCATAGACATCGACAAACGTTTTTCCAACACCAAACAGTAATAAATATTCATTTGATACCGTCTGTCATTGTCTCTAATAGTCATGTATGATTCCAGCGAATACCTGTTTAGGACTTTAAACAGCTAATTTGGTTAGCCTGTAAATCAAGCTAGCATGCTAAAGAACAAACACATTCAAGTGAATGGTAGTAGCTAGCCTAGCAGGTAGCTAACTGTGGAAACCACAGTGTGACGGTCAGCATACCTTGCTGTTAGCTCGCTTACAACCTCAATAGTGGTTGCCTTCTGATCGGAAATAAACCTCCAAACTCCGAAATTTACACAAAGGCTTGGCATAATCACAAATAGTTGCCGATGGTGGCACATGGTTCACATTTATTGACAACACGAAAACAAAACAAACGCTTCTTAAATGTCCAGTGCTTGAAGGCGTCTGTCATTGCTGCTTGAGCTGAAACTGAACCGCGCGTTTGCAAGCGGGAAACAAGCGGCAAACGGCGATGTAGGGCGCAAAGCAATAAAAATATCATTAAATATTTCGCAAAGGTTTTTGTTTATATTTTTAAAATGTAACTAAAATTATAAGATATACATGAACGAAATCATTTAACTGAATTCATGAAGTCATTTAACTGTTCATGATGCCGAAATGAACTTGATATTCATTCGATAATTTACATACATGTTATGATAATATGTATATATATTCAGATTGAGGAGAAAAAATAACGTTGATACATGGCAACTAAAAATAGGCCCTGTTGGCTATCAGGCACCGGTCAGATCAGCACTGGGCTTTTTTTTTTTTTTTTTGTTTTTTTTTGTTTTTGTCTTTTTTTCGTTTTTTTGGTATACCTTTTTTTGTTACACTTAATCTAGCGTGGGGTTCGAACCCGGGTCTTGCTGACCCAAGTGCTTCAATGACCAGTGCCCTACCCATTAGGCCAACATAGGGCCGCTTACGGATCAAAATTCATAATATACAAAGTTAAAATACACGACATATGCGCATGCGCATTGCGATTACGACGTCAGGATATCCGGCACATTTCAAATTCTGTGCATTGACATAATGTCATGAGATGGACTGAACAGCTTTTGTATAGTGGAAAGGTGATTTTGATATACACGAAGGAAGTCATTTAAATAAAGTCATGAAGTCATTTAACTGTCCAAGGTGCTGAAATGAACTTGATATTCATTGGATATTTTACGTATATATTATAAATAATGCATAGTTCGATTTTTCAGATTGAACAAAAAAAAAAAAAAAAAAAAAACCGGTAGTGGCAACTAAAAATGTGCCCTGTTGGCTATCAGGCACCGGTGAGGTGGGCACTGGGTATTGATCTATTGGCCCTTGTGATCCTCCTGTAACTGAGCCCGTCATTCTCATCACTGTCATTAAGAAACCTAGCGCAGCGCGTTTCCTCTCGGCTCCCTGATCCAGGGCCTCCACGCTCAATATCATTATTGAAGTTATGGGGTCACACACCCGGTGGCGGATTTGAACTCTCGTCGTTCTGCGTGACTGACCAGTGCGCTACCCATTACGCCAAGAACGGGCAATGTCAAAGGTCAAAAATTCATAATATACAAAGATAAAATATTCGAAACGTGCGCATGCGCATTGCGATTATGCCGTGACACCGCACCAACGGATAAACCTCTCAAAGAAGCCTATGTTTCAAGCACAAAGTGGACTTTTGCTTTCTTTCCATTTTATTTCACCTATAGTTATAGTTTGAAACGATTTATCGTATTAAATTACTAATTTCATCAGGCGTTTTAAGAACCCACCTTGAATTAACCTTCATTTTATGATTACTTTCATTCCATAAACCCCAGGCGCTTATTTGGATTGAAACATTAGTCCCATGACCAACACACTTTTGTATCCACACTTTTTGTAGTTTTTAAAACAGACTATTCATATATAAGGCCACTGGAAACATGTCAGCACCGGCTAAGTCTCTTTATTAAGAGCTGAGCAGATCTCTCCAAAAGCCGCCGGGCGCAGTGGCGCGTACCTGTAATCCACGTTACTTGGAGGCTGAGCTTGGAGGAGCTTGTGAGTTCGGGGCTTCTGGGCTGCACCGCGCTGTGTTGATCGGTTGTCCGCACTAAGCTCGCTGTCGATATGGTGTCCCTGAGGGAGCTTCGGGCCACCAGGTCGGAAACAGAGCAGGTCAAAGCCCCCTTACCGATCAGTAGTGGGAGCGCATCTGAGAACAGACGCTGAAGCGCAGCCCGAGCGATAAAGTGTGACCGAACCTTTTACAGCGCACCTGTCTGACTTTTGTGCTGGAACCTGCTTGACTGATTTTATGTCTAAAACTCATCTCAACGTGTTTGATTAGCTCGTTAATTTAGCATCAGAATTAAAGTGATAATTTCGTGCCAAATCTGAGGCTAACAAAAACTGTTTGGATTTTAACTGGCAGATTACGAGCAAAATGAGTTAACCACAACAGCAATGAACTCATTTTATTGCCTTGTAAAGCATATAAAATTATAAAATTGTTGTGATTTCTGGAACATTCCAAATTCGGCACGTTGATAATGCGATAGGATTCAGTGCAATGTTGATATTGATATACATGAACGAAATCATTTAACTGAATTCATGAAGTCATTTAACTGTCCATGATGCCGAAATGAACTTGATATTCATTCGATAATTTACATACACGTTATGATAATATGTATATATAACAGTGGCGTGCACACATAGACATCAGGTGGTGCTAAAGCACCACCAACTCTGCCCTTTATCAACGAAAGTGCCCTTTTGAAACTTCGTTTTTTTTTTTTATTATTATTATCATTTTACTGAGGTCGGCTTGAAATGATCTTTTGAAAGCCTGAGCGATTAAAAACAATGCCCTGAAATGAGCCACCACCTCACACACCCGACCTCTCTCTTCCTTTAACACCAGATGCGCTGCAGCAGTTCAGTTCAGCGAGTGGAAGGAAGCGTCTTCAGCACAGCACACACGCTCACAGATAGACTTCTTCTCCCGTCCCCACCAGCCAGGTCACATACACATCAAGTCAAATCGTACCGTTTGCCCTCTAAGCCCAACGTGAAATCATTTTCTTGTGTTGTAAAATGTCTCATACAGCACTAAACTACTAAGCATTTTTAGCCGACTGGTCACCTGATAAACTAGTCGCACTAGCCCAAATCAATGATAGATAACGTGAGGACGACCACATACAAATAATTAAGGTAGTTTGCAAATCTATGTGTTAAGCTGAACGTCTTCTGTTGTATAGGTTTTGTTAGGCAACATAAATTACATTCATTTGTGAAAGAAGAAACGGGAAGTTCCCCATTACCTGTGAAAAATGCCCATCTGCATTCATGTAATGACAACATTCAGTAGCCTATAACTCCTTCTCCTACTTTACGGTCTTTTACTGTCTTCATTGTAGGCCTATATTGATTTACTAATTGCAAAATATATGCAACAAGGCCTGCAGTCAGTGGAGGGTAAACAGAAGTTACCTGAAGGACATGACTGTATATTGGATATGAATTAATTCAGAGGTGGGACCAAGTCAGTGTTTTGCAAGTCTCAAGTAAGTCCAAGTCTTTATCCTCAAGTCCCGAGTCAAGTCTCAAGCAAAGACAGTCAAGTCAAGTCAAGTCTCGAGTCAAGACAGGCAACAGTCAAGTCAAGTCCCAAGTCTGAAACTTGGAATTTCAAGTCCTTTCGAGTCTTTTTTTTTTTAACCAATGTTGCAGGTATATTTTAAATGTAAATAATAGACATGTGTTCTTTTTTAAATCTGTATTCTCCTCAAATCTTGATAAAACACGTGCAACTGAAAACACAAAGTATAAAACAAATTTAAATTACACCTCTTTATTGCACAGTTCAATTTGTTAAAATTAGCTGCAAAAATATTCATACTTTAAACTACAATTTTCCAGAAATAAATATTCTGTGAAAAAGTCATAAGTAGAACTCCATGTTCAAATAAAAAGTGCTGATATTTTCACAGTACAATACAAAGAACCATAACAGCATTTTTCCCTCTCTTCTCTTATCTGGTTTCTTGGAGAACATGTGTGTCCATATGTGAGTGACACAAGACAAACAAATATAATAACTGAACAATGAACAGGAATCAGGAATGCAACTTTAGACATTTCAGTAAACTATTCTGCATTGCATTTGCAAAAGACCAAACTGGCCAAAAGTCTGTATGTCATTTGTGCACGATGAGGCCGTAGAATGATGTCCCCATAGCTGAAAACTCGCTCCACTTTTGTCAATATTTTTTTTTCTCGACGTAGATGTCTTCAAATACACAATCCATGCTGAGATAGAACTGGATATGATGGTGACAGAGAGAGGCTCTCTTCCCTGAGTTCAGATACAGAACCCCGGGTTGCCAACTCTCACGCATTGAGCGTGAGACACATGCATTTGACTGTCTTCACACGCTCTCACGCCACACATCCGATTTCAATCAATCAATCAAATTTTATTTATATAGCGCTTTTTACAACAGTTGTTGTCACAAAGCAGCTTTACAAGTGCCGAGTCCTAGCCCCCAGTGAGCAAGCCAAGGGCGACAGTGGCAAGGAAAAACTCCCTAGTTTTTTGCATGAGGAAGAAACCTTGAGAGGAACCAAGACTCAGGAGGGGAACCCTTCCTCCTCTGGCCGACACCGGTCACCATGACAACAACAACAATTTAAACAGAAAGAAATAAAGAAAAGGAAAAGATGTAGTAATGTCCATCATGGTGTAGGCTCATCCGGTCAGGCAGTAGGTGGCTGGCACTGGATGGATCGCTTGTCTCTCCTCATCTCATTTTTCCTCGAGCAGGCGGGCAGCCATGTGGAGAAAATAAAACAGGGAAAATTAGCTCTGTATGAGGACATATACAGGACAGATAAAATTAAACACATTTCAGGAGTGTGGCAGCAACTCCGGCATTAAGTTAAACTATTACAGCCTAGCTAAAAAGGCAGAACCAGAAGGTAACATAGGCTTGGGGGCATTCTGAGACAATGGCATCCATCCACTGCCCTGTCAACAAACTTGAGTGACCACGAGCAGTGACAGGACGACAGCACCAGCGCCCCAGTCTACCATAAAACCCTTCGTCTATAAACCCCTGGATCTGTACATTTATCTAAGGGGGGATATTAATTATCAAACGCTAAACCAAATAGGTGGGTTTTCAACCTAGACTTAAAGATTTTGACTGTGTCAGAGTCCCGTATGCAATTTGGAAGGTTGTTCCAAAGCTGGGGGGCGTTATAAGAAAAGGCTCTTCCCCCGTATTGATTTTAAAATTCTATTATTAACATATAAAGCACTGCACGGGCTTGCTCCTGAATACCTCCAGGAACTTATTTCCTACTATGAACCCCCACGTCCACTAAGATCACAGAGTGCTGGTCTTTTATTAGTTCCACAAATGAATGAGGTAACAGTAGGGGGAAGAGCCTTTTCTTATAAGGCCCCCCAGATTTCTCACGCCGAAAAAAAAAATCTAGTTTATTTACCTCTGATCCTTATCTATGATTCAATGAGTTACAAGTTCGCTCCGGCAACAACCACTGGCGATCGATCGCGATATAATACTTAATTTGTGTCCATTTTACACCCCGCCCGGTAACAATTCACGTTGTGACTCGAGTCCCCACCTCTGGTCTATACCTTTTAGATATGAAAAGGATTCTGCTGTCCATTTGGAAGAACTTGATGTGGACTCAAGCAGTAGGTGAAAAGAAAACTCTACATGACCAAACAGAATCTTACAGAATATTGCACACTAGTGTCACACCAATTACTGTTTAATGCAGACAATTTATTATGTACACATGTTGTATTCAATGTGTCTTTGATTACCTTCATCTTCTAATGCTTGTTCTGTCCTCTGCTGTTCCGTTCGAGTTGTGCTCAAAAGGTATGGGTGGAAAAATGAAAAAGACCAAGTCAGCCAAAACTCATAAAGAGTGAAAAATATAAAATGTCATTGCATCAATCATGATTCAGTAATAAAAATGTTGGTGTCCTGTATCAACCTCTCTTCAATGTCTATACCTTTTAGATATGAAAAGGATTCTGCTGTCCATTTGGAACAACCTGATGTGGACTCAAGCAGTAGGTGAAAAGAAAACTCTACATGACCAAACAGAATCTTAGAGAATATTGCACACTAGTGTCACACCAATTACTGTTTAATGCAGACAATTTATTATGTACACATGTTGTATTCATTGTGTCTTTGATTACCTTCATCTTCTAATGCTTGTTCTGTCCTCTGCTGTTCCGTTCGAGTTGTGCTCAAAAGGTATGGGTAGAAAAATGAAAAAGACCAAGTCAGCCAAAACTCATAAAGAGTGAAAAATATAAAATGTCATTGCATAAATCATGATTCAGTAATGAAAATATTGGTGTCCTGCATGACACTCTCTTCAATGTCTATACCTTTTAGATATGAAAAAGATTCTGCTGTCCATTTGAAAGAACCTGATGTGGACTTAAACAGTAGGTGAAAAGAAAACTCTACATGACCAAACAGAATCTTACAGAATATTGCACACTAGTGTCACACCAATTACTGTTTAATGCTGACAATTTATTATGTACACATGTTGTATTCAATGTGTCTTTGATTACCTTCATCTTCTAATGCTTGTTCTGTCTTCTGCTGTTCTGTTCGAGTTGTGCTCAAAAGGTATAGGTGGAAAAATGAAAAAGACCAAGTCAGCCAAAACTCATAAAGAGTGAAAAATATAAAAAAGTCATTGCATCAATCATGATTCAGTAATAAAAATGGTGTCCTGTATCAACCTCTCTTCAATGTCTTTACCTTTTAGATATGAAAGGATTCTGCTGTCCATTTGGAAAAACCTGATGTGGACTCAAGCAGTAGGTGAAAAGAAAACTCTACATGACCAAACAGAATCTTACAGAATATTGCACAGTAGTGTCACACCAATTACTGTTTAATGCTGACAATTTATTATGTACACATGTTGTATTCAATGTGTCTTTGATTACCTTCATCTTCTAATGCTTGTTCTGTCCTCTGCTGTTCAGTTCGAGTTGTGCTCAAAAGGTATGGGTGGAAAAATTAAAAAGACCAAGTCAGACAAAACTCATAAAGAGTGAAAAATATAAAATGTCATTGCATCAATCATGATTCAGTAATAAAAATGTTGGTGTCCTGTATCGAATTCTCTTTAATGTCTTTACCTTTTACATATGAAAAGGATTCTGCTGTCCATTTGGAAGAACCTGATGTGGACTCAAGCAGTAGGTGAAAAGAAAACTCTACATGACCAAACAGAATCTTACAGAATACAGGTGCTGGTCTTTTATTAGTTCCACAAATTAATAAGGTAACAGTAGGGGGAAGAGCCTTTTCTTATAAGGCCCCCCAGATTTCTCACGCCGAAAAAAAAAATCTAGTTTATTTACCTCTGATCCTTATCTATGATTCAATGAGTTACTAGTTCGCTCTGGCACCAACCACTGGCGATCGATCGATCGCGATATAATACTTAATTTGTGTCCATTTTACACCCCGCCCGGTAACAATTCACGTTCGCTGACCCCCCCATTTGATTGGTTGTGCTGCAGCTCATGCACACACACATACACACACACACAACGTACAGAGTGTGGAAAAGCAGAGGACCGGTCTGCGTCAGAAGGACGGAAATGAAATTAATGGGGTGCACTTTATAAATATTAATATGCGTTTTAAAATTTAGATTTGGGGTAAAAAAATCAAGTCTTTGCAAGTAAACAGGTTCAAGTCCAATTCAAGTCCCAAGTTATTGGTGTAAAAGTCCAAGTCAAGTCTAAGTCTCTGAATATTTTTTCAAGTCAGGTCAAAAGTCTTAATATTAATGACTCGAGTCTGACTCGAGTCCAAGTCATGTGACTCGAGTCCCCACCTCTGATGGCAACTAAAAATATGCCCTGTTGGCTATCAGCAGTGTTGGGTAAGTTACTTTTAAAAAGTAATCCGTTACAGTTACAAGTTACCTTGTTTAAAATGTAATTGTAGTGTAACTTTTCTGATTACTTTTGAAAAGTAATGTAACTAATTACTTTTGGATTACATTTTGATTACTTTAAGGTTTAAATGAGTATTGACGCATGATCAACATTTAATTTTTGAGAACTGACAGTGTGAACCTTAAAAGAGTACTAAGCTGAGAGAGAATTGCTGACAGGCAATCACAGGAGGTCCACAAGAAGAGATGCCTGCACCAGGCATGTAAGATCAGACTACTGTCATCGGGCCATGCTCTTTTCTGCTCCTCCCCCAGGCTCTACCATTTTCACAGTTTGCGGACTAACACAAGCAGGTTCAGAAACCACTTCTTTCCCACAGCGGTCACCTTATTGAACTCTTCCCAAAGACCATTCTTTCCTTCCCCTCTATCCATACCTTACCATCCATACAAAATCTGTACAGTGTTCCTCTTCAATTCACATCTGTATAGCCCTATCTACAGTGGTATAGGATAATCTGTATGATTCCATCTGTATTTATCACATTTATTTATGCCATGCTATTTTTCTTTGCCCTGTGCATTGTACTGCCATAACTACATTACACACACATGCATTTCCCTAGGTAATTTATCTACTCTGCACATATCTATTAACCATCTTTACTTACACTAGCTGTAACTAACTGCATTGTATCTCTAAATACTGCATTCTATACAATCTGCACGTGTTGCACTTGATTAGATACCAAACTGCATTTCATTACTTCATACAAATTTAATTCAAATGTATTGCTTGTCGAACGGTAGGTCTAAGATAGGTCCAATGATAGCCTACCAATTGGGTAGGCTAGGTCGTGTCATAGACATCGACAAACGTTTTTCCAACACCAAACAGTAATAAATATTCATTTGATACCGTCTGTCATTGTCTCTAAT
Source organism: Brachyhypopomus gauderio (assembly GCF_052324685.1). Classification (NCBI taxonomy): domain Eukaryota; kingdom Metazoa; phylum Chordata; class Actinopteri; order Gymnotiformes; family Hypopomidae; genus Brachyhypopomus; species Brachyhypopomus gauderio. Next base: position 339,614 of record NW_027506976.1, on the reverse strand, counting down.
AGTCATGTATGATTCCAGCGAATACCTGTTTAGGACTTTAAACAGCTAATTTGGTTAGCCTGTAAATCAAGCTAGCATGCTAAAGAACAAACACATTCAAGTGAATGGTAGTAGCTAGCCTAGCAGGTAGCTAACTGTGGAAACCACAGTGTGACGGTCAGCATACCTTGCTGTTAGCTCGCTTACAACCTCAATAGTGGTTGCCTTCTGATCGGAAATAAACCTCCAAACTCCGAAATTTACACAAAGGCTTGGCATAATCACAAATAGTTGCCGATGGTGGCACATGGTTCACATTTATTGACAACACGAAAACAAAACAAACGCTTCTTAAATGTCCAGTGCTTGAAGGCGTCTGTCATTGCTGCTTGAGCTGAAACTGAACCGCGCGTTTGCAAGCGGGAAACAAGCGGCAAACGGCGATGTAGGGCGCAAAGCAATAAAAATATCATTAAATATTTCGCAAAGGTTTTTGTTTATATTTTTAAAATGTAACTAAAATTATAAGATATACATGAACGAAATCATTTAACTGAATTCATGAAGTCATTTAACTGTTCATGATGCCGAAATGAACTTGATATTCATTCGATAATTTACATACATGTTATGATAATATGTATATATATTCAGATTGAGGAGAAAAAATAACGTTGATACATGGCAACTAAAAATAGGCCCTGTTGGCTATCAGGCACCGGTCAGATCAGCACTGGGCTTTTTTTTTTTTTTTTTTTTTTTTTGTTTTTTTTTGTTTTTGTCTTTTTTTCGTTTTTTTGGTATACCTTTTTTTGTTACACTTAATCTAGCGTGGGGTTCGAACCCGGGTCTTGCTGACCCAAGTGCTTCAATGACCAGTGCCCTACCCATTAGGCCAACATAGGGCCGCTTACGGATCAAAATTCATAATATACAAAGTTAAAATACACGACATATGCGCATGCGCATTGCGATTACGACGTCAGGATATCCGGCACATTTCAAATTCTGTGCATTGACATAATGTCATGAGATGGACTGAACAGCTTTTGTATAGTGGAAAGGTGATTTTGATATACACGAAGGAAGTCATTTAAATAAAGTCATGAAGTCATTTAACTGTCCAAGGTGCTGAAATGAACTTGATATTCATTGGATATTTTACGTATATATTATAAATAATGCATAGTTCGATTTTTCAGATTGAACAAAAAAAAAAAAAAAAAAAAAACCGGTAGTGGCAACTAAAAATGTGCCCTGTTGGCTATCAGGCACCGGTGAGGTGGGCACTGGGTATTGATCTATTGGCCCTTGTGATCCTCCTGTAACTGAGCCCGTCATTCTCATCACTGTCATTAAGAAACCTAGCGCAGCGCGTTTCCTCTCGGCTCCCTGATCCAGGGCCTCCACGCTCAATATCATTATTGAAGTTATGGGGTCACACACCCGGTGGCGGATTTGAACTCTCGTCGTTCTGCGTGACTGACCAGTGCGCTACCCATTACGCCAAGAACGGGCAATGTCAAAGGTCAAAAATTCATAATATACAAAGATAAAATATTCGAAACGTGCGCATGCGCATTGCGATTATGCCGTGACACCGCACCAACGGATAAACCTCTCAAAGAAGCCTATGTTTCAAGCACAAAGTGGACTTTTGCTTTCTTTCCATTTTATTTCACCTATAGTTATAGTTTGAAACGATTTATCGTATTAAATTACTAATTTCATCAGGCGTTTTAAGAACCCACCTTGAATTAACCTTCATTTTATGATTACTTTCATTCCATAAACCCCAGGCGCTTATTTGGATTGAAACATTAGTCCCATGACCAACACACTTTTGTATCCACACTTTTTGTAGTTTTTAAAACAGACTATTCATATATAAGGCCACTGGAAACATGTCAGCACCGGCTAAGTCTCTTTATTAAGAGCTGAGCAGATCTCTCCAAAAGCCGCCGGGCGCAGTGGCGCGTACCTGTAATCCACGTTACTTGGAGGCTGAGCTTGGAGGAGCTTGTGAGTTCGGGGCTTCTGGGCAGCACCGCGCTGTGTTGATCGGTTGTCCGCACTAAGCTCGCTGTCGATATGGTGTCCCTGAGGGAGCTTCGGGCCACCAGGTCGGAAACAGAGCAGGTCAAAGCCCCCTTACCGATCAGTAGTGGCAGCGCATCTGAGAACAGACGCTGTAGCGCAGCCCGAGCGATAAAGTGTGACCGAACCTTTTACAGCGCACCTGTCTGACTTTTGTGCTGGAACCTGCTTGACTGATTTTATGTCTAAAACTCATCTCAACGTGTTTGATTAGCTCGTTAATTTAGCATCAGAATTAAAGTGATAATTTCGTGCCAAATCTGAGGCTAACAAAAACTGTTTGGATTTTAACTGGCAGATTACGAGCAAAATGAGTTAACCACAACAGCAATGAACTCATTTTATTGCCTTGTAAAGCATATAAAATTATAAAATTGTTGTGATTTCTGGAACATTCCAAATTCGGCACGTTGATAATGCGATAGGATTCAGTGCAATGTTGATATTGATATACATGAACGAAATCATTTAACTGAATTCATGAAGTCATTTAACTGTCCATGATGCCGAAATGAACTTGATATTCATTCGATAATTTACATACACGTTATGATAATATGTATATATAACAGTGGCGTGCACACATAGACATCAGGTGGTGCTAAAGCACCACCAACTCTGCCCTTTATCAACGAAAGTGCCCTTTTGAAACTTCGTTTTTTTTTTTTATTATTATTATCATTTTACTGAGGTCGGCTTGAAATGATCTTTTGAAAGCCTGAGCGATTAAAAACAATGCCCTGAAATGAGCCACCACCTCACACACCCGACCTCTCTCTTCCTTTAACACCAGATGCGCTGCAGCAGTTCAGTTCAGCGAGTGGAAGGAAGCGTCTTCAGCACAGCACACACGCTCACAGATAGACTTCTTCTCCCGTCCCCACCAGCCAGGTCACATACACATCAAGTCAAATCGTACCGTTTGCCCTCTAAGCCCAACGTGAAATCATTTTCTTGTGTTGTAAAATGTCTCATACAGCACTAAACTACTAAGCATTTTTAGCCGACTGGTCACCTGATAAACTAGTCGCACTAGCCCAAATCAATGATAGATAACGTGAGGACGACCACATACAAATAATTAAGGTAGTTTGCAAATCTATGTGTTAAGCTGAACGTCTTCTGTTGTATAGGTTTTGTTAGGCAACATAAATTACATTCATTTGTGAAAGAAGAAACGGGAAGTTCCCCATTACCTGTGAAAAATGCCCATCTGCATTCATGTAATGACAACATTCAGTAGCCTATAACTCCTTCTCCTACTTTACGGTCTTTTACTGTCTTCATTGTAGGCCTATATTGATTTACTAATTGCAAAATATATGCAACAAGGCCTGCAGTCAGTGGAGGGTAAACAGAAGTTACCTGAAGGACATGACTGTATATTGGATATGAATTAATTCAGAGGTGGGACCAAGTCAGTGTTTTGCAAGTCTCAAGTAAGTCCAAGTCTTTATCCTCAAGTCCCGAGTCAAGTCTCAAGCAAAGACAGTCAAGTCAAGTCAAGTCTCGAGTCAAGACAGGCAACAGTCAAGTCAAGTCCCAAGTCTGAAACTTGGAATTTCAAGTCCTTTCGAGTCTTTTTTTTTTAACCAATGTTGCAGGTATATTTTAAATGTAAATAATAGACATGTGTTCTTTTTTAAATCTGTATTCTCCTCAAATCTTGATAAAACACGTGCAACTGAAAACACAAAGTATAAAACAAATTTAAATTACACCTCTTTATTGCACAGTTCAATTTGTTAAAATTAGCTGCAAAAATATTCATACTTTAAACTACAATTTTCCAGAAATAAATATTCTGTGAAAAAGTCATAAGTAGAACTCCATGTTCAAATAAAAAGTGCTGATATTTTCACAGTACAATACAAAGAACCATAACAGCATTTTTCCCTCTCTTCTCTTATCTGGTTTCTTGGAGAACATGTGTGTCCATATGTGAGTGACACAAGACAAACAAATATAAGAACTGAACAATGAACAGGAATCAGGAATGCAACTTTAGACATTTCAGTAAACTATTCTGCATTGCATTTGCAAAAGACCAAACTGGCCAAAAGTCTGTATGTCATTTGTGCACGATGAGGCCGTAGAATGATGTCCCCATAGCTGAAAACTCGCTCCACTTTTGTCAATATTTTTTTTTCTCGACGTAGATGTCTTCAAATACACAATCCATGCTGAGATAGAACTGGATATGATGGTGACAGAGAGAGGCTCTCTTCCCTGAGTTCAGATACAGAACCCCGGGTTGCCAACTCTCACGCATTGAGCGTGAGACACATGCATTTGACTGTCTTCACACGCTCTCACGCCACACATCCGATTTCAATCAATCAATCAAATTTTATTTATATAGCGCTTTTTACAACAGTTGTTGTCACAAAGCAGCTTTACAAGTGCCGAGTCCTAGCCCCCAGTGAGCAAGCCAAGGGCGACAGTGGCAAGGAAAAACTCCCTAGTTTTTTGCATGAGGAAGAAACCTTGAGAGGAACCAAGACTCAGGAGGGGAACCCTTCCTCCTCTGGCCGACACCGGTCACCATGACAACAACAACAATTTAAACAGAAAGAAATAAAGAAAAGGAAAAGATGTAGTAATGTCCATCATGGTGTAGGCTCATCCGGTCAGGCAGTAGGTGGCTGGCACTGGATGGATCGCTTGTCTCTCCTCATCTCATTTTTCCTCGAGCAGGCGGGCAGCCATGTGGAGAAAATAAAACAGGGAAAATTAGCTCTGTATGAGGACATATACAGGACAGATAAAATTAAACACATTTCAGGAGTGTGGCAGCAACTCCGGCATTAAGTTAAACTATTACAGCCTAGCTAAAAAGGCAGAACCAGAAGGTAACATAGGCTTGGGGGCATTCTGAGACAATGGCATCCATCCACTGCCCTGTCAACAAACTTGAGTGACCACGAGCAGTGACAGGACGACAGCACCAGCGCCCCAGTCTACCATAAAACCCTTCGTCTATAAACCCCTGGATCTGTACATTTATCTAAGGGGGGATATTAATTATCAAACGCTAAACCAAATAGGTGGGTTTTCAACCTAGACTTAAAGATTTTGACTGTGTCAGAGTCCCGTATGCAATTTGGAAGGTTGTTCCAAAGCTGGGGGGCGTTATAAGAAAAGGCTCTTCCCCCGTATTGATTTTAAAATTCTATTATTAACATATAAAGCACTGCACGGGCTTGCTCCTGAATACCTCCAGGAACTTATTTCCTACTATGAACCCCCACGTCCACTAAGATCACAGAGTGCTGGTCTTTTATTAGTTCCACAAATGAATGAGGTAACAGTAGGGGGAAGAGCCTTTTCTTATAAGGCCCCCCAGATTTCTCACGCCGAAAAAAAAAATCTAGTTTATTTACCTCTGATCCTTATCTATGATTCAATGAGTTACAAGTTCGCTCCGGCAACAACCACTGGCGATCGATCGCGATATAATACTTAATTTGTGTCCATTTTACACCCCGCCCGGTAACAATTCACGTTGTGACTCGAGTCCCCACCTCTGGTCTATACCTTTTAGATATGAAAAGGATTCTGCTGTCCATTTGGAAGAACTTGATGTGGACTCAAGCAGTAGGTGAAAAGAAAACTCTACATGACCAAACAGAATCTTACAGAATATTGCACACTAGTGTCACACCAATTACTGTTTAATGCAGACAATTTATTATGTACACATGTTGTATTCAATGTGTCTTTGATTACCTTCATCTTCTAATGCTTGTTCTGTCCTCTGCTGTTCCGTTCGAGTTGTGCTCAAAAGGTATGGGTGGAAAAATGAAAAAGACCAAGTCAGCCAAAACTCATAAAGAGTGAAAAATATAAAATGTCATTGCATAAATCATGATTCAGTAATGAAAATATTGGTGTCCTGCATGACACTCTCTTCAATGTCTATACCTTTTAGATATGAAAAAGATTCTGCTGTCCATTTGAAAGAACCTGATGTGGACTTAAACAGTAGGTGAAAAGAAAACTCTACATGACCAAACAGAATCTTACAGAATATTGCACACTAGTGTCACACCAATTACTGTTTAATGCTGACAATTTATTATGTACACATGTTGTATTCAATGTGTCTTTGATTACCTTCATCTTCTAATGCTTGTTCTGTCTTCTGCTGTTCTGTTCGAGTTGTGCTCAAAAGGTATAGGTGGAAAAATGAAAAAGACCAAGTCAGCCAAAACTCATAAAGAGTGAAAAATATAAAAAAGTCATTGCATCAATCATGATTCAGTAATAAAAATGTTGGTGTCCTGTATCAACCTCTCTTCAATGTCTTTACCTTTTAGATATGAAAGGATTCTGCTGTCCATTTGGAAAAACCTGATGTGGACTCAAGCAGTAGGTGAAAAGAAAACTCTACATGACCAAACAGAATCTTACAGAATATTGCACAGTAGTGTCACACCAATTACTGTTTAATGCTGACAATTTATTATGTACACATGTTGTATTCAATGTGTCTTTGATTACCTTCATCTTCTAATGCTTGTTCTGTCCTCTGCTGTTCCGTTCGAGTTGTGCTCAAAAGGTATGGGTGGAAAAATGAAAAAGACCAAGTCAGACAAAACTCATAAAGAGTGAAAAATATAAAATGTCATTGCATCAATCATGATTCAGTAATAAAAATGTTGGTGTCCTGTATCGAATTCTCTTTAATGTCTTTACCTTTTACATATGAAAAGGATTCTGCTGTCCATTTGGAAGAACCTGATGTGGACTCAAGCAGTAGGTGAAAAGAAAACTCTACACGACCAAACAGAATCTTACAGAATACAGGTGCTGGTCTTTTATTAGTTCCACAAATTAATAAGGTAACAGTAGGGGGAAGAGCCTTTTCTTATAAGGCCCCCCAGATTTCTCACGCCGAAAAAAAAAATCTAGTTTATTTACCTCTGATCCTTATCTATGATTCAATGAGTTACTAGTTCGCTCTGGCACCAACCACTGGCGATCGATCGATCGCGATATAATACTTAATTTGTGTCCATTTTACACCCCGCCCGGTAACAATTCACGTTCGCTGACCCCCCCATTTGATTGGTTGTGCTGCAGCTCATGCACACACACATACACACACACACAACGTACAGAGTGTGGAAAAGCAGAGGACCGGTCTGCGTCAGAAGGACGGAAATGAAATTAATGGGGTGCACTTTATAAATATTAATATGCGTTTTAAAATTTAGATTTGGGGTAAAAAAATCAAGTCTTTGCAAGTAAACAGGTTCAAGTCCAATTCAAGTCCCAAGTTATTGGTGTAAAAGTCCAAGTCAAGTCTAAGTCTCTGAATATTTTTTCAAGTCAGGTCAAAAGTCTTAATATTAATGACTCGAGTCTGACTCGAGTCCAAGTCATGTGACTCGAGTCCCCACCTCTGATGGCAACTAAAAATATGCCCTGTTGGCTATCAGCAGTGTTGGGTAAGTTACTTTTAAAAAGTAATCCGTTACAGTTACAAGTTACCTTGTTTAAAATGTAATTGTAGTGTAACTTTTCTGATTACTTTTGAAAAGTAATGTAACTAATTACTTTTGGATTACATTTTGATTACTTTAAGGTTTAAATGAGTATTGACGCATGATCAACATTTAATTTTTGAGAACTGACAGTGTGAACCTTAAAAGAGTACTAAGCTGAGAGAGAATTGCTGACAGGCAATCACAGGAGGTCCACAAGAAGAGATGCCTGCACCAGGCATGTAAGATCAGACTACTGTCATCGGGCCATGCTCTTTTCTGCTCCTCCCCCAGGCTCTACCATTTTCACAGTTTGCGGACTAACACAAGCAGGTTCAGAAACCACTTCTTTCCCACAGCGGTCACCTTATTGAACTCTTCCCAAAGACCATTCTTTCCTTCCCCTCTATCCATACCTTACCATCCATACAAAATCTGTACAGTGTTCCTCTTCAATTCACATCTGTATAGCCCTATCTACAGTGGTATAGGATAATCTGTATGATTCCATCTGTATTTATCACATTTATTTATGCCATGCTATTTTTCTTTGCCCTGTGCATTGTACTGCCATAACTACATTACACACACATGCATTTCCCTAGGTAATTTATCTACTCTGCACATATCTATTAACCATCTTTACTTACACTAGCTGTAACTAACTGCATTGTATCTCTAAATACTGCATTCTATACAATCTGCACGTGTTGCACTTGATTAGATACCAAACTGCATTTCATTACTTCATACAAATTTAATTCAAATGTATTGCTTGTCGAACGGTAGGTCTAAGATAGGTCCAATGATAGCCTACCAATTGGGTAGGCTAGGTCGTGTCATAGACATCGACAAACGTTTTTCCAACACCAAACAGTAATAAATATTCATTTGATACCGTCTGTCATTGTCTCTAATAGTCATGTATGATTCCAGCGAATACCTGTTTAGGACTTTAAACAGCTAATTTGGTTAGCCTGTAAATCAAGCTAGCATGCTAAAGAACAAACACATTCAAGTGAATGGTAGTAGCTAGCCTAGCAGGTAGCTAACTGTGGAAACCACAGTGTGACGGTCAGCATACCTTGCTGTTAGCTCGCTTACAACCTCAATAGTGGTTGCCTTCTGATCGGAAATAAACCTCCAAACTCCGAAATTTACACAAAGGCTTGGCATAATCACAAATAGTTGCCGATGGTGGCACATGGTTCACATTTATTGACAACACGAAAACAAAACAAACGCTTCTTAAATGTCCAGTGCTTGAAGGCGTCTGTCATTGCTGCTTGAGCTGAAACTGAACCGCGCGTTTGCAAGCGGGAAACAAGCGGCAAACGGCGATGTAGGGCGCAAAGCAATAAAAATATCATTAAATATTTCGCAAAGGTTTTTGTTTATATTTTTAAAATGTAACTAAAATTATAAGATATACATGAACGAAATCATTTAACTGAATTCATGAAGTCATTTAACTGTTCATGATGCCGAAATGAACTTGATATTCATTCGATAATTTACATACATGTTATGATAATATGTATATATATTCAGATTGAGGAGAAAAAATAACGTTGATACATGGCAACTAAAAATAGGCCCTGTTGGCTATCAGGCACCGGTCAGATCAGCACTGGGCTTTTTTTTTTTTTTTTTTTTTTTTTGTTTTTTTTTGTTTTTGTCTTTTTTTCGTTTTTTTGGTATACCTTTTTTTGTTACACTTAATCTAGCGTGGGGTTCGAACCCGGGTCTTGCTGACCCAAGTGCTTCAATGACCAGTGCCCTACCCATTAGGCCAACATAGGGCCGCTTACGGATCAAAATTCATAATATACAAAGTTAAAATACACGACATATGCGCATGCGCATTGCGATTACGACGTCAGGATATCCGGCACATTTCAAATTCTGTGCATTGACATAATGTCATGAGATGGACTGAACAGCTTTTGTATAGTGGAAAGGTGATTTTGATATACACGAAGGAAGTCATTTAAATAAAGTCATGAAGTCATTTAACTGTCCAAGGTGCTGAAATGAACTTGATATTCATTGGATATTTTACGTATATATTATAAATAATGCATAGTTCGATTTTTCAGATTGAACAAAAAAAAAAAAAAAAAAAAACCGGTAGTGGCAACTAAAAATGTGCCCTGTTGGCTATCAGGCACCGGTGAGGTGGGCACTGGGTATTGATCTATTGGCCCTTGTGATCCTCCTGTAACTGAGCCCGTCATTCTCATCACTGTCATTAAGAAACCTAGCGCAGCGCGTTTCCTCTCGGCTCCCTGATCCAGGGCCTCCACGCTCAATATCATTATTGAAGTTATGGGGTCACACACCCGGTGGCGGATTTGAACTCTCGTCGTTCTGCGTGACTGACCAGTGCGCTACCCATTACGCCAAGAACGGGCAATGTCAAAGGTCAAAAATTCATAATATACAAAGATAAAATATTCGAAACGTGCGCATGCGCATTGCGATTATGCCGTGACACCGCACCAACGGATAAACCTCTCAAAGAAGCCTATGTTTCAAGCACAAAGTGGACTTTTGCTTTCTTTCCATTTTATTTCACCTATAGTTATAGTTTGAAACGATTTATCGTATTAAATTACTAATTTCATCAGGCGTTTTAAGAACCCACCTTGAATTAACCTTCATTTTATGATTACTTTCATTCCATAAACCCCAGGCGCTTATTTGGATTGAAACATTAGTCCCATGACCAACACACTTTTGTATCCACACTTTTTGTAGTTTTTAAAACAGACTATTCATATATAAGGCCACTGGAAACATGTCAGCACCGGCTAAGTCTCTTTATTAAGAGCTGAGCAGATCTCTCCAAAAGCCGCCGGGCGCAGTGGCGCGTACCTGTAATCCACGTTACTTGGAGGCTGAGCTTGGAGGAGCTTGTGAGTTCGGGGCTTCTGGGCTGCACCGCGCTGTGTTGATCGGTTGTCCGCACTAAGCTCGCTGTCGATATGGTGTCCCTGAGGGAGCTTCGGGCCACCAGGTCGGAAACAGAGCAGGTCAAAGCCCCCTTACCGATCAGTAGTGGGAGCGCATCTGAGAACAGACGCTGTAGCGCAGCCCGAGCGATAAAGTGTGACCGAACCTTTTACAGCGCACCTGTCTGACTTTTGTGCTGGAACCTGCTTGACTGATTTTATGTCTAAAACTCATCTCAACGTGTTTGATTAGCTCGTTAATTTAGCATCAGAATTAAAGTGATAATTTCGTGCCAAATCTGAGGCTAACAAAAACTGTTTGGATTTTAACTGGCAGATTACGAGCAAAATGAGTTAACCACAACAGCAATGAACTCATTTTATTGCCTTGTAAAGCATATAAAATTATAAAATTGTTGTGATTTCTGGAACATTCCAAATTCGGCACGTTGATAATGCGATAGGATTCAGTGCAATGTTGATATTGATATACATGAACGAAATCATTTAACTGAATTCATGAAGTCATTTAACTGTCCATGATGCCGAAATGAACTTGATATTCATTCGATAATTTACATACACGTTATGATAATATGTATATATAACAGTGGCGTGCACACATAGACATCAGGTGGTGCTAAAGCACCACCAACTCTGCCCTTTATCAACGAAAGTGCCCTTTTGAAACTTCGTTTTTTTTTTTTATTATTATTATCATTTTACTGAGGTCGGCTTGAAATGATCTTTTGAAAGCCTGAGCGATTAAAAACAATGCCCTGAAATGAGCCACCACCTCACACACCCGACCTCTCTCTTCCTTTAACACCAGATGCGCTGCAGCAGTTCAGTTCAGCGAGTGGAAGGAAGCGTCTTCAGCACAGCACACACGCTCACAGATAGACTTCTTCTCCCGTCCCCACCAGCCAGGTCACATACACATCAAGTCAAATCGTACCGTTTGCCCTCTAAGCCCAACGTGAAATCATTTTCTTGTGTTGTAAAATGTCTCATACAGCACTAAACTACTAAGCATTTTTAGCCGACTGGTCACCTGATAAACTAGTCGCACTAGCCCAAATCAATGATAGATAACGTGAGGACGACCACATACAAATAATTAAGGTAGTTTGCAAATCTATGTGTTAAGCTGAACGTCTTCTGTTGTATAGGTTTTGTTAGGCAACATAAATTACATTCATTTGTGAAAGAAGAAACGGGAAGTTCCCCATTACCTGTGAAAAATGCCCATCTGCATTCATGTAATGACAACATTCAGTAGCCTATAACTCCTTCTCCTACTTTACGGTCTTTTACTGTCTTCATTGTAGGCCTATATTGATTTACTAATTGCAAAATATATGCAACAAGGCCTGCAGTCAGTGGAGGGTAAACAGAAGTTACCTGAAGGACATGACTGTATATTGGATATGAATTAATTCAGAGGTGGGACCAAGTCAGTGTTTTGCAAGTCTCAAGTAAGTCCAAGTCTTTATCCTCAAGTCCCGAGTCAAGTCTCAAGCAAAGACAGTCAAGTCAAGTCAAGTCTCGAGTCAAGACAGGCAACAGTCAAGTCAAGTCCCAAGTCTGAAACTTGGAATTTCAAGTCCTTTCGAGTCTTTTTTTTTTTAACCAATGTTGCAGGTATATTTTAAATGTAAATAATAGACATGTGTTCTTTTTTAAATCTGTATTCTCCTCAAATCTTGATAAAACACGTGCAACTGAAAACACAAAGTATAAAACAAATTTAAATTACACCTCTTTATTGCACAGTTCAATTTGTTAAAATTAGCTGCAAAAATATTCATACTTTAAACTACAATTTTCCAGAAATAAATATTCTGTGAAAAAGTCATAAGTAGAACTCCATGTTCAAATAAAAAGTGCTGATATTTTCACAGTACAATACAAAGAACCATAACAGCATTTTTCCCTCTCTTCTCTTATCTGGTTTCTTGGAGAACATGTGTGTCCATATGTGAGTGACACAAGACAAACAAATATAAGAACTGAACAATGAACAGGAATCAGGAATGCAACTTTAGACATTTCAGTAAACTATTCTGCATTGCATTTGCAAAAGACCAAACTGGCCAAAAGTCTGTATGTCATTTGTGCACGATGAGGCCGTAGAATGATGTCCCCATAGCTGAAAACTCGCTCCACTTTTGTCAATATTTTTTTTTCTCGACGTAGATGTCTTCAAATACACAATCCATGCTGAGATAGAACTGGATATGATGGTGACAGAGAGAGGCTCTCTTCCCTGAGTTCAGATACAGAACCCCGGGTTGCCAACTCTCACGCATTGAGCGTGAGACACATGCATTTGACTGTCTTCACACGCTCTCACGCCACACATCCGATTTCAATCAATCAATCAAATTTTATTTATATAGCGCTTTTTACAACAGTTGTTGTCACAAAGCAGCTTTACAAGTGCCGAGTCCTAGCCCCCAGTGAGCAAGCCAAGGGCGACAGTGGCAAGGAAAAACTCCCTAGTTTTTTGCATGAGGAAGAAACCTTGAGAGGAACCAAGACTCAGGAGGGGAACCCTTCCTCCTCTGGCCGACACCGGTCACCATGACAACAACAACAATTTAAACAGAAAGAAATAAAGAAAAGGAAAAGATGTAGTAATGTCCATCATGGTGTAGGCTCATCCGGTCAGGCAGTAGGTGGCTGGCACTGGATGGATCGCTTGTCTCTCCTCATCTCATTTTTCCTCGAGCAGGCGGGCAGCCATGTGGAGAAAATAAAACAGGGAAAATTAGCTCTGTATGAGGACATATACAGGACAGATAAAATTAAACACATTTCAGGAGTGTGGCAGCAACTCCGGCATTAAGTTAAACTATTACAGCCTAGCTAAAAAGGCAGAACCAGAAGGTAACATAGGCTTGGGGGCATTCTGAGACAATGGCATCCATCCACTGCCCTGTCAACAAACTTGAGTGACCACGAGCAGTGACAGGACGACAGCACCAGCGCCCCAGTCTACCATAAAACCCTTCGTCTATAAACCCCTGGATCTGTACATTTATCTAAGGGGGGATATTAATTATCAAACGCTAAACCAAATAGGTGGGTTTTCAACCTAGACTTAAAGATTTTGACTGTGTCAGAGTCCCGTATGCAATTTGGAAGGTTGTTCCAAAGCTGGGGGGCGTTATAAGAAAAGGCTCTTCCCCCGTATTGATTTTAAAATTCTATTATTAACATATAAAGCACTGCACGGGCTTGCTCCTGAATACCTCCAGGAACTTATTTCCTACTATGAACCCCCACGTCCACTAAGATCACAGAGTGCTGGTCTTTTATTAGTTCCACAAATGAATGAGGTAACAGTAGGGGGAAGAGCCTTTTCTTATAAGGCCCCCCAGATTTCTCACGCCGAAAAAAAAAATCTAGTTTATTTACCTCTGATCCTTATCTATGATTCAATGAGTTACAAGTTCGCTCCGGCAACAACCACTGGCGATCGATCGCGATATAATACTTAATTTGTGTCCATTTTACACCCCGCCCGGTAACAATTCACGTTGTGACTCGAGTCCCCACCTCTGGTCTATACCTTTTAGATATGAAAAGGATTCTGCTGTCCATTTGGAAGAACTTGATGTGGACTCAAGCAGTAGGTGAAAAGAAAACTCTACATGACCAAACAGAATCTTACAGAATATTGCACACTAGTGTCACACCAATTACTGTTTAATGCAGACAATTTATTATGTACACATGTTGTATTCAATGTGTCTTTGATTACCTTCATCTTCTAATGCTTGTTCTGTCCTCTGCTGTTCCGTTCGAGTTGTGCTCAAAAGGTATGGGTGGAAAAATGAAAAAGACCAAGTCAGCCAAAACTCATAAAGAGTGAAAAATATAAAATGTCATTGCATCAATCATGATTCAGTAATAAAAATGTTGGTGTCCTGTATCAACCTCTCTTCAATGTCTATACCTTTTAGATATGAAAAGGATTCTGCTGTCCATTTGGAACAACCTGATGTGGACTCAAGCAGTAGGTGAAAAGAAAACTCTACATGACCAAACAGAATCTTAGAGAATATTGCACACTAGTGTCACACCAATTACTGTTTAATGCAGACAATTTATTATGTACACATGTTGTATTCATTGTGTCTTTGATTACCTTCATCTTCTAATGCTTGTTCTGTCCTCTGCTGTTCCGTTCGAGTTGTGCTCAAAAGGTATGGGTGGAAAAATGAAAAAGACCAAGTCAGCCAAAACTCATAAAGAGTGAAAAATATAAAATGTCATTGCATAAATCATGATTCAGTAATGAAAATATTGGTGTCCTGCATGACACTCTCTTCAATGTCTATACCTTTTAGATATGAAAAAGATTCTGCTGTCCATTTGAAAGAACCTGATGTGGACTTAAACAGTAGGTGAAAAGAAAACTCTACATGACCAAACAGAATCTTACAGAATATTGCACACTAGTGTCACACCAATTACTGTTTAATGCTGACAATTTATTATGTACACATGTTGTATTCAATGTGTCTTTGATTACCTTCATCTTCTAATGCTTGTTCTGTCTTCTGCTGTTCTGTTCGAGTTGTGCTCAAAAGGTATAGGTGGAAAAATGAAAAAGACCAAGTCAGCCAAAACTCATAAAGAGTGAAAAATATAAAAAAGTCATTGCATCAATCATGATTCAGTAATAAAAATGTTGGTGTCCTGTATCAACCTCTCTTCAATGTCTTTACCTTTTAGATATGAAAGGATTCTGCTGTCCATTTGGAAAAACCTGATGTGGACTCAAGCAGTAGGTGAAAAGAAAACTCTACATGACCAAACAGAATCTTACAGAATATTGCACAGTAGTGTCACACCAATTACTGTTTAATGCTGACAATTTATTATGTACACATGTTGTATTCAATGTGTCTTTGATTACCTTCATCTTCTAATGCTTGTTCTGTCCTCTGCTGTTCCGTTCGAGTTGTGCTCAAAAGGTATGGGTGGAAAAATGAAAAAGACCAAGTCAGACAAAACTCATAAAGAGTGAAAAATATAAAATGTCATTGCATCAATCATGATTCAGTAATAAAAATGTTGGTGTCCTGTATCGAATTCTCTTTAATGTCTTTACCTTTTACATATGAAAAGGATTCTGCTGTCCATTTGGAAGAACCTGATGTGGACTCAAGCAGTAGGTGAAAAGAAAACTCTACACGACCAAACAGAATCTTACCGAATACAGGTGCTGGTCTTTTATTAGTTCCACAAATTAATAAGGTAACAGTAGGGGGAAGAGCCTTTTCTTATAAGGCCCCCCAGATTTCTCACGCCGAAAAAAAAAATCTAGTTTATTTACCTCTGATCCTTATCTATGATTCAATGAGTTACTAGTTCGCTCTGGCACCAACCACTGGCGATCGATCGATCGCGATATAATACTTAATTTGTGTCCATTTTACACCCCGCCCGGTAACAATTCACGTTCGCTGACCCCCCCATTTGATTGGTTGTGCTGCAGCTCATGCACACACACATACACACACACACAACGTACAGAGTGTGGAAAAGCAGAGGACCGGTCTGCGTCAGAAGGACGGAAATGAAATTAATGGGGTGCACTTTATAAATATTAATATGCGTTTTAAAATTTAGTTTTGGGGTAAAAAAATCAAGTCTTTGCAAGTAAACAGGTTCAAGTCCAATTCAAGTCCCAAGTTATTGGTGTAAAAGTCCAAGTCAAGTCTAAGTCTCTGAATATTTTTTCAAGTCAGGTCAAAAGTCTTAATATTAATGACTCAAGTCTGACTCGAGTCCAAGTCATGTGACTCGAGTCCCCACCTCTGATGGCAACTAAAAATATGCCCTGTTGGCTATCAGCAGTGTTGGGTAAGTTACTTTTAAAAAGTAATCCGTTACAGTTACAAGTTACCTTGTTTAAAATGTAATTGTAGTGTAACTTTTCTGATTACTTTTGAAAAGTAATGTAACTAATTACTTTTGGATTACATTTTGATTACTTTAAGGTTTAAATGAGTATTGACGCATGATCAACATTTAATTTTTGAGAACTGACAGTGTGAACCTTAAAAGAGTACTAAGCTGAGAGAGAATTGCTGACAGGCAATCACAGGAGGTCCACAAGAAGAGATGCCTGCACCAGGCATGTAAGATCAGACTACTGTCATCGGGCCATGCTCTTTTCTGCTCCTCCCCCAGGCTCTACCATTTTCACAGTTTGCGGACTAACACAAGCAGGTTCAGAAACCACTTCTTTCCCACAGCGGTCACCTTATTGAACTCTTCCCAAAGACCATTCTTTCCTTCCCCTCTATCCATACCTTACCATCCATACAAAATCTGTACAGTGTTCCTCTTCAATTCACATCTGTATAGCCCTATCTACAGTGGTATAGGATAATCTGTATGATTCCATCTGTATTTATCACATTTATTTATGCCATGCTATTTTTCTTTGCCCTGTGCATTGTACTGCCATAACTACATTACACACACATGCATTTCCCTAGGTAATTTATCTACTCTGCACATATCTATTAACCATCTTTACTTACACTAGCTGTAACTAACTGCATTGTATCTCTAAATACTGCATTCTATACAATCTGCACGTGTTGCACTTGATTAGATACCAAACTGCATTTCATTACTTCATACAAATTTAATTCAAATGTATTGCTTGTCGAACGGTAGGTCTAAGATAGGTCCAATGATAGCCTACCAATTGGGTAGGCTAGGTCGTGTCATAGA
The DNA here is from genome assembly GCF_052324685.1 of Brachyhypopomus gauderio. Classification (NCBI taxonomy): domain Eukaryota; kingdom Metazoa; phylum Chordata; class Actinopteri; order Gymnotiformes; family Hypopomidae; genus Brachyhypopomus; species Brachyhypopomus gauderio. The sequence goes on along the minus strand of NW_027506976.1, from coordinate 322,333 downwards.
CATCGACAAACGTTTTTCCAACACCAAACAGTAATAAATATTCATTTGATACCGTCTGTCATTGTCTCTAATAGTCATGTATGATTCCAGCGAATACCTGTTTAGGACTTTAAACAGCTAATTTGGTTAGCCTGTAAATCAAGCTAGCATGCTAAAGAACAAACACATTCAAGTGAATGGTAGTAGCTAGCCTAGCAGGTAGCTAACTGTGGAAACCACAGTGTGACGGTCAGCATACCTTGCTGTTAGCTCGCTTACAACCTCAATAGTGGTTGCCTTCTGATCGGAAATAAACCTCCAAACTCCGAAATTTACACAAAGGCTTGGCATAATCACAAATAGTTGCCGATGGTGGCACATGGTTCACATTTATTGACAACACGAAAACAAAACAAACGCTTCTTAAATGTCCAGTGCTTGAAGGCGTCTGTCATTGCTGCTTGAGCTGAAACTGAACCGCGCGTTTGCAAGCGGGAAACAAGCGGCAAACGGCGATGTAGGGCGCAAAGCAATAAAAATATCATTAAATATTTCGCAAAGGTTTTTGTTTATATTTTTAAAATGTAACTAAAATTATAAGATATACATGAACGAAATCATTTAACTGAATTCATGAAGTCATTTAACTGTTCATGATGCCGAAATGAACTTGATATTCATTCGATAATTTACATACATGTTATGATAATATGTATATATATTCAGATTGAGGAGAAAAAATAACGTTGATACATGGCAACTAAAAATAGGCCCTGTTGGCTATCAGGCACCGGTCAGATCAGCACTGGGCTTTTTTTTTTTTTTTTTTTTTTTTTGTTTTTTTTTGTTTTTGTCTTTTTTTCGTTTTTTTGGTATACCTTTTTTTGTTACACTTAATCTAGCGTGGGGTTCGAACCCGGGTCTTGCTGACCCAAGTGCTTCAATGACCAGTGCCCTACCCATTAGGCCAACATAGGGCCGCTTACGGATCAAAATTCATAATATACAAAGTTAAAATACACGACATATGCGCATGCGCATTGCGATTACGACGTCAGGATATCCGGCACATTTCAAATTCTGTGCATTGACATAATGTCATGAGATGGACTGAACAGCTTTTGTATAGTGGAAAGGTGATTTTGATATACACGAAGGAAGTCATTTAAATAAAGTCATGAAGTCATTTAACTGTCCAAGGTGCTGAAATGAACTTGATATTCATTGGATATTTTACGTATATATTATAAATAATGCATAGTTCGATTTTTCAGATTGAACAAAAAAAAAAAAAAAAAAAAACCGGTAGTGGCAACTAAAAATGTGCCCTGTTGGCTATCAGGCACCGGTGAGGTGGGCACTGGGTATTGATCTATTGGCCCTTGTGATCCTCCTGTAACTGAGCCCGTCATTCTCATCACTGTCATTAAGAAACCTAGCGCAGCGCGTTTCCTCTCGGCTCCCTGATCCAGGGCCTCCACGCTCAATATCATTATTGAAGTTATGGGGTCACACACCCGGTGGCGGATTTGAACTCTCGTCGTTCTGCGTGACTGACCAGTGCGCTACCCATTACGCCAAGAACGGGCAATGTCAAAGGTCAAAAATTCATAATATACAAAGATAAAATATTCGAAACGTGCGCATGCGCATTGCGATTATGCCGTGACACCGCACCAACGGATAAACCTCTCAAAGAAGCCTATGTTTCAAGCACAAAGTGGACTTTTGCTTTCTTTCCATTTTATTTCACCTATAGTTATAGTTTGAAACGATTTATCGTATTAAATTACTAATTTCATCAGGCGTTTTAAGAACCCACCTTGAATTAACCTTCATTTTATGATTACTTTCATTCCATAAACCCCAGGCGCTTATTTGGATTGAAACATTAGTCCCATGACCAACACACTTTTGTATCCACACTTTTTGTAGTTTTTAAAACAGACTATTCATATATAAGGCCACTGGAAACATGTCAGCACCGGCTAAGTCTCTTTATTAAGAGCTGAGCAGATCTCTCCAAAAGCCGCCGGGCGCAGTGGCGCGTACCTGTAATCCACGTTACTTGGAGGCTGAGCTTGGAGGAGCTTGTGAGTTCGGGGCTTCTGGGCTGCACCGCGCTGTGTTGATCGGTTGTCCGCACTAAGCTCGCTGTCGATATGGTGTCCCTGAGGGAGCTTCGGGCCACCAGGTCGGAAACAGAGCAGGTCAAAGCCCCCTTACCGATCAGTAGTGGGAGCGCATCTGAGAACAGACGCTGTAGCGCAGCCCGAGCGATAAAGTGTGACCGAACCTTTTACAGCGCACCTGTCTGACTTTTGTGCTGGAACCTGCTTGACTGATTTTATGTCTAAAACTCATCTCAACGTGTTTGATTAGCTCGTTAATTTAGCATCAGAATTAAAGTGATAATTTCGTGCCAAATCTGAGGCTAACAAAAACTGTTTGGATTTTAACTGGCAGATTACGAGCAAAATGAGTTAACCACAACAGCAATGAACTCATTTTATTGCCTTGTAAAGCATATAAAATTATAAAATTGTTGTGATTTCTGGAACATTCCAAATTCGGCACGTTGATAATGCGATAGGATTCAGTGCAATGTTGATATTGATATACATGAACGAAATCATTTAACTGAATTCATGAAGTCATTTAACTGTCCATGATGCCGAAATGAACTTGATATTCATTCGATAATTTACATACACGTTATGATAATATGTATATATAACAGTGGCGTGCACACATAGACATCAGGTGGTGCTAAAGCACCACCAACTCTGCCCTTTATCAACGAAAGTGCCCTTTTGAAACTTCGTTTTTTTTTTTTATTATTATTATCATTTTACTGAGGTCGGCTTGAAATGATCTTTTGAAAGCCTGAGCGATTAAAAACAATGCCCTGAAATGAGCCACCACCTCACACACCCGACCTCTCTCTTCCTTTAACACCAGATGCGCTGCAGCAGTTCAGTTCAGCGAGTGGAAGGAAGCGTCTTCAGCACAGCACACACGCTCACAGATAGACTTCTTCTCCCGTCCCCACCAGCCAGGTCACATACACATCAAGTCAAATCGTACCGTTTGCCCTCTAAGCCCAACGTGAAATCATTTTCTTGTGTTGTAAAATGTCTCATACAGCACTAAACTACTAAGCATTTTTAGCCGACTGGTCACCTGATAAACTAGTCGCACTAGCCCAAATCAATGATAGATAACGTGAGGACGACCACATACAAATAATTAAGGTAGTTTGCAAATCTATGTGTTAAGCTGAACGTCTTCTGTTGTATAGGTTTTGTTAGGCAACATAAATTACATTCATTTGTGAAAGAAGAAACGGGAAGTTCCCCATTACCTGTGAAAAATGCCCATCTGCATTCATGTAATGACAACATTCAGTAGCCTATAACTCCTTCTCCTACTTTACGGTCTTTTACTGTCTTCATTGTAGGCCTATATTGATTTACTAATTGCAAAATATATGCAACAAGGCCTGCAGTCAGTGGAGGGTAAACAGAAGTTACCTGAAGGACATGACTGTATATTGGATATGAATTAATTCAGAGGTGGGACCAAGTCAGTGTTTTGCAAGTCTCAAGTAAGTCCAAGTCTTTATCCTCAAGTCCCGAGTCAAGTCTCAAGCAAAGACAGTCAAGTCAAGTCAAGTCTCGAGTCAAGACAGGCAACAGTCAAGTCAAGTCCCAAGTCTGAAACTTGGAATTTCAAGTCCTTTCGAGTCTTTTTTTTTTTAACCAATGTTGCAGGTATATTTTAAATGTAAATAATAGACATGTGTTCTTTTTTAAATCTGTATTCTCCTCAAATCTTGATAAAACACGTGCAACTGAAAACACAAAGTATAAAACAAATTTAAATTACACCTCTTTATTGCACAGTTCAATTTGTTAAAATTAGCTGCAAAAATATTCATACTTTAAACTACAATTTTCCAGAAATAAATATTCTGTGAAAAAGTCATAAGTAGAACTCCATGTTCAAATAAAAAGTGCTGATATTTTCACAGTACAATACAAAGAACCATAACAGCATTTTTCCCTCTCTTCTCTTATCTGGTTTCTTGGAGAACATGTGTGTCCATATGTGAGTGACACAAGACAAACAAATATAAGAACTGAACAATGAACAGGAATCAGGAATGCAACTTTAGACATTTCAGTAAACTATTCTGCATTGCATTTGCAAAAGACCAAACTGGCCAAAAGTCTGTATGTCATTTGTGCACGATGAGGCCGTAGAATGATGTCCCCATAGCTGAAAACTCGCTCCACTTTTGTCAATATTTTTTTTTCTCGACGTAGATGTCTTCAAATACACAATCCATGCTGAGATAGAACTGGATATGATGGTGACAGAGAGAGGCTCTCTTCCCTGAGTTCAGATACAGAACCCCGGGTTGCCAACTCTCACGCATTGAGCGTGAGACACATGCATTTGACTGTCTTCACACGCTCTCACGCCACACATCCGATTTCAATCAATCAATCAAATTTTATTTATATAGCGCTTTTTACAACAGTTGTTGTCACAAAGCAGCTTTACAAGTGCCGAGTCCTAGCCCCCAGTGAGCAAGCCAAGGGCGACAGTGGCAAGGAAAAACTCCCTAGTTTTTTGCATGAGGAAGAAACCTTGAGAGGAACCAAGACTCAGGAGGGGAACCCTTCCTCCTCTGGCCGACACCGGTCACCATGACAACAACAACAATTTAAACAGAAAGAAATAAAGAAAAGGAAAAGATGTAGTAATGTCCATCATGGTGTAGGCTCATCCGGTCAGGCAGTAGGTGGCTGGCACTGGATGGATCGCTTGTCTCTCCTCATCTCATTTTTCCTCGAGCAGGCGGGCAGCCATGTGGAGAAAATAAAACAGGGAAAATTAGCTCTGTATGAGGACATATACAGGACAGATAAAATTAAACACATTTCAGGAGTGTGGCAGCAACTCCGGCATTAAGTTAAACTATTACAGCCTAGCTAAAAAGGCAGAACCAGAAGGTAACATAGGCTTGGGGGCATTCTGAGACAATGGCATCCATCCACTGCCCTGTCAACAAACTTGAGTGACCACGAGCAGTGACAGGACGACAGCACCAGCGCCCCAGTCTACCATAAAACCCTTCGTCTATAAACCCCTGGATCTGTACATTTATCTAAGGGGGGATATTAATTATCAAACGCTAAACCAAATAGGTGGGTTTTCAACCTAGACTTAAAGATTTTGACTGTGTCAGAGTCCCGTATGCAATTTGGAAGGTTGTTCCAAAGCTGGGGGGCGTTATAAGAAAAGGCTCTTCCCCCGTATTGATTTTAAAATTCTATTATTAACATATAAAGCACTGCACGGGCTTGCTCCTGAATACCTCCAGGAACTTATTTCCTACTATGAACCCCCACGTCCACTAAGATCACAGAGTGCTGGTCTTTTATTAGTTCCACAAATGAATGAGGTAACAGTAGGGGGAAGAGCCTTTTCTTATAAGGCCCCCCAGATTTCTCACGCCGAAAAAAAAAATCTAGTTTATTTACCTCTGATCCTTATCTATGATTCAATGAGTTACAAGTTCGCTCCGGCAACAACCACTGGCGATCGATCGCGATATAATACTTAATTTGTGTCCATTTTACACCCCGCCCGGTAACAATTCACGTTGTGACTCGAGTCCCCACCTCTGGTCTATACCTTTTAGATATGAAAAGGATTCTGCTGTCCATTTGGAAGAACTTGATGTGGACTCAAGCAGTAGGTGAAAAGAAAACTCTACATGACCAAACAGAATCTTACAGAATATTGCACACTAGTGTCACACCAATTACTGTTTAATGCAGACAATTTATTATGTACACATGTTGTATTCAATGTGTCTTTGATTACCTTCATCTTCTAATGCTTGTTCTGTCCTCTGCTGTTCCGTTCGAGTTGTGCTCAAAAGGTATGGGTGGAAAAATGAAAAAGACCAAGTCAGCCAAAACTCATAAAGAGTGAAAAATATAAAATGTCATTGCATAAATCATGATTCAGTAATGAAAATATTGGTGTCCTGCATGACACTCTCTTCAATGTCTATACCTTTTAGATATGAAAAAGATTCTGCTGTCCATTTGAAAGAACCTGATGTGGACTTAAACAGTAGGTGAAAAGAAAACTCTACATGACCAAACAGAATCTTACAGAATATTGCACACTAGTGTCACACCAATTACTGTTTAATGCTGACAATTTATTATGTACACATGTTGTATTCAATGTGTTTTTGATTACCTTCATCTTCTAATGCTTGTTCTGTCTTCTGCTGTTCTGTTCGAGTTGTGCTCAAAAGGTATAGGTGGAAAAATGAAAAAGACCAAGTCAGCCAAAACTCATAAAGAGTGAAAAATATAAAAAAGTCATTGCATCAATCATGATTCAGTAATAAAAATGTTGGTGTCCTGTATCAACCTCTCTTCAATGTCTTTACCTTTTAGATATGAAAGGATTCTGCTGTCCATTTGGAAAAACCTGATGTGGACTCAAGCAGTAGGTGAAAAGAAAACTCTACATGACCAAACAGAATCTTACAGAATATTGCACAGTAGTGTCACACCAATTACTGTTTAATGCTGACAATTTATTATGTACACATGTTGTATTCAATGTGTCTTTGATTACCTTCATCTTCTAATGCTTGTTCTGTCCTCTGCTGTTCCGTTCGAGTTGTGCTCAAAAGGTATGGGTGGAAAAATGAAAAAGACCAAGTCAGACAAAACTCATAAAGAGTGAAAAATATAAAATGTCATTGCATCAATCATGATTCAGTAATAAAAATGTTGGTGTCCTGTATCGAATTCTCTTTAATGTCTTTACCTTTTACATATGAAAAGGATTCTGCTGTCCATTTGGAAGAACCTGATGTGGACTCAAGCAGTAGGTGAAAAGAAAACTCTACATGACCAAACAGAATCTTACAGAATACAGGTGCTGGTCTTTTATTAGTTCCACAAATTAATAAGGTAACAGTAGGGGGAAGAGCCTTTTCTTATAAGGCCCCCCAGATTTCTCACGCCGAAAAAAAAAATCTAGTTTATTTACCTCTGATCCTTATCTATGATTCAATGAGTTACTAGTTCGCTCTGGCACCAACCACTGGCGATCGATCGATCGCGATATAATACTTAATTTGTGTCCATTTTACACCCCGCCCGGTAACAATTCACGTTCGCTGACCCCCCCATTTGATTGGTTGTGCTGCAGCTCATGCACACACACATACACACACACACAACGTACAGAGTGTGGAAAAGCAGAGGACCGGTCTGCGTCAGAAGGACGGAAATGAAATTAATGGGGTGCACTTTATAAATATTAATATGCGTTTTAAAATTTAGATTTGGGGTAAAAAAATCAAGTCTTTGCAAGTAAACAGGTTCAAGTCCAATTCAAGTCCCAAGTTATTGGTGTAAAAGTCCAAGTCAAGTCTAAGTCTCTGAATATTTTTTCAAGTCAGGTCAAAAGTCTTAATATTAATGACTCGAGTCTGACTCGAGTCCAAGTCATGTGACTCGAGTCCCCACCTCTGATGGCAACTAAAAATATGCCCTGTTGGCTATCAGCAGTGTTGGGTAAGTTACTTTTAAAAAGTAATCCGTTACAGTTACAAGTTACCTTGTTTAAAATGTAATTGTAGTGTAACTTTTCTGATTACTTTTGAAAAGTAATGTAACTAATTACTTTTGGATTACATTTTGATTACTTTAAGGTTTAAATGAGTATTGACGCATGATCAACATTTAATTTTTGAGAACTGACAGTGTGAACCTTAAAAGAGTACTAAGCTGAGAGAGAATTGCTGACAGGCAATCACAGGAGGTCCACAAGAAGAGATGCCTGCACCAGGCATGTAAGATCAGACTACTGTCATCGGGCCATGCTCTTTTCTGCTCCTCCCCCAGGCTCTACCATTTTCACAGTTTGCGGACTAACACAAGCAGGTTCAGAAACCACTTCTTTCCCACAGCGGTCACCTTATTGAACTCTTCCCAAAGACCATTCTTTCCTTCCCCTCTATCCATACCTTACCATCCATACAAAATCTGTACAGTGTTCCTCTTCAATTCACATCTGTATAGCCCTATCTACAGTGGTATAGGATAATCTGTATGATTCCATCTGTATTTATCACATTTATTTATGCCATGCTATTTTTCTTTGCCCTGTGCATTGTACTGCCATAACTACATTACACACACATGCATTTCCCTAGGTAATTTATCTACTCTGCACATATCTATTAACCATCTTTACTTACACTAGCTGTAACTAACTGCATTGTATCTCTAAATACTGCATTCTATACAATCTGCACGTGTTGCACTTGATTAGATACCAAACTGCATTTCATTACTTCATACAAATTTAATTCAAATGTATTGCTTGTCGAACGGTAGGTCTAAGATAGGTCCAATGATAGCCTACCAATTGGGTAGGCTAGGTCGTGTCATAGACATCGACAAACGTTTTTCCAACACCAAACAGTAATAAATATTCATTTGATACCGTCTGTCATTGTCTCTAATAGTCATGTATGATTCCAGCGAATACCTGTTTAGGACTTTAAACAGCTAATTTGGTTAGCCTGTAAATCAAGCTAGCATGCTAAAGAACAAACACATTCAAGTGAATGGTAGTAGCTAGCCTAGCAGGTAGCTAACTGTGGAAACCACAGTGTGACGGTCAGCATACCTTGCTGTTAGCTCGCTTACAACCTCAATAGTGGTTGCCTTCTGATCGGAAATAAACCTCCAAACTCCGAAATTTACACAAAGGCTTGGCATAATCACAAATAGTTGCCGATGGTGGCACATGGTTCACATTTATTGACAACACGAAAACAAAACAAACGCTTCTTAAATGTCCAGTGCTTGAAGGCGTCTGTCATTGCTGCTTGAGCTGAAACTGAACCGCGCGTTTGCAAGCGGGAAACAAGCGGCAAACGGCGATGTAGGGCGCAAAGCAATAAAAATATCATTAAATATTTCGCAAAGGTTTTTGTTTATATTTTTAAAATGTAACTAAAATTATAAGATATACATGAACGAAATCATTTAACTGAATTCATGAAGTCATTTAACTGTTCATGATGCCGAAATGAACTTGATATTCATTCGATAATTTACATACATGTTATGATAATATGTATATATATTCAGATTGAGGAGAAAAAATAACGTTGATACATGGCAACTAAAAATAGGCCCTGTTGGCTATCAGGCACCGGTCAGATCAGCACTGGGCTTTTTTTTTTTTTTTTTTTTTTTTTTGTTTTTTTTTGTTTTTGTCTTTTTTTCGTTTTTTTGGTATACCTTTTTTTGTTACACTTAATCTAGCGTGGGGTTCGAACCCGGGTCTTGCTGACCCAAGTGCTTCAATGACCAGTGCCCTACCCATTAGGCCAACATAGGGCCGCTTACGGATCAAAATTCATAATATACAAAGTTAAAATACACGACATATGCGCATGCGCATTGCGATTACGACGTCAGGATATCCGGCACATTTCAAATTCTGTGCATTGACATAATGTCATGAGATGGACTGAACAGCTTTTGTATAGTGGAAAGGTGATTTTGATATACACGAAGGAAGTCATTTAAATAAAGTCATGAAGTCATTTAACTGTCCAAGGTGCTGAAATGAACTTGATATTCATTGGATATTTTACGTATATATTATAAATAATGCATAGTTCGATTTTTCAGATTGAACAAAAAAAAAAAAAAAAAAAAACCGGTAGTGGCAACTAAAAATGTGCCCTGTTGGCTATCAGGCACCGGTGAGGTGGGCACTGGGTATTGATCTATTGGCCCTTGTGATCCTCCTGTAACTGAGCCCGTCATTCTCATCACTGTCATTAAGAAACCTAGCGCAGCGCGTTTCCTCTCGGCTCCCTGATCCAGGGCCTCCACGCTCAATATCATTATTGAAGTTATGGGGTCACACACCCGGTGGCGGATTTGAACTCTCGTCGTTCTGCGTGACTGACCAGTGCGCTACCCATTACGCCAAGAACGGGCAATGTCAAAGGTCAAAAATTCATAATATACAAAGATAAAATATTCGAAACGTGCGCATGCGCATTGCGATTATGCCGTGACACCGCACCAACGGATAAACCTCTCAAAGAAGCCTATGTTTCAAGCACAAAGTGGACTTTTGCTTTCTTTCCATTTTATTTCACCTATAGTTATAGTTTGAAACGATTTATCGTATTAAATTACTAATTTCATCAGGCGTTTTAAGAACCCACCTTGAATTAACCTTCATTTTATGATTACTTTCATTCCATAAACCCCAGGCGCTTATTTGGATTGAAACATTAGTCCCATGACCAACACACTTTTGTATCCACACTTTTTGTAGTTTTTAAAACAGACTATTCATATATAAGGCCACTGGAAACATGTCAGCACCGGCTAAGTCTCTTTATTAAGAGCTGAGCAGATCTCTCCAAAAGCCGCCGGGCGCAGTGGCGCGTACCTGTAATCCACGTTACTTGGAGGCTGAGCTTGGAGGAGCTTGTGAGTTCGGGGCTTCTGGGCTGCACCGCGCTGTGTTGATCGGTTGTCCGCACTAAGCTCGCTGTCGATATGGTGTCCCTGAGGGAGCTTCGGGCCACCAGGTCGGAAACAGAGCAGGTCAAAGCCCCCTTACCGATCAGTAGTGGGAGCGCATCTGAGAACAGACGCTGTAGCGCAGCCCGAGCGATAAAGTGTGACCGAACCTTTTACAGCGCACCTGTCTGACTTTTGTGCTGGAACCTGCTTGACTGATTTTATGTCTAAAACTCATCTCAACGTGTTTGATTAGCTCGTTAATTTAGCATCAGAATTAAAGTGATAATTTCGTGCCAAATCTGAGGCTAACAAAAACTGTTTGGATTTTAACTGGCAGATTACGAGCAAAATGAGTTAACCACAACAGCAATGAACTCATTTTATTGCCTTGTAAAGCATATAAAATTATAAAATTGTTGTGATTTCTGGAACATTCCAAATTCGGCACGTTGATAATGCGATAGGATTCAGTGCAATGTTGATATTGATATACATGAACGAAATCATTTAACTGAATTCATGAAGTCATTTAACTGTCCATGATGCCGAAATGAACTTGATATTCATTCGATAATTTACATACACGTTATGATAATATGTATATATAACAGTGGCGTGCACACATAGACATCAGGTGGTGCTAAAGCACCACCAACTCTGCCCTTTATCAACGAAAGTGCCCTTTTGAAACTTCGTTTTTTTTATTTATTATTATTATCATTTTACTGAGGTCGGCTTGAAATGATCTTTTGAAAGCCTGAGCGATTAAAAACAATGCCCTGAAATGAGCCACCACCTCACACACCCGACCTCTCTCTTCCTTTAACACCAGATGCGCTACAGCAGTTCAGTTCAGCGAGTGGAAGGAAGCGTCTTCAGCACAGCACACACGCTCACAGATAGACTTCTTCTCCCGTCCCCACCAGCCAGGTCACATACACATCAAGTCAAATCGTACCGTTTGCCCTCTAAGCCCAACGTGAAATCATTTTCTTGTGTTGTAAAATGTCTCATACAGCACTAAACTACTAAGCATTTTTAGCCGACTGGTCACCTGATAAACTAGTCGCACTAGCCCAAATCAATGATAGATAACGTGAGGACGACCACATACAAATAATTAAGGTAGTTTGCAAATCTATGTGTTAAGCTGAACGTCTTCTGTTGTATAGGTTTTGTTAGGCAACATAAATTACATTCATTTGTGAAAGAAGAAACGGGAAGTTCCCCATTACCTGTGAAAAATGCCCATCTGCATTCATGTAATGACAACATTCAGTAGCCTATAACTCCTTCTCCTACTTTACGGTCTTTTACTGTCTTCATTGTAGGCCTATATTGATTTACTAATTGCAAAATATATGCAACAAGGCCTGCAGTCAGTGGAGGGTAAACAGAAGTTACCTGAAGGACATGACTGTATATTGGATATGAATTAATTCAGAGGTGGGACCAAGTCAGTGTTTTGCAAGTCTCAAGTAAGTCCAAGTCTTTATCCTCAAGTCCCGAGTCAAGTCTCAAGCAAAGACAGTCAAGTCAAGTCAAGTCTCGAGTCAAGACAGGCAACAGTCAAGTCAAGTCCCAAGTCTGAAACTTGGAATTTCAAGTCCTTTCGAGTCTTTTTTTTTTTAACCAATGTTGCAGGTATATTTTAAATGTAAATAATAGACATGTGTTCTTTTTTAAATCTGTATTCTCCTCAAATCTTGATAAAACACGTGCAACTGAAAACACAAAGTATAAAACAAATTTAAATTACACCTCTTTATTGCACAGTTCAATTTGTTAAAATTAGCTGCAAAAATATTCATACTTTAAACTACAATTTTCCAGAAATAAATATTCTGTGAAAAAGTCATAAGTAGAACTCCATGTTCAAATAAAAAGTGCTGATATTTTCACAGTACAATACAAAGAACCATAACAGCATTTTTCCCTCTCTTCTCTTATCTGGTTTCTTGGAGAACATGTGTGTCCATATGTGAGTGACACAAGACAAACAAATATAAGAACTGAACAATGAACAGGAATCAGGAATGCAACTTTAGACATTTCAGTAAACTATTCTGCATTGCATTTGCAAAAGACCAAACTGGCCAAAAGTCTGTATGTCATTTGTGCACGATGAGGCCGTAGAATGATGTCCCCATAGCTGAAAACTCGCTCCACTTTTGTCAATTTTTTTTTTTCTCGACGTAGATGTCTTCAAATACACAATCCATGCTGAGATAGAACTGGATATGATGGTGACAGAGAGAGGCTCTCTTCCCTGAGTTCAGATACAGAACCCCGGGTTGCCAACTCTCACGCATTGAGCGTGAGACACATGCATTTGACTGTCTTCACACGCTCTCACGCCACACATCCGATTTCAATCAATCAATCAAATTTTATTTATATAGCGCTTTTTACAACAGTTGTTGTCACAAAGCAGCTTTACAAGTGCCGAGTCCTAGCCCCCAGTGAGCAAGCCAAGGGCGACAGTGGCAAGGAAAAACTCCCTAGTTTTTTGCATGAGGAAGAAACCTTGAGAGGAACCAAGACTCAGGAGGGGAACCCTTCCTCCTCTGGCCGACACCGGTCACCATGACAACAACAACAATTTAAACAGAAAGAAATAAAGAAAAGGAAAAGATGTAGTAATGTCCATCATGGTGTAGGCTCATCCGGTCAGGCAGTAGGTGGCTGGCACTGGATGGATCGCTTGTCTCTCCTCATCTCATTTTTCCTCGAGCAGGCGGGCAGCCATGTGGAGAAAATAAAACAGGGAAAATTAGCTCTGTATGAGGACATATACAGGACAGATAAAATTAAACACATTTCAGGAGTGTGGCAGCAACTCCGGCATTAAGTTAAACTATTACAGCCTAGCTAAAAAGGCAGAACCAGAAGGTAACATAGGCTTGGGGGCATTCTGAGACAATGGCATCCATCCACTGCCCTGTCAACAAACTTGAGTGACCACGAGCAGTGACAGGACGACAGCACCAGCGCCCCAGTCTACCATAAAACCCTTCGTCTATAAACCCCTGGATCTGTACATTTATCTAAGGGGGGATATTAATTATCAAACGCTAAACCAAATAGGTGGGTTTTCAACCTAGACTTAAAGATTTTGACTGTGTCAGAGTCCCGTATGCAATTTGGAAGGTTGTTCCAAAGCTGGGGGGCGTTATAAGAAAAGGCTCTTCCCCCGTATTGATTTTAAAATTCTATTATTAACATATAAAGCACTGCACGGGCTTGCTCCTGAATACCTCCAGGAACTTATTTCCTACTATGAACCCCCACGTCCACTAAGATCACAGAGTGCTGGTCTTTTATTAGTTCCACAAATGAATGAGGTAACAGTAGGGGGAAGAGCCTTTTCTTATAAGGCCCCCCAGATTTCTCACGCCGAAAAAAAAAATCTAGTTTATTTACCTCTGATCCTTATCTATGATTCAATGAGTTACAAGTTCGCTCCGGCAACAACCACTGGCGATCGATCGCGATATAATACTTAATTTGTGTCCATTTTACACCCCGCCCGGTAACAATTCACGTTGTGACTCGAGTCCCCACCTCTGGTCTATACCTTTTAGATATGAAAAGGATTCTGCTGTCCATTTGGAAGAACTTGATGTGGACTCAAGCAGTAGGTGAAAAGAAAACTCTACATGACCAAACAGAATCTTACAGAATATTGCACACTAGTGTCACACCAATTACTGTTTAATGCAGACAATTTATTATGTACACATGTTGTATTCAATGTGTCTTTGATTACCTTCATCTTCTAATGCTTGTTCTGTCCTCTGCTGTTCCGTTCGAGTTGTGCTCAAAAGGTATGGGTGGAAAAATGAAAAAGACCAAGTCAGCCAAAACTCATAAAGAGTGAAAAATATAAAATGTCATTGCATCAATCATGATTCAGTAATAAAAATGTTGGTGTCCTGTATCAACCTCTCTTCAATGTCTATACCTTTTAGATATGAAAAGGATTCTGCTGTCCATTTGGAACAACCTGATGTGGACTCAAGCAGTAGGTGAAAAGAAAACTCTACATGACCAAACAGAATCTTAGAGAATATTGCACACTAGTGTCACACCAATTACTGTTTAATGCAGACAATTTATTATGTACACATGTTGTATTCATTGTGTCTTTGATTACCTTCATCTTCTAATGCTTGTTCTGTCCTCTGCTGTTCCGTTCGAGTTGTGCTCAAAAGGTATGGGTGGAAAAATGAAAAAGACCAAGTCAGCCAAAACTCATAAAGAGTGAAAAATATAAAATGTCATTGCATAAATCATGATTCAGTAATGAAAATATTGGTGTCCTGCATGACACTCTCTTCAATGTCTATACCTTTTAGATATGAAAAAGATTCTGCTGTCCATTTGAAAGAACCTGATGTGGACTTAAACAGTAGGTGAAAAGAAAACTCTACATGACCAAACAGAATCTTACAGAATATTGCACACTAGTGTCACACCAATTACTGTTTAATGCTGACAATTTATTATGTACACATGTTGTATTCAATGTGTCTTTGATTACCTTCATCTTCTAATGCTTGTTCTGTCTTCTGCTGTTCTGTTCGAGTTGTGCTCAAAAGGTATAGGTGGAAAAATGAAAAAGACCAAGTCAGCCAAAACTCATAAAGAGTGAAAAATATAAAAAAGTCATTGCATCAATCATGATTCAGTAATAAAAATGTTGGTGTCCTGTATCAACCTCTCTTCAATGTCTTTACCTTTTAGATATGAAAGGATTCTGCTGTCCATTTGGAAAAACCTGATGTGGACTCAAGCAGTAGGTGAAAAGAAAACTCTACATGACCAAACAGAATCTTACAGAATATTGCACAGTAGTGTCACACCAATTACTGTTTAATGCTGACAATTTATTATGTACACATGTTGTATTCAATGTGTCTTTGATTACCTTCATCTTCTAATGCTTGTTCTGTCCTCTGCTGTTCCGTTCGAGTTGTGCTCAAAAGGTATGGGTGGAAAAATGAAAAAGACCAAGTCAGACAAAACTCATAAAGAGTGAAAAATATAAAATGTCATTGCATCAATCATGATTCAGTAATAAAAATGTTGGTGTCCTGTATCGAATTCTCTTTAATGTCTTTACCTTTTACATATGAAAAGGATTCTGCTGTCCATTTGGAAGAACCTGATGTGGACTCAAGCAGTAGGTGAAAAGAAAACTCTACATGACCAAACAGAATCTTACCGAATACAGGTGCTGGTCTTTTATTAGTTCCACAAATTAATAAGGTAACAGTAGGGGGAAGAGCCTTTTCTTATAAGGCCCCCCAGATTTCTCACGCCGAAAAAAAAAATCTAGTTTATTTACCTCTGATCCTTATCTATGATTCAATGAGTTACTAGTTCGCTCTGGCACCAACCACTGGCGATCGATCGATCGCGATATAATACTTAATTTGTGTCCATTTTACACCCCGCCCGGTAACAATTCACGTTCGCTGACCCCCCCATTTGATTGGTTGTGCTGCAGCTCATGCACACACACATACACACACACACAACGTACAGAGTGTGGAAAAGCAGAGGACCGGTCTGCGTCAGAAGGACGGAAATGAAATTAATGGGGTGCACTTTATAAATATTAATATGCGTTTTAAAATTTAGTTTTGGGGTAAAAAAATCAAGTCTTTGCAAGTAAACAGGTTCAAGTCCAATTCAAGTCCCAAGTTATTGGTGTAAAAGTCCAAGTCAAGTCTAAGTCTCTGAATATTTTTTCAAGTCAGGTCAAAAGTCTTAATATTAATGACTCGAGTCTGACTCGAGTCCAAGTCATGTGACTCGAGTCCCCACCTCTGATGGCAACTAAAAATATGCCCTGTTGGCTATCAGCAGTGTTGGGTAAGTTACTTTTAAAAAGTAATCCGTTACAGTTACAAGTTACCTTGTTTAAAATGTAATTGTAGTGTAACTTTTCTGATTACTTTTGAAAAGTAATGTAACTAATTACTTTTGGATTACATTTTGATTACTTTAAGGTTTAAATGAGTATTGACGCATGATCAATATTTAATTTTTGAGAACTGACAGTGTGAACCTTAAAAGAGTACTAAGCTGAGAGAGAATTGCTGACAGGCAATCACAGGAGGTCCACAAGAAGAGATGCCTGCACCAGGCATGTAAGATCAGACTACTGTCATCGGGCCATGCTCTTTTCTGCTCCTCCCCCAGGCTCTACCATTTTCACAGTTTGCGGACTAACACAAGCAGGTTCAGAAACCACTTCTTTCCCACAGCGGTCACCTTATTGAACTCTTCCCAAAGACCATTCTTTCCTTCCCCTCTATCCATACCTTACCATCCATACAAAATCTGTACAGTGTTCCTCTTCAATTCACATCTGTATAGCCCTATCTACAGTGGTATAGGATAATCTGTATGATTCCATCTGTATTTATCACATTTATTTATGCCATGCTATTTTTCTTTGCCCTGTGCATTGTACTGCCATAACTACATTACACACACATGCATTTCCCTAGGTAATTTATCTACTCTGCACATATCTATTAACCATCTTTACTTACACTAGCTGTAACTAACTGCATTGTATCTCTAAATACTGCATTCTATACAATCTGCACGTGTTGCACTTGATTAGATACCAAACTGCATTTCATTACTTCATACAAATTTAATTCAAATGTATTGCTTGTCGAACGGTAGGTCTAAGATAGGTCCAATGATAGCCTACCAATTGGGTAGGCTAGGTCGTGTCATAGACATCGACAAACGTTTTTCCAACACCAAACAGTAATAAATATTCATTTGATACCGTCTGTCATTGTCTCTAATAGTCATGTATGATTCCAGCGAATACCTGTTTAGGACTTTAAACAGCTAATTTGGTTAGCCTGTAAATCAAGCTAGCATGCTAAAGAACAAACACATTCAAGTGAATGGTAGTAGCTAGCCTAGCAGGTAGCTAACTGTGGAAACCACAGTGTGACGGTCAGCATACCTTGCTGTTAGCTCGCTTACAACCTCAATAGTGGTTGCCTTCTGATCGGAAATAAACCTCCAAACTCCGAAATTTACACAAAGGCTTGGCATAATCACAAATAGTTGCCGATGGTGGCACATGGTTCACATTTATTGACAACACGAAAACAAAACAAACGCTTCTTAAATGTCCAGTGCTTGAAGGCGTCTGTCATTGCTGCTTGAGCTGAAACTGAACCGCGCGTTTGCAAGCGGGAAACAAGCGGCAAACGGCGATGTAGGGCGCAAAGCAATAAAAATATCATTAAATATTTCGCAAAGGTTTTTGTTTATATTTTTAAAATGTAACTAAAATTATAAGATATACATGAACGAAATCATTTAACTGAATTCATGAAGTCATTTAACTGTTCATGATGCCGAAATGAACTTGATATTCATTCGATAATTTACATACATGTTATGATAATATGTATATATATTCAGATTGAGGAGAAAAAATAACGTTGATACATGGCAACTAAAAATAGGCCCTGTTGGCTATCAGGCACCGGTCAGATCAGCAGTGGGCTTTTTTTTTTTTTTTTTTTTTTTTTGTTTTTTTTTGTTTTTGTCTTTTTTTCGTTTTTTTGGTATACCTTTTTTTGTTACACTTAATCTAGCGTGGGGTTCGAACCCGGGTCTTGCTGACCCAAGTGCTTCAATGACCAGTGCCCTACCCATTAGGCCAACATAGGGCCGCTTACGGATCAAAATTCATAATATACAAAGTTAAAATACACGACATATGCGCATGCGCATTGCGATTACGACGTCAGGATATCCGGCACATTTCAAATTCTGTGCATTGACATAATGTCATGAGATGGACTGAACAGCTTTTGTATAGTGGAAAGGTGATTTTGATATACACGAAGGAAGTCATTTAAATAAAGTCATGAAGTCATTTAACTGTCCAAGGTGCTGAAATGAACTTGATATTCATTGGATATTTTACGTATATATTATAAATAATGCATAGTTCGATTTTTCAGATTGAACAAAAAAAAAAAAAAAAAAAAACCGGTAGTGGCAACTAAAAATGTGCCCTGTTGGCTATCAGGCACCGGTGAGGTGGGCACTGGGTATTGATCTATTGGCCCTTGTGATCCTCCTGTAACTGAGCCCGTCATTCTCATCACTGTCATTAAGAAACCTAGCGCAGCGCGTTTCCTCTCGGCTCCCTGATCCAGGGCCTCCACGCTCAATATCATTATTGAAGTTATGGGGTCACACACCCGGTGGCGGATTTGAACTCTCGTCGTTCTGCGTGACTGACCAGTGCGCTACCCATTACGCCAAGAACGGGCAATGTCAAAGGTCAAAAATTCATAATATACAAAGATAAAATATTCGAAACGTGCGCATGCGCATTGCGATTATGCCGTGACACCGCACCAACGGATAAACCTCTCAAAGAAGCCTATGTTTCAAGCACAAAGTGGACTTTTGCTTTCTTTCCATTTTATTTCACCTATAGTTATAGTTTGAAACGATTTATCGTATTAAATTACTAATTTCATCAGGCGTTTTAAGAACCCACCTTGAATTAACCTTCATTTTATGATTACTTTCATTCCATAAACCCCAGGCGCTTATTTGGATTGAAACATTAGTCCCATGACCAACACACTTTTGTATCCACACTTTTTGTAGTTTTTAAAACAGACTATTCATATATAAGGCCACTGGAAACATGTCAGCACCGGCTAAGTCTCTTTATTAAGAGCTGAGCAGATCTCTCCAAAAGCCGCCGGGCGCAGTGGCGCGTACCTGTAATCCACGTTACTTGGAGGCTGAGCTTGGAGGAGCTTGTGAGTTCGGGGCTTCTGGGCTGCACCGCGCTGTGTTGATCGGTTGTCCGCACTAAGCTCGCTGTCGATATGGTGTCCCTGAGGGAGCTTCGGGCCACCAGGTCGGAAACAGAGCAGGTCAAAGCCCCCTTACCGATCAGTAGTGGGAGCGCATCTGAGAACAGACGCTGTAGCGCAGCCCGAGCGATAAAGTGTGACCGAACCTTTTACAGCGCACCTGTCTGACTTTTGTGCTGGAACCTGCTTGACTGATTTTATGTCTAAAACTCATCTCAACGTGTTTGATTAGCTCGTTAATTTAGCATCAGAATTAAAGTGATAATTTCGTGCCAAATCTGAGGCTAACAAAAACTGTTTGGATTTTAACTGGCAGATTACGAGCAAAATGAGTTAACCACAACAGCAATGAACTCATTTTATTGCCTTGTAAAGCATATAAAATTATAAAATTGTTGTGATTTCTGGAACATTCCAAATTCGGCACGTTGATAATGCGATAGGATTCAGTGCAATGTTGATATTGATATACATGAACGAAATCATTTAACTGAATTCATGAAGTCATTTAACTGTCCATGATGCCGAAATGAACTTGATATTCATTCGATAATTTACATACATGTTATGATAATATGTATATATAACAGTGGCGTGCACACATAGACATCAGGTGGTGCTAAAGCACCACCAACTCTGCCCTTTATCAACGAAAGTGCCCTTTTGAAACTTCGTTTTTTTTTTTTATTATTATCATTTTACTGAGGTCGGTTTGAAATGATCTTTTGAAAACCTGAGCGATTAAAAACAATGCCCTGAAATGAGCCACCACCTCACACACCCGACCTCTCTCTTCCTTTAACACCAGATGCGCTGCAGCAGTTCAGTTCAGCGAGTGGAAGGAAGCGTCTTCAGCACAGCACACACGCTCACAGATAGACTTCTTCTCCCGTCCCCACCAGCCAGGTCACATACACATCAAGTCAAATCGTACCGTTTGCCCTCTAAGCCCAACGTGAAATCATTTTCTTGTGTTGTAAAATGTCTCATACAGCACTAAACTACTAAGCATTTTTAGCCGACTGGTCACCTGATAAACTAGTCGCACTAGCCCAAATCAATGATAGATAACGTGAGGACGACCACATACAAATAATTAAGGTAGTTTGCAAATCTATGTGTTAAGCTGAACGTCTTCTGTTGTATAGGTTTTGTTAGGCAACATAAATTACATTCATTTGTGAAAGAAGAAACGGGAAGTTCCCCATTACCTGTGAAAAATGCCCATCTGCATTCATGTAATGACAACATTCAGTAGCCTATAACTCCTTCTCCTACTTTACGGTCTTTTACTGTCTTCATTGTAGGCCTATATTGATTTACTAATTGCAAAATATATGCAACAAGGCCTGCAGTCAGTGGAGGGTAAACAGAAGTTACCTGAAGGACATGACTGTATATTGGATATGAATTAATTCAGAGGTGGGACCAAGTCAGTGTTTTGCAAGTCTCAAGTAAGTCCAAGTCTTTATCCTCAAGTCCCGAGTCAAGTCTCAAGCAAAGACAGTCAAGTCAAGTCAAGTTTCGAGTCAAGACAGGCAACAGTCAAGTCAAGTCCCAAGTCTGAAACTTGGAATTTCAAGTCCTTTCGAGTCTTTTTTTTTTTTTAACCAATGTTGCAGGTATATTTTAAATGTAAATAATAGACATGTGTTCTTTTTTAAATCTGTATTCTCCTCAAATCTTGATAAAACATGTGCAACTGAAAACACGAAGTATAAAACAAATTTAAATTACACCTCTTTATTGCACAGTTCAATTTGTTAAAATTAGCTGCAAAAATATTCATACTTTAAACTACAATTTTCCAGAAATAAATATTCTGTGAAAAAGTCATAAGTAGAACTCCATGTTCAAATAAAAAGTGCTGATATTTTCACAGTACAATACAAAGAACCATAACAGCATTTTTCCCTCTCTTCTCTTATCTGGTTTCTTGGAGAACATGTGTGTCCATGTGTGAGTGACACAAGACAAACAAATATAAGAACTGAACAATGAACAGGAATCAGGAATGCAACTTTAGACATTTCAGTAAACTATTCTGCATTGCATTTGCAAAAGACCAAACTGGCCAAAAGTCTGTATGTCATTTGTGCACGATGAGGCCGTAGAATGATGTCCCCATAGCTGAAAACTCGCTCCACTTTTGTCAATATTTTTTTTTCTCGACGTAGATGTCTTCAAATACACAATCCATGCTGAGATAGAACTGGATATGATGGTGACAGAGAGAGGCTCTCTTCCCTGAGTTCAGATACAGAACCCCGGGTTGCCAACTCTCACGCATTGAGCGTGAGACACATGCATTTGACTGTCTTCACACGCTCTCACGCCACACATCCGATTTCAATCAATCAATCAAATTTTATTTATATAGCGCTTTTTACAACAGTTGTTGTCACAAAGCAGCTTTACAAGTGCCGAGTCCTAGCCCCCAGTGAGCAAGCCAAGGGCGACAGTGGCAAGGAAAAACTCCCTAGTTTTTTGCATGAGGAAGAAACCTTGAGAGGAACCAAGACTCAGGAGGGGAACCCATCCTCCTCTGGCCGACACCGGTCACCATGACAACAACAACAATTTAAACAGAAAGAAATAAAGAAAAGGAAAAGATGTAGTAATGTCCATCATGGTGTAGGCTCATCCGGTCAGGCAGTAGGTGGCTGGCACTGGATGGATCGCTTGTCTCTCCTCATCTCATTTTTCCTCGAGCAGGCGGGCAGCCATGTGGAGAAAATAAAACAGGGAAAATTAGCTCTGTATGAGGACATATACAGGACAGATAAAATTAAACACATTTCAGGAGTGTGGCAACAACTCCGGCATTAAGTTAAACTATTACAGCCTAGCTAAAAAGGCAGAACCAGAAGGTAACATAGGCTTGGGGGCATTCTGAGACAATGGCATCCATCCACTGCCCTGTCAACAAACTTGAGTGACCACGAGCAGTGACAGGACGACAGCACCAGCGCCCCAGTCTACCATAAAACCCTTCGTCTATAAACCCCTGGATCTGTACATTTATCTAAGGGGGGATATTAATTATCAAACGCTAAACCAAATAGGTGGGTTTTCAACCTAGACTTAAAGATTTTGACTGTGTCAGAGTCCCGTATGCAATTTGGAAGGTTGTTCCAAAGCTGGGGGGCGTTATAAGGAAAGGCTCTTCCCCCGTATTGATTTTAAAATTCTATTATTAACATATAAAGCACTGCACGGGCTTGCTCCTGAATACCTCCAGGAACTTATTTCCTACTATGAACCCCCACGTCCACTAAGATCACAGAGTGCTGGTCTTTTATTAGTTCCACAAATGAATGAGGTAACAGTAGGGGGAAGAGCCTTTTCTTATAAGGCCCCCCAGATTTCTCACGCCGAAAAAAAAAATCTAGTTTATTTACCTCTGATCCTTATCTATGATTCAATGAGTTACAAGTTCGCTCCGGCAACAACCACTGGCGATCGATCGCGATATAATACTTAATTTGTGTCCATTTTACACCCCGCCCGGTAACAATTCACGTTGTGACTCGAGTCCCCACCTCTGGTCTATACCTTTTAGATATGAAAAGGATTCTGCTGTCCATTTGGAAGAACTTGATGTGGACTCAAGCAGTAGGTGAAAAGAAAACTCTACATGACCAAACAGAATCTTACAGAATATTGCACACTAGTGTCACACCAATTACTGTTTAATGCAGACAATTTATTATGTACACATGTTGTATTCAATGTGTCTTTGATTACCTTCATCTTCTAATGCTTGTTCTGTCCTCTGCTGTTCCGTTCGAGTTGTGCTCAAAAGGTATGGGTGGAAAAATGAAAAAGACCAAGTCAGCCAAAACTCATAAAGAGTGAAAAATATAAAATGTCATTGCATAAATCATGATTCAGTAATGAAAATATTGGTGTCCTGCATGACACTCTCTTCAATGTCTATACCTTTTAGATATGAAAAAGATTCTGCTGTCCATTTGAAAGAACCTGATGTGGACTTAAACAGTAGGTGAAAAGAAAACTCTACATGACCAAACAGAATCTTACAGAATATTGCACACTAGTGTCACACCAATTACTGTTTAATGCTGACAATTTATTATGTACACATGTTGTATTCAATGTGTCTTTGATTACCTTCATCTTCTACTGCTTGTTCTGTCTTCTGCTGTTCTGTTCGAGTTGTGCTCAAAAGGTATGGGTGGAAAAATGAAAAAGACCAAGTCAGCCAAAACTCATAAAGAGTGAAAAATATAAAAAAGTCATTGCATCAATCATGATTCAGTAATAAAAATGTTGGTGTCCTGTATCACACTCTCTTCAATGTCTTTACCTTTTAGATATGAAAGGATTCTGCTGTCCATTTGGAAAAACCTGATGTGGACTCAAGCAGTAGGTGAAAAGAAAACTCTACATGACCAAACAGAATCTTACAGAATATTGCACAGTAGTGTCACACCAATTACTGTTTAATGCTGACAATTTATTATGTACACATGTTGTATTCAATGTGTCTTTGATTACCTTCATCTTCTAATGCTTGTTCTGTCCTCTGCTGTTCCGTTCGAGTTGTGCTCAAAAGGTATGGGTGGAAAAATGAAAAAGACCAAGTCAGACAAAACTCATAAAGAGTGAAAAATATAAAATGTCATTGCATCAATCATGATTCAGTAATAAAAATGTTGGTGTCCTGTATCGAATTCTCTTTAATGTCTTTACCTTTTACATATGAAAAGGATTCTGCTGTCCATTTGGAAGAACCTGATGTGGACTCAAGCAGTAGGTGAAAAGAAAACTCTACATGACCAAACAGAATCTTACAGAATACAGGTGCTGGTCTTTTATTAGTTCCACAAATTAATAAGGTAACAGTAGGGGGAAGAGCCTTTTCTTATAAGGCCCCCCAGATTTCTCACGCCGAAAAAAAAAATCTAGTTTATTTACCTCTGATCCTTATCTATGATTCAATGAGTTACTAGTTCGCTCTGGCACCAACCACTGGCGATCGATCGATCGCGATATAATACTTAATTTGTGTCCATTTTACACCCCGCCCGGTAACAATTCACGTTCGCTGACCCCCCCATTTGATTGGTTGTGCTGCAGCTCATGCACACACACATACACACACACACAACGTACAGAGTGTGGAAAAGCAGAGGACCGGTCTGCGTCAGAAGGACGGAAATGAAATTAATGGGGTGCACTTTATAAATATTAATATGCGTTTTAAAATTTAGATTTGGGGTAAAAAAATCAAGTCTTTGCAAGTAAACAGGTTCAAGTCCAATTCAAGTCCCAAGTTATTGGTGTAAAAGTCCAAGTCAAGTCTAAGTCTCTGAATATTTTTTCAAGTCAGGTCAAAAGTCTTAATATTAATGACTCGAGTCTGACTCGAGTCCAAGTCATGTGACTCGAGTCCCCACCTCTGATGGCAACTAAAAATATGCCCTGTTGGCTATCAGCAGTGTTGGGTAAGTTACTTTTAAAAAGTAATCCGTTACAGTTACAAGTTACCTTGTTTAAAATGTAATTGTAGTGTAACTTTTCTGATTACTTTTGAAAAGTAATGTAACTAATTACTTTTGGATTACATTTTGATTACTTTAAGGTTTAAATGAGTATTGACGCATGATCAACATTTAATTTTTGAGAACTGACAGTGTGAACCTTAAAAGAGTACTAAGCTGAGAGAGAATTGCTGACAGGCAATCACAGGAGGTCCACAAGAAGAGATGCCTGCACCAGGCATGTAAGATCAGACTACTGTCATCGGGCCATGCTCTTTTCTGCTCCTCCCCCAGGCTCTACCATTTTCACAGTTTGCGGACTAACACAAGCAGGTTCAGAAACCACTTCTTTCCCACAGCGGTCACCTTATTGAACTCTTCCCAAAGACCATTCTTTCCTTCCCCTCTATCCATACCTTACCATCCATACAAAATCTGTACAGTGTTCCTCTTCAATTCACATCTGTATAGCCCTATCTACAGTGGTATAGGATAATCTGTATGATTCCATCTGTATTTATCACATTTATTTATGCCATGCTATTTTTCTTTGCCCTGTGCATTGTACTGCCATAACTACATTACACACACATGCATTTCCCTAGGTAATTTATCTACTCTGCACATATCTATTAACCATCTTTACTTACACTAGCTGTAACTAACTGCATTGTATCTCTAAATACTGCATTCTATACAATCTGCACGTGTTGCACTTGATTAGATACCAAACTGCATTTCATTACTTCATACAAATTTAATTCAAATGTATTGCTTGTCGAACGGTAGGTCTAAGATAGGTCCAATGATAGCCTACCAATTGGGTAGGCTAGGTCGTGTCATAGACATCGACAAACGTTTTTCCAACACCAAACAGTAATAAATATTCATTTGATACCGTCTGTCATTGTCTCTAATAGTCATGTATGATTCCAGCGAATACCTGTTTAGGACTTTAAACAGCTAATTTGGTTAGCCTGTAAATCAAGCTAGCATGCTAAAGAACAAACACATTCAAGTGAATGGTAGTAGCTAGCCTAGCAGGTAGCTAACTGTGGAAACCACAGTGTGACGGTCAGCATACCTTGCTGTTAGCTCGCTTACAACCTCAATAGTGGTTGCCTTCTGATCGGAAATAAACCTCCAAACTCCGAAATTTACACAAAGGCTTGGCATAATCACAAATAGTTGCCGATGGTGGCACATGGTTCACATTTATTGACAACACGAAAACAAAACAAACGCTTCTTAAATGTCCAGTGCTTGAAGGCGTCTGTCATTGCTGCTTGAGCTGAAACTGAACCGCGCGTTTGCAAGCGGGAAACAAGCGGCAAACGGCGATGTAGGGCGCAAAGCAATAAAAATATCATTAAATATTTCGCAAAGGTTTTTGTTTATATTTTTAAAATGTAACTAAAATTATAAGATATACATGAACGAAATCATTTAACTGAATTCATGAAGTCATTTAACTGTTCATGATGCCGAAATGAACTTGATATTCATTCGATAATTTACATACATGTTATGATAATATGTATATATATTCAGATTGAGGAGAAAAAATAACGTTGATACATGGCAACTAAAAATAGGCCCTGTTGGCTATCAGGCACCGGTCAGATCAGCACTGGGCTTTTTTTTTTTTTGTTTTTTTTTGTTTTTGTCTTTTTTTCGTTTTTTTGGTATACCTTTTTTTGTTACACTTAACCTAGCGTGGGGTTCGAACCCGGGTCTTGCTGACCCAAGTGCTTCAATGACCAGTGCCCTACCCATTAGGCCAACATAGGGCCGCTTACGGATCAAAATTCATAATATACAAAGTTAAAATACACGACATATGCGCATGCGCATTGCGATTACGACGTCAGGATATCCGGCACATTTCAAATTCTGTGCATTGACATAATGTCATGAGATGGACTGAACAGCTTTTGTATAGTGGAAAGGTGATTTTGATATACACGAAGGAAGTCATTTAAATAAAGTCATGAAGTCATTTAACTGTCCAAGGTGCTGAAATGAACTTGATATTCATTGGATATTTTACGTATATATTATAAATAATGCATAGTTCGATTTTTCAGATTGAACAAAAAAAAAAAAAAAAAAAACCGGTAGTGGCAACTAAAAATGTGCCCTGTTGGCTATCAGGCACCGGTGAGGTGGGCACTGGGTATTGATCTATTGGCCCTTGTGATCCTCCTGTAACTGAGCCCGTCATTCTCATCACTGTCATTAAGAAACCTAGCGCAGCGCGTTTCCTCTCGGCTCCCTGATCCAGGGCCTCCACGCTCAATATCATTATTGAAGTTATGGGGTCACACACCCGGTGGCGGATTTGAACTCTCGTCGTTCTGCGTGACTGACCAGTGCGCTACCCATTACGCCAAGAACGGGCAATGTCAAAGGTCAAAAATTCATAATATACAAAGATAAAATATTCGAAACGTGCGCATGCGCATTGCGATTATGCCGTGACACCGCACCAACGGATAAACCTCTCAAAGAAGCCTATGTTTCAAGCACAAAGTGGACTTTTGCTTTCTTTCCATTTTATTTCACCTATAGTTATAGTTTGAAACGATTTATCGTATTAAATTACTAATTTCATCAGGCGTTTTAAGAACCCACCTTGAATTAACCTTCATTTTATGATTACTTTCATTCCATAAACCCCAGGCGCTTATTTGGATTGAAACATTAGTCCCATGACCAACACACTTTTGTATCCACACTTTTTGTAGTTTTTAAAACAGACTATTCATATATAAGGCCACTGGAAACATGTCAGCACCGGCTAAGTCTCTTTATTAAGAGCTGAGCAGATCTCTCCAAAAGCCGCCGGGCGCAGTGGCGCGTACCTGTAATCCACGTTACTTGGAGGCTGAGCTTGGAGGAGCTTGTGAGTTCGGGGCTTCTGGGCTGCACCGCGCTGTGTTGATCGGTTGTCCGCACTAAGCTCGCTGTCGATATGGTGTCCCTGAGGGAGCTTCGGGCCACCAGGTCGGAAACAGAGCAGGTCAAAGCCCCCTTACCGATCAGTAGTGGGAGCGCATCTGAGAACAGACGCTGTAGCGCAGCCCGAGCGATAAAGTGTGACCGAACCTTTTACAGCGCACCTGTCTGACTTTTGTGCTGGAACCTGCTTGACTGATTTTATGTCTAAAACTCATCTCAACGTGTTTGATTAGCTCGTTAATTTAGCATCAGAATTAAAGTGATAATTTCGTGCCAAATCTGAGGCTAACAAAAACTGTTTGGATTTTAACTGGCAGATTACGAGCAAAATGAGTTAACCACAACAGCAATGAACTCATTTTATTGCCTTGTAAAGCATATAAAATTATAAAATTGTTGTGATTTCTGGAACATTCCAAATTCGGCACGTTGATAATGCGATAGGATTCAGTGCAATGTTGATATTGATATACATGAACGAAATCATTTAACTGAATTCATGAAGTCATTTAACTGTCCATGATGCCGAAATGAACTTGATATTCATTCGATAATTTACATACACGTTATGATAATATGTATATATAACAGTGGCGTGCACACATAGACATCAGG
The DNA here is from genome assembly GCF_052324685.1 of Brachyhypopomus gauderio. NCBI lineage: Eukaryota > Metazoa > Chordata > Actinopteri > Gymnotiformes > Hypopomidae > Brachyhypopomus > Brachyhypopomus gauderio. The sequence continues at coordinate 293,767 of NW_027506976.1, read as the reverse complement.
TGGTGCTAAAGCACCACCAACTCTGCCCTTTATCAACGAAAGTGCCCTTTTGAAACTTCGTTTTTTTTTTTTTTTATTATCATTTTACTGAGGTCGGCTTGAAATGATCTTTTGAAAGCCTGAGCGATTAAAAACAATGCCCTGAAATGAGCCACCACCTCACACACCCGACCTCTCTCTTCCTTTAACACCAGATGCGCTGCAGCAGTTCAGTTCAGTGAGTGGAAGGAAGCGTCTTCAGCACAGCACACACGCTCACAGATAGACTTCTTCTCCCGTCCCCACCAGCCAGGTCACATACACATCAAGTCAAATCGTACCGTTTGCCCTCTAAGCCCAACGTGAAATCATTTTCTTGTGTTGTAAAATGTCTCATACAGCACTAAACTACTAAGCATTTTTAGCCGACTGGTCACCTGATAAACTAGTCGCACTAGCCCAAATCAATGATAGATAACGTGAGGACGACCACATACAAATAATTAAGGTAGAGTTTGCAAATCTATGTGTTAAGCTGAACGTCTTCTGTTGTATAGGTTTTGTTAGGCAACATAAATTACATTCATTTGTGAAAGAAGAAACGGGAAGTTCCCCATTACCTGTGAAAAATGCCCATCTGCATTCATGTAATGACAACATTCAGTAGCCTATAACTCCTTCTCCTACTTTACGGTCTTTTACTGTCTTAATTGTAGGCCTATATTGATTTACTAATTGCAAAATATATGCAACAAGGCCTGCAGTCAGTGGAGGGTAAACAGAAGTTACCTGAAGGACATGACTGTATATTGGATATGAGGTGGGACCAAGTCAGTGTTTTGCAAGTCTCAAGTAAGTCCAAGTCTTTATCCTCAAGTCCCGAGTCAAGTCTCAAGCAAAGACAGTCAAGTCAAGTCAAGTTTCGAGTCAAGACAGGCAACAGTCAAGTCAAGTCCCAAGTCTGAAACTTGGAATTTCAAGTCCTTTCGAGTCTTTTTTTTTTTTTAACCAATGTTGCAGGTATATTTTAAATGTAAATAATAGACATGTGTTCTTTTTTAAATCTGTATTCTCCTCAAATCTTGATAAAACATGTGCAACTGAAAACACGAAGTATAAAACAAATTTAAATTACACCTCTTTATTGCACAGTTCAATTTGTTAAAATTAGCTGCAAAAATATTCATACTTTAAACTACAATTTTCCAGAAATAAATATTCTGTGAAAAAGTCATAAGTAGAACTCCATGTTCAAATAAAAAGTGCTGATATTTTCACAGTACAATACAAAGAACCATAACAGCATTTTTCCCTCTCTTCTCTTATCTGGTTTCTTGGAGAACATGTGTGTCCATGTGTGAGTGACACAAGACAAACAAATATAAGAACTGAACAATGAACAGGAATCAGGAATGCAACTTTAGACATTTCAGTAAACTATTCTGCATTGCATTTGCAAAAGACCAAACTGGCCAAAAGTCTGTATGTCATTTGTGCACGATGAGGCCGTAGAATGATGTCCCCATAGCTGAAAACTCGCTCCACTTTTGTCAATATTTTTTTTTCTCGACGTAGATGTCTTCAAATACACAATCCATGCTGAGATAGAACTGGATATGATGGTGACAGAGAGAGGCTCTCTTCCCTGAGTTCAGATACAGAACCCCGGGTTGCCAACTCTCACGCATTGAGCGTGAGACACATGCATTTGACTGTCTTCACACGCTCTCACGCCACACATCCGATTTCAATCAATCAATCAAATTTTATTTATATAGCGCTTTTTACAACAGTTGTTGTCACAAAGCAGCTTTACAAGTGCCGAGTCCTAGCCCCCAGTGAGCAAGCCAAGGGCGACAGTGGCAAGGAAAAACTCCCTAGTTTTTTGCATGAGGAAGAAACCTTGAGAGGAACCAAGACTCAGGAGGGGAACCCATCCTCCTCTGGCCGACACCGGTCACCATGACAACAACAACAATTTAAACAGAAAGAAATAAAGAAAAGGAAAAGATGTAGTAATGTCCATCATGGTGTAGGCTCATCCGGTCAGGCAGTAGGTGGCTGGCACTGGATGGATCGCTTGTCTCTCCTCATCTCATTTTTCCTCGAGCAGGCGGGCAGCCATGTGGAGAAAATAAAACAGGGAAAATTAGCTCTGTATGAGGACATATACAGGACAGATAAAATTAAACACATTTCAGGAGTGTGGCAACAACTCCGGCATTAAGTTAAACTATTACAGCCTAGCTAAAAAGGCAGAACCAGAAGGTAACATAGGCTTGGGGGCATTCTGAGACAATGGCATCCATCCACTGCCCTGTCAACAAACTTGAGTGACCACGAGCAGTGACAGGACGACAGCACCAGCGCCCCAGTCTACCATAAAACCCTTCGTCTATAAACCCCTGGATCTGTACATTTATCTAAGGGGGGATATTAATTATCAAACGCTAAACCAAATAGGTGGGTTTTCAACCTAGACTTAAAGATTTTGACTGTGTCAGAGTCCCGTATGCAATTTGGAAGGTTGTTCCAAAGCTGGGGGGCGTTATAAGGAAAGGCTCTTCCCCCGTATTGATTTTAAAATTCTATTATTAACATATAAAGCACTGCACGGGCTTGCTCCTGAATACCTCCAGGAACTTATTTCCTACTATGAACCCCCACGTCCACTAAGATCACAGAGTGCTGGTCTTTTATTAGTTCCACAAATGAATGAGGTAACAGTAGGGGGAAGAGCCTTTTCTTATAAGGCCCCCCAGATTTCTCACGCCGAAAAAAAAAATCTAGTTTATTTACCTCTGATCCTTATCTATGATTCAATGAGTTACAAGTTCGCTCCGGCAACAACCACTGGCGATCGATCGCGATATAATACTTAATTTGTGTCCATTTTACACCCCGCCCGGTAACAATTCACGTTGTGACTCGAGTCCCCACCTCTGGTCTATACCTTTTAGATATGAAAAGGATTCTGCTGTCCATTTGGAAGAACTTGATGTGGACTCAAGCAGTAGGTGAAAAGAAAACTCTACATGACCAAACAGAATCTTACAGAATATTGCACACTAGTGTCACACCAATTACTGTTTAATGCAGACAATTTATTATGTACACATGTTGTATTCAATGTGTCTTTGATTACCTTCATCTTCTAATGCTTGTTCTGTCCTCTGCTGTTCCGTTCGAGTTGTGCTCAAAAGGTATGGGTGGAAAAATGAAAAAGACCAAGTCAGCCAAAACTCATAAAGAGTGAAAAATATAAAATGTCATTGCATAAATCATGATTCAGTAATGAAAATATTGGTGTCCTGCATGACACTCTCTTCAATGTCTATACCTTTTAGATATGAAAAAGATTCTGCTGTCCATTTGAAAGAACCTGATGTGGACTTAAACAGTAGGTGAAAAGAAAACTCTACATGACCAAACAGAATCTTACAGAATATTGCACACTAGTGTCACACCAATTACTGTTTAATGCTGACAATTTATTATGTACACATGTTGTATTCAATGTGTCTTTGATTACCTTCATCTTCTACTGCTTGTTCTGTCTTCTGCTGTTCTGTTCGAGTTGTGCTCAAAAGGTATGGGTGGAAAAATGAAAAAGACCAAGTCAGCCAAAACTCATAAAGAGTGAAAAATATAAAAAAGTCATTGCATCAATCATGATTCAGTAATAAAAATGTTGGTGTCCTGTATCACACTCTCTTCAATGTCTTTACCTTTTAGATATGAAAGGATTCTGCTGTCCATTTGGAAAAACCTGATGTGGACTCAAGCAGTAGGTGAAAAGAAAACTCTACATGACCAAACAGAATCTTACAGAATATTGCACAGTAGTGTCACACCAATTACTGTTTAATGCTGACAATTTATTATGTACACATGTTGTATTCAATGTGTCTTTGATTACCTTCATCTTCTAATGCTTGTTCTGTCCTCTGCTGTTCCGTTCGAGTTGTGCTCAAAAGGTATGGGTGGAAAAATGAAAAAGACCAAGTCAGACAAAACTCATAAAGAGTGAAAAATATAAAATGTCATTGCATCAATCATGATTCAGTAATAAAAATGTTGGTGTCCTGTATCGAATTCTCTTTAATGTCTTTACCTTTTACATATGAAAAGGATTCTGCTGTCCATTTGGAAGAACCTGATGTGGACTCAAGCAGTAGGTGAAAAGAAAACTCTACATGACCAAACAGAATCTTACAGAATACAGGTGCTGGTCTTTTATTAGTTCCACAAATTAATAAGGTAACAGTAGGGGGAAGAGCCTTTTCTTATAAGGCCCCCCAGATTTCTCACGCCGAAAAAAAAAATCTAGTTTATTTACCTCTGATCCTTATCTATGATTCAATGAGTTACTAGTTCGCTCTGGCACCAACCACTGGCGATCGATCGATCGCGATATAATACTTAATTTGTGTCCATTTTACACCCCGCCCGGTAACAATTCACGTTCGCTGACCCCCCCATTTGATTGGTTGTGCTGCAGCTCATGCACACACACATACACACACACACAACGTACAGAGTGTGGAAAAGCAGAGGACCGGTCTGCGTCAGAAGGACGGAAATGAAATTAATGGGGTGCACTTTATAAATATTAATATGCGTTTTAAAATTTAGATTTGGGGTAAAAAAATCAAGTCTTTGCAAGTAAACAGGTTCAAGTCCAATTCAAGTCCCAAGTTATTGGTGTAAAAGTCCAAGTCAAGTCTAAGTCTCTGAATATTTTTTCAAGTCAGGTCAAAAGTCTTAATATTAATGACTCGAGTCTGACTCGAGTCCAAGTCATGTGACTCGAGTCCCCACCTCTGATGGCAACTAAAAATATGCCCTGTTGGCTATCAGCAGTGTTGGGTAAGTTACTTTTAAAAAGTAATCCGTTACAGTTACAAGTTACCTTGTTTAAAATGTAATTGTAGTGTAACTTTTCTGATTACTTTTGAAAAGTAATGTAACTAATTACTTTTGGATTACATTTTGATTACTTTAAGGTTTAAATGAGTATTGACGCATGATCAACATTTAATTTTTGAGAACTGACAGTGTGAACCTTAAAAGAGTACTAAGCTGAGAGAGAATTGCTGACAGGCAATCACAGGAGGTCCACAAGAAGAGATGCCTGCACCAGGCATGTAAGATCAGACTACTGTCATCGGGCCATGCTCTTTTCTGCTCCTCCCCCAGGCTCTACCATTTTCACAGTTTGCGGACTAACACAAGCAGGTTCAGAAACCACTTCTTTCCCACAGCGGTCACCTTATTGAACTCTTCCCAAAGACCATTCTTTCCTTCCCCTCTATCCATACCTTACCATCCATACAAAATCTGTACAGTGTTCCTCTTCAATTCACATCTGTATAGCCCTATCTACAGTGGTATAGGATAATCTGTATGATTCCATCTGTATTTATCACATTTATTTATGCCATGCTATTTTTCTTTGCCCTGTGCATTGTACTGCCATAACTACATTACACACACATGCATTTCCCTAGGTAATTTATCTACTCTGCACATATCTATTAACCATCTTTACTTACACTAGCTGTAACTAACTGCATTGTATCTCTAAATACTGCATTCTATACAATCTGCACGTGTTGCACTTGATTAGATACCAAACTGCATTTCATTACTTCATACAAATTTAATTCAAATGTATTGCTTGTCGAACGGTAGGTCTAAGATAGGTCCAATGATAGCCTACCAATTGGGTAGGCTAGGTCGTGTCATAGACATCGACAAACGTTTTTCCAACACCAAACAGTAATAAATATTCATTTGATACCGTCTGTCATTGTCTCTAATAGTCATGTATGATTCCAGCGAATACCTGTTTAGGACTTTAAACAGCTAATTTGGTTAGCCTGTAAATCAAGCTAGCATGCTAAAGAACAAACACATTCAAGTGAATGGTAGTAGCTAGCCTAGCAGGTAGCTAACTGTGGAAACCACAGTGTGACGGTCAGCATACCTTGCTGTTAGCTCGCTTACAACCTCAATAGTGGTTGCCTTCTGATCGGAAATAAACCTCCAAACTCCGAAATTTACACAAAGGCTTGGCATAATCACAAATAGTTGCCGATGGTGGCACATGGTTCACATTTATTGACAACACGAAAACAAAACAAACGCTTCTTAAATGTCCAGTGCTTGAAGGCGTCTGTCATTGCTGCTTGAGCTGAAACTGAACCGCGCGTTTGCAAGCGGGAAACAAGCGGCAAACGGCGATGTAGGGCGCAAAGCAATAAAAATATCATTAAATATTTCGCAAAGGTTTTTGTTTATATTTTTAAAATGTAACTAAAATTATAAGATATACATGAACGAAATCATTTAACTGAATTCATGAAGTCATTTAACTGTTCATGATGCCGAAATGAACTTGATATTCATTCGATAATTTACATACATGTTATGATAATATGTATATATATTCAGATTGAGGAGAAAAAATAACGTTGATACATGGCAACTAAAAATAGGCCCTGTTGGCTATCAGGCACCGGTCAGATCAGCACTGGGCTTTTTTTTTTTTTGTTTTTTTTTGTTTTTGTCTTTTTTTCGTTTTTTTGGTATACCTTTTTTTGTTACACTTAACCTAGCGTGGGGTTCGAACCCGGGTCTTGCTGACCCAAGTGCTTCAATGACCAGTGCCCTACCCATTAGGCCAACATAGGGCCGCTTACGGATCAAAATTCATAATATACAAAGTTAAAATACACGACATATGCGCATGCGCATTGCGATTACGACGTCAGGATATCCGGCACATTTCAAATTCTGTGCATTGACATAATGTCATGAGATGGACTGAACAGCTTTTGTATAGTGGAAAGGTGATTTTGATATACACGAAGGAAGTCATTTAAATAAAGTCATGAAGTCATTTAACTGTCCAAGGTGCTGAAATGAACTTGATATTCATTGGATATTTTACGTATATATTATAAATAATGCATAGTTCGATTTTTCAGATTGAACAAAAAAAAAAAAAAAAAAAACCGGTAGTGGCAACTAAAAATGTGCCCTGTTGGCTATCAGGCACCGGTGAGGTGGGCACTGGGTATTGATCTATTGGCCCTTGTGATCCTCCTGTAACTGAGCCCGTCATTCTCATCACTGTCATTAAGAAACCTAGCGCAGCGCGTTTCCTCTCGGCTCCCTGATCCAGGGCCTCCACGCTCAATATCATTATTGAAGTTATGGGGTCACACACCCGGTGGCGGATTTGAACTCTCGTCGTTCTGCGTGACTGACCAGTGCGCTACCCATTACGCCAAGAACGGGCAATGTCAAAGGTCAAAAATTCATAATATACAAAGATAAAATATTCGAAACGTGCGCATGCGCATTGCGATTATGCCGTGACACCGCACCAACGGATAAACCTCTCAAAGAAGCCTATGTTTCAAGCACAAAGTGGACTTTTGCTTTCTTTCCATTTTATTTCACCTATAGTTATAGTTTGAAACGATTTATCGTATTAAATTACTAATTTCATCAGGCGTTTTAAGAACCCACCTTGAATTAACCTTCATTTTATGATTACTTTCATTCCATAAACCCCAGGCGCTTATTTGGATTGAAACATTAGTCCCATGACCAACACACTTTTGTATCCACACTTTTTGTAGTTTTTAAAACAGACTATTCATATATAAGGCCACTGGAAACATGTCAGCACCGGCTAAGTCTCTTTATTAAGAGCTGAGCAGATCTCTCCAAAAGCCGCCGGGCGCAGTGGCGCGTACCTGTAATCCACGTTACTTGGAGGCTGAGCTTGGAGGAGCTTGTGAGTTCGGGGCTTCTGGGCTGCACCGCGCTGTGTTGATCGGTTGTCCGCACTAAGCTCGCTGTCGATATGGTGTCCCTGAGGGAGCTTCGGGCCACCAGGTCGGAAACAGAGCAGGTCAAAGCCCCCTTACCGATCAGTAGTGGGAGCGCATCTGAGAACAGACGCTGTAGCGCAGCCCGAGCGATAAAGTGTGACCGAACCTTTTACAGCGCACCTGTCTGACTTTTGTGCTGGAACCTGCTTGACTGATTTTATGTCTAAAACTCATCTCAACGTGTTTGATTAGCTCGTTAATTTAGCATCAGAATTAAAGTGATAATTTCGTGCCAAATCTGAGGCTAACAAAAACTGTTTGGATTTTAACTGGCAGATTACGAGCAAAATGAGTTAACCACAACAGCAATGAACTCATTTTATTGCCTTGTAAAGCATATAAAATTATAAAATTGTTGTGATTTCTGGAACATTCCAAATTCGGCACGTTGATAATGCGATAGGATTCAGTGCAATGTTGATATTGATATACATGAACGAAATCATTTAACTGAATTCATGAAGTCATTTAACTGTCCATGATGCCGAAATGAACTTGATATTCATTCGATAATTTACATACATGTTATGATAATATGTATATATAACAGTGGCGTGCACACATAGACATCAGGTGGTGCTAAAGCACCACCAACTCTGCCCTTTATCAACGAAAGTGCCCTTTTGAAACTTCGTTTTTTTTTTTTATTATTATCATTTTACTGAGGTCGGTTTGAAATGATCTTTTGAAAACCTGAGCGATTAAAAACAATGCCCTGAAATGAGCCACCACCTCACACACCCGACCTCTCTCTTCCTTTAACACCAGATGCGCTGCAGCAGTTCAGTTCAGCGAGTGGAAGGAAGCGTCTTCAGCACAGCACACACGCTCACAGATAGACTTCTTCTCCCGTCCCCACCAGCCAGGTCACATACACATCAAGTCAAATCGTACCGTTTGCCCTCTAAGCCCAACGTGAAATCATTTTCTTGTGTTGTAAAATGTCTCATACAGCACTAAACTACTAAGCATTTTTAGCCGACTGGTCACCTGATAAACTAGTCGCACTAGCCCAAATCAATGATAGATAACGTGAGGACGACCACATACAAATAATTAAGGTAGTTTGCAAATCTATGTGTTAAGCTGAACGTCTTCTGTTGTATAGGTTTTGTTAGGCAACATAAATTACATTCATTTGTGAAAGAAGAAACGGGAAGTTCCCCATTACCTGTGAAAAATGCCCATCTGCATTCATGTAATGACAACATTCAGTAGCCTATAACTCCTTCTCCTACTTTACGGTCTTTTACTGTCTTCATTGTAGGCCTATATTGATTTACTAATTGCAAAATATATGCAACAAGGCCTGCAGTCAGTGGAGGGTAAACAGAAGTTACCTGAAGGACATGACTGTATATTGGATATGAATTAATTCAGAGGTGGGACCAAGTCAGTGTTTTGCAAGTCTCAAGTAAGTCCAAGTCTTTATCCTCAAGTCCCGAGTCAAGTCTCAAGCAAAGACAGTCAAGTCAAGTCAAGTTTCGAGTCAAGACAGGCAACAGTCAAGTCAAGTCCCAAGTCTGAAACTTGGAATTTCAAGTCCTTTCGAGTCTTTTTTTTTTTTTAACCAATGTTGCAGGTATATTTTAAATGTAAATAATAGACATGTGTTCTTTTTTAAATCTGTATTCTCCTCAAATCTTGATAAAACATGTGCAACTGAAAACACGAAGTATAAAACAAATTTAAATTACACCTCTTTATTGCACAGTTCAATTTGTTAAAATTAGCTGCAAAAATATTCATACTTTAAACTACAATTTTCCAGAAATAAATATTCTGTGAAAAAGTCATAAGTAGAACTCCATGTTCAAATAAAAAGTGCTGATATTTTCACAGTACAATACAAAGAACCATAACAGCATTTTTCCCTCTCTTCTCTTATCTGGTTTCTTGGAGAACATGTGTGTCCATATGTGAGTGACACAAGACAAACAAATATAAGAACTGAACAATGAACAGGAATCAGGAATGCAACTTTAGACATTTCAGTAAACTATTCTGCATTGCATTTGCAAAAGACCAAACTGGCCAAAAGTCTGTATGTCATTTGTGCACGATGAGGCCGTAGAATGATGTCCCCATAGCTGAAAACTCGCTCCACTTTTGTCAATATTTTTTTTTCTCGACGTAGATGTCTTCAAATACACAATCCATGCTGAGATAGAACTGGATATGATGGTGACAGAGAGAGGCTCTCTTCCCTGAGTTCAGATACAGAACCCCGGGTTGCCACCTCTCACGCATTGAGCGTGAGACACACGCATTTGACTGTCTTCACACGCTCTCACGCCACACATCCGATTTCAATCAATCAATCAAATTTTATTTATATAGCGCTTTTTACAACAGTTGTTGTCACAAAGCAGCTTTACAAGTGCCGAGTCCTAGCCCCCAGTGAGCAAGCCAAGGGCGACAGTGGCAAGGAAAAACTCCCTAGTTTTTTGCATGAGGAAGAAACCTTGAGAGGAACCAAGACTCAGGAGGGGAACCCTTCCTCCTCTGGCCGACACCGGTCACCATGACAACAACAACAATTTAAACAGAAAGAAATAAAGAAAAGGAAAAGATGTAGTAATGTCCATCATGGTGTAGGCTCATCCGGTCAGGCAGTAGGTGGCTGGCACTGGATGGATCGCTTGTCTCTCCTCATCTCATTTTTCCTCGAGCAGGCGGGCAGCCATGTGGAGAAAATAAAACAGGGAAAATTAGCTCTGTATGAGGACATATACAGGACAGATAAAATTAAACACATTTCAGGAGTGTGGCAGCAACTCCGGCATTAAGTTAAACTATTACAGCCTAGCTAAAAAGGCAGAACCAGAAGGTAACATAGGCTTGGGGGCATTCTGAGACAATGGCATCCATCCACTGCCCTGTCAACAAACTTGAGTGACCACGAGCAGTGACAGGACGACAGCACCAGCGCCCCAGTCTACCATAAAACCCTTCGTCTATAAACCCCTGGATCTGTACATTTATCTAAGGGGGGATATTAATTATCAAACGCTAAACCAAATAGGTGGGTTTTCAACCTAGACTTAAAGATTTTGACTGTGTCAGAGTCCCGTATGCAATTTGGAAGGTTGTTCCAAAGCTGGGGGGCGTTATAAGAAAAGGCTCTTCCCCCGTATTGATTTTAAAATTCTATTATTAACATATAAAGCACTGCACGGGCTTGCTCCTGAATACCTCCAGGAACTTATTTCCTACTATGAACCCCCACGTCCACTAAGATCACAGAGTGCTGGTCTTTTATTAGTTCCACAAATGAATGAGGTAACAGTAGGGGGAAGAGCCTTTTCTTATAAGGCCCCCCAGATTTCTCACGCCGAAAAAAAAAATCTAGTTTATTTACCTCTGATCCTTATCTATGATTCAATGAGTTACAAGTTCGCTCCGGCAACAACCACTGGCGATCGATCGCGATATAATACTTAATTTGTGTCCATTTTACACCCCGCCCGGTAACAATTCACGTTGTGACTCGAGTCCCCACCTCTGGTCTATACCTTTTAGATATGAAAAGGATTCTGCTGTCCATTTGGAAGAACTTGATGTGGACTCAAGCAGTAGGTGAAAAGAAAACTCTACATGACCAAACAGAATCTTACAGAATATTGCACACTAGTGTCACACCAATTACTGTTTAATGCTGACAATTTATTATGTACACATGTTGTATTCAATGTGTCTTTGATTACCTTCATCTTCTAATGCTTGTTCTGTCTTCTGCTGTTCTGTTCGAGTTGTGCTCAAAAGGTATAGGTGGAAAAATGAAAAAGACCAAGTCAGCCAAAACTCATAAAGAGTGAAAAATATAAAAAAGTCATTGCATCAATCATGATTCAGTAATAAAAATGTTGGTGTCCTGTATCAACCTCTCTTCAATGTCTTTACCTTTTAGATATGAAAGGATTCTGCTGTCCATTTGGAAAAACCTGATGTGGACTCAAGCAGTAGGTGAAAAGAAAACTCTACATGACCAAACAGAATCTTACAGAATATTGCACAGTAGTGTCACACCAATTACTGTTTAATGCTGACAATTTATTATGTACACATGTTGTATTCAATGTGTCTTTGATTACCTTCATCTTCTAATGCTTGTTCTGTCCTCTGCTGTTCCGTTCGAGTTGTGCTCAAAAGGTATGGGTGGAAAAATGTAAAAGACCAAGTCAGACAAAACTCATAAAGAGTGAAAAATATAAAATGTCATTGCATCAATCATGATTCAGTAATAAAAATGTTGGTGTCCTGTATCGAATTCTCTTTAATGTCTTTACCTTTTACATATGAAAAGGATTCTGCTGTCCATTTGGAAGAACCTGATGTGGACTCAAGCAGTAGGTGAAAAGAAAACTCTACATGACCAAACAGAATCTTACAGAATACAGGTGCTGGTCTTTTATTAGTTCCACAAATTAATAAGGTAACAGTAGGGGGAAGAGCCTTTTCTTATAAGGCCCCCCAGATTTCTCACGCCGAAAATAAAAATCTAGTTTATTTACCTCTGATCCTTATCTATGATTCAATGAGTTACTAGTTCGCTCTGGCACCAACCACTGGCGATCGATCGATCGCGATATAATACTTAATTTGTGTCCATTTTACACCCCGCCCGGTAACAATTCACGTTCGCTGACCCCCCCATTTGATTGGTTGTGCTGCAGCTCATGCACACACACATACACACACACACAACGTACAGAGTGTGGAAAAGCAGAGGACCGGTCTGCGTCAGAAGGACGGAAATGAAATTAATGGGGTGCACTTTATAAATATTAATATGCGTTTTAAAATTTAGATTTGGGGTAAAAAAATCAAGTCTTTGCAAGTAAACAGGTTCAAGTCCAATTCAAGTCCCAAGTTATTGGTGTAAAAGTCCAAGTCAAGTCTAAGTCTCTGAATATTTTTTCAAGTCAGGTCAAAAGTCTTAATATTAATGACTCGAGTCTGACTCGAGTCCAAGTCATGTGACTCGAGTCCCCACCTCTGATGGCAACTAAAAATATGCCCTGTTGGCTATCAGCAGTGTTGGGTAAGTTACTTTTAAAAAGTAATCCGTTACAGTTACAAGTTACCTTGTTTAAAATGTAATTGTAGTGTAACTTTTCTGATTACTTTTGAAAAGTAATGTAACTAATTACTTTTGGATTACATTTTGATTACTTTAAGGTTTAAATGAGTATTGACGCATGATCAACATTTAATTTTTGAGAACTGACAGTGTGAACCTTAAAAGAGTACTAAGCTGAGAGAGAATTGCTGACAGGCAATCACAGGAGGTCCACAAGAAGAGATGCCTGCACCAGGCATGTAAGATCAGACTACTGTCATCGGGCCATGCTCTTTTCTGCTCCTCCCCCAGGCTCTACCATTTTCACAGTTTGCGGACTAACACAAGCAGGTTCAGAAACCACTTCTTTCCCACAGCGGTCACCTTATTGAACTCTTCCCAAAGACCATTCTTTCCTTCCCCTCTATCCATACCTTACCATCCATACAAAATCTGTACAGTGTTCCTCTTCAATTCACATCTGTATAGCCCTATCTACAGTGGTATAGGATAATCTGTATGATTCCAACTGTATTTATCACATTTATTTATGCCATGCTATTTTTCTTTGCCCTGTGCATTGTACTGCCATAACTACATTACACACACATGCATTTCCCTAGGTAATTTATCTACTCTGCACATATCTATTAACCATCTTTACTTACACTAGCTGTAACTAACTGCATTGTATCTCTAAATACTGCATTCTATACAATCTGCACGTGTTGCACTTGATTAGATACCAAACTGCATTTCATTACTTCATACAAATTTAATTCAAATGTATTGCTTGTCGAACGGTAGGTCTAAGATAGGTCCAATGATAGCCTACCAATTGGGTAGGCTAGGTCGTGTCATAGACATCGACAAACGTTTTTCCAACACCAAACAGTAATAAATATTCATTTGATACCGTCTGTCATTGTCTCTAATAGTCATGTATGATTCCAGCGAATACCTGTTTAGGACTTTAAACAGCTAATTTGGTTAGCCTGTAAATCAAGCTAGCATGCTAAAGAACAAACACATTCAAGTGAATGGTAGTAGCTAGCCTAGCAGGTAGCTAACTGTGGAAACCACAGTGTGACGGTCAGCATACCTTGCTGTTAGCTCGCTTACAACCTCAATAGTGGTTGCCTTCTGATCGGAAATAAACCTCCAAACTCCGAAATTTACACAAAGGCTTGGCATAATCACAAATAGTTGCCGATGGTGGCACATGGTTCACATTTATTGACAACACGAAAACAAAACAAACGCTTCTTAAATGTCCAGTGCTTGAAGGCGTCTGTCATTGCTGCTTGAGCTGAAACTGAACCGCGCGTTTGCAAGCGGGAAACAAGCGGCAAACGGCGATGTAGGGCGCAAAGCAATAAAAATATCATTAAATATTTCGCAAAGGTTTTTGTTTATATTTTTAAAATGTAACTAAAATTATAAGATATACATGAACGAAATCATTTAACTGAATTCATGAAGTCATTTAACTGTTCATGATGCCGAAATGAACTTGATATTCATTCGATAATTTACATACATGTTATGATAATATGTATATATATTCAGATTGAGGAGAAAAAATAACGTTGATACATGGCAACTAAAAATAGGCCCTGTTGGCTATCAGGCACCGGTCAGATCAGCACTGGGCTTTTTTTTTTTTTTTTTTTTTTTTGTTTTTTTTTGTTTTTGTCTTTTTTTCGTTTTTTTGGTATACCTTTTTTTGTTACACTTAATCTAGCGTGGGGTTCGAACCCGGGTCTTGCTGACCCAAGTGCTTCAATGACCAGTGCCCTACCCATTAGGCCAACATAGGGCCGCTTACGGATCAAAATTCATAATATACAAAGTTAAAATACACGACATATGCGCATGCGCATTGCGATTACGACGTCAGGATATCCGGCACATTTCAAATTCTGTGCATTGACATAATGTCATGAGATGGACTGAACAGCTTTTGTATAGTGGAAAGGTGATTTTGATATACACGAAGGAAGTCATTTAAATAAAGTCATGAAGTCATTTAACTGTCCAAGGTGCTGAAATGAACTTGATATTCATTGGATATTTTACGTATATATTATAAATAATGCATAGTTCGATTTTTCAGATTGAACAAAAAAAAAAAAAAAAAAAAACGGTAGTGGCAACTAAAAATGTGCCCTGTTGGCTATCAGGCACCGGTGAGGTGGGCACTGGGTATTGATCTATTGGCCCTTGTGATCCTCCTGTAACTGAGCCCGTCATTCTCATCACTGTCATTAAGAAACCTAGCGCAGCGCGTTTCCTCTCGGCTCCCTGATCCAGGGCCTCCACGCTCAATATCATTATTGAAGTTATGGGGTCACACACCCGGTGGCGGATTTGAACTCTCGTCGTTCTGCGTGACTGACCAGTGCGCTACCCATTACGCCAAGAACGGGCAATGTCAAAGGTCAAAAATTCATAATATACAAAGATAAAATATTCGAAACGTGCGCATGCGCATTGCGATTATGCCGTGACACCGCACCAACGGATAAACCTCTCAAAGAAGCCTATGTTTCAAGCACAAAGTGGACTTTTGCTTTCTTTCCATTTTATTTCACCTATAGTTATAGTTTGAAACGATTTATCGTATTAAATTACTAATTTCATCAGGCGTTTTAAGAACCCACCTTGAATTAACCTTCATTTTATGATTACTTTCATTCCATAAACCCCAGGCGCTTATTTGGATTGAAACATTAGTCCCATGACCAACACACTTTTGTATCCACACTTTTTGTAGTTTTTAAAACAGACTATTCATATATAAGGCCACTGGAAACATGTCAGCACCGGCTAAGTCTCTTTATTAAGAGCTGAGCAGATCTCTCCAAAAGCCGCCGGGCGCAGTGGCGCGTACCTGTAATCCACGTTACTTGGAGGCTGAGCTTGGAGGAGCTTGTGAGTTCGGGGCTTCTGGGCTGCACCGCGCTGTGTTGATCGGTTGTCCGCACTAAGCTCGCTGTCGATATGGTGTCCCTGAGGGAGCTTCGGGCCACCAGGTCGGAAACAGAGCAGGTCAAAGCCCCCTTACCGATCAGTAGTGGGAGCGCATCTGAGAACAGACGCTGTAGCGCAGCCCGAGCGATAAAGTGTGACCGAACCTTTTACAGCGCACCTGTCTGACTTTTGTGCTGGAACCTGCTTGACTGATTTTATGTCTAAAACTCATCTCAACGTGTTTGATTAGCTCGTTAATTTAGCATCAGAATTAAAGTGATAATTTCGTGCCAAATCTGAGGCTAACAAAAACTGTTTGGATTTTAACTGGCAGATTACGAGCAAAATGAGTTAACCACAACAGCAATGAACTCATTTTATTGCCTTGTAAAGCATATAAAATTATAAAATTGTTGTGATTTCTGGAACATTCCAAATTCGGCACGTTGATAATGCGATAGGATTCAGTGCAATGTTGATATTGATATACATGAACGAAATCATTTAACTGAATTCATGAAGTCATTTAACTGTCCATGATGCCGAAATGAACTTGATATTCATTCGATAATTTACATACATGTTATGATAATATGTATATATAACAGTGGCGTGCACACATAGACATCAGGTGGTGCTAAAGCACCACCAACTCTGCCCTTTATCAACGAAAGTGCCCTTTTGAAACTTCGTTTTTTTTTTTTATTATTATCATTTTACTGAGGTCGGTTTGAAATGATCTTTTGAAAACCTGAGCGATTAAAAACAATGCCCTGAAATGAGCCACCACCTCACACACCCGACCTCTCTCTTCCTTTAACACCAGATGCGCTGCAGCAGTTCAGTTCAGCGAGTGGAAGGAAGCGTCTTCAGCACAGCACACACGCTCACAGATAGACTTCTTCTCCCGTCCCCACCAGCCAGGTCACATACACATCAAGTCAAATCGTACCGTTTGCCCTCTAAGCCCAACGTGAAATCATTTTCTTGTGTTGTAAAATGTCTCATACAGCACTAAACTACTAAGCATTTTTAGCCGACTGGTCACCTGATAAACTAGTCGCACTAGCCCAAATCAATGATAGATAACGTGAGGACGACCACATACAAATAATTAAGGTAGTTTGCAAATCTATGTGTTAAGCTGAACGTCTTCTGTTGTATAGGTTTTGTTAGGCAACATAAATTACATTCATTTGTGAAAGAAGAAACGGGAAGTTCCCCATTACCTGTGAAAAATGCCCATCTGCATTCATGTAATGACAACATTCAGTAGCCTATAACTCCTTCTCCTACTTTACGGTCTTTTACTGTCTTCATTGTAGGCCTATATTGATTTACTAATTGCAAAATATATGCAACAAGGCCTGCAGTCAGTGGAGGGTAAACAGAAGTTACCTGAAGGACATGACTGTATATTGGATATGAATTAATTCAGAGGTGGGACCAAGTCAGTGTTTTGCAAGTCTCAAGTAAGTCCAAGTCTTTATCCTCAAGTCCCGAGTCAAGTCTCAAGCAAAGACAGTCAAGTCAAGTCAAGTTTCGAGTCAAGACAGGCAACAGTCAAGTCAAGTCCCAAGTCTGAAACTTGGAATTTCAAGTCCTTTCGAGTCTTTTTTTTTTTTTAACCAATGTTGCAGGTATATTTTAAATGTAAATAATAGACATGTGTTCTTTTTTAAATCTGTATTCTCCTCAAATCTTGATAAAACATGTGCAACTGAAAACACGAAGTATAAAACAAATTTAAATTACACCTCTTTATTGCACAGTTCAATTTGTTAAAATTAGCTGCAAAAATATTCATACTTTAAACTACAATTTTCCAGAAATAAATATTCTGTGAAAAAGTCATAAGTAGAACTCCATGTTCAAATAAAAAGTGCTGATATTTTCACAGTACAATACAAAGAACCATAACAGCATTTTTCCCTCTCTTCTCTTATCTGGTTTCTTGGAGAACATGTGTGTCCATATGTGAGTGACACAAGACAAACAAATATAAGAACTGAACAATGAACAGGAATCAGGAATGCAACTTTAGACATTTCAGTAAACTATTCTGCATTGCATTTGCAAAAGACCAAACTGGCCAAAAGTCTGTATGTCATTTGTGCACGATGAGGCCGTAGAATGATGTCCCCATAGCTGAAAACTCGCTCCACTTTTGTCAATATTTTTTTTTCTCGACGTAGATGTCTTCAAATACACAATCCATGCTGAGATAGAACTGGATATGATGGTGACAGAGAGAGGCTCTCTTCCCTGAGTTCAGATACAGAACCCCGGGTTGCCACCTCTCACGCATTGAGCGTGAGACACACGCATTTGACTGTCTTCACACGCTCTCACGCCACACATCCGATTTCAATCAATCAATCAAATTTTATTTATATAGCGCTTTTTACAACAGTTGTTGTCACAAAGCAGCTTTACAAGTGCCGAGTCCTAGCCCCCAGTGAGCAAGCCAAGGGCGACAGTGGCAAGGAAAAACTCCCTAGTTTTTTGCATGAGGAAGAAACCTTGAGAGGAACCAAGACTCAGGAGGGGAACCCTTCCTCCTCTGGCCGACACCGGTCACCATGACAACAACAACAATTTAAACAGAAAGAAATAAAGAAAAGGAAAAGATGTAGTAATGTCCATCATGGTGTAGGCTCATCCGGTCAGGCAGTAGGTGGCTGGCACTGGATGGATCGCTTGTCTCTCCTCATCTCATTTTTCCTCGAGCAGGCGGGCAGCCATGTGGAGAAAATAAAACAGGGAAAATTAGCTCTGTATGAGGACATATACAGGACAGATAAAATTAAACACATTTCAGGAGTGTGGCAGCAACTCCGGCATTAAGTTAAACTATTACAGCCTAGCTAAAAAGGCAGAACCAGAAGGTAACATAGGCTTGGGGGCATTCTGAGACAATGGCATCCATCCACTGCCCTGTCAACAAACTTGAGTGACCACGAGCAGTGACAGGACGACAGCACCAGCGCCCCAGTCTACCATAAAACCCTTCGTCTATAAACCCCTGGATCTGTACATTTATCTAAGGGGGGATATTAATTATCAAACGCTAAACCAAATAGGTGGGTTTTCAACCTAGACTTAAAGATTTTGACTGTGTCAGAGTCCCGTATGCAATTTGGAAGGTTGTTCCAAAGCTGGGGGGCGTTATAAGAAAAGGCTCTTCCCCCGTATTGATTTTAAAATTCTATTATTAACATATAAAGCACTGCACGGGCTTGCTCCTGAATACCTCCAGGAACTTATTTCCTACTATGAACCCCCACGTCCACTAAGATCACAGAGTGCTGGTCTTTTATTAGTTCCACAAATGAATGAGGTAACAGTAGGGGGAAGAGCCTTTTCTTATAAGGCCCCCCAGATTTCTCACGCCGAAAAAAAAAATCTAGTTTATTTACCTCTGATCCTTATCTATGATTCAATGAGTTACAAGTTCGCTCCGGCAACAACCACTGGCGATCGATCGCGATATAATACTTAATTTGTGTCCATTTTACACCCCGCCCGGTAACAATTCACGTTGTGACTCGAGTCCCCACCTCTGGTCTATACCTTTTAGATATGAAAAGGATTCTGCTGTCCATTTGGAAGAACTTGATGTGGACTCAAGCAGTAGGTGAAAAGAAAACTCTACATGACCAAACAGAATCTTACAGAATATTGCACACTAGTGTCACACCAATTACTGTTTAATGCAGACAATTTATTATGTACACATGTTGTATTCAATGTGTCTTTGATTACCTTCATCTTCTAATGCTTGTTCTGTCCTCTGCTGTTCTGTTCGAGTTGTGCTCAAAAGGTATGGGTGGAAAAATGAAAAAGACCAAGTCAGCCAAAACTCATAAAGAGTGAAAAATATAAAATGTCATTGCATCAATCATGATTCAGTAATAAAAATGTTGGTGTCCTGTATCAACCTCTCTTCAATGTCTATACCTTTTAGATATGAAAAGGATTCTGCTGTCCATTTGGAACAACCTGATGTGGACTCAAGCAGTAGGTGAAAAGAAAACTCTACATGACCAAACAGAATCTTAGAGAATATTGCACACTAGTGTCACACCAATTACTGTTTAATGCAGACAATTTATTATGTACACATGTTGTATTCAATGTGTCTTTGATTACCTTCATCTTCTAATGCTTGTTCTGTCCTCTGCTGTTCCGTTCGAGTTGTGCTTAAAAGGTATGGGTGGAAAAATGAAAAAGACCAAGTCAGCCAAAACTCATAAAGAGTGAAAAATATAAAATGTCATTGCATCAATCATGATTCAGTTGGTGTCCTGTATCGAATTCTCTTTAATGTCTTTACCTTTTACATATGAAAAGGATTCTGCTGTCCATTTGGAAGAACCTGATGTGGACTCAAGCAGTAGGTGAAAAGAAAACTCTACATGACCAAACAGAATCTTACAGAATACAGGTGCTGGTCTTTTATTAGTTCCACAAATTAATAAGGTAACAGTAGGGGGAAGAGCCTTTTCTTATAAGGCCCCCCAGATTTCTCACGCCGAAAAAAAAAATCTAGTTTATTTACCTCTGATCCTTATCTATGATTCAATGAGTTACTAGTTCGCTCTGGCACCAACCACTGGCGATCGATCGATCGCGATATAATACTTAATTTGTGTCCATTTTACACCCCGCCCGGTAACAATTCACGTTCGCTGACCCCCCCATTTGATTGGTTGTGCTGCAGCTCATGCACACACACATACACACACACACAACGTACAGAGTGTGGAAAAGCAGAGGACCGGTCTGCGTCAGAAGGACGGAAATGAAATTAATGGGGTGCACTTTATAAATATTAATATGCGTTTTAAAATTTAGATTTGGGGTAAAAAAATCAAGTCTTTGCAAGTAAACAGGTTCAAGTCCAATTCAAGTCCCAAGTTATTGGTGTAAAAGTCCAAGTCAAGTCTAAGTCCCAATATTTTTTCAAGTCAGGTCAAAAGTCTTAATATTAATGACTCGAGTCTGACTCGAGTCCAAGTCATGTGACTCGAGTCCCCACCTCTGTGTGGAACTAATAAAAGACCAGCACTCTGTGATCTTAGTGGACGTGGGGGTTCATAGTAGGAAATAAGTTCCTGGAGGTATTCAGGAGCAAGCCCGTGCAGTGCTTTATATGTTAATAATAGAATTTTAAAATCAATACGGGGGAAGAGCCTTTTCTTATAACGCCCCCCAGCTTTGGAACAACCTTCCAAATTGCATACGGGACTCTGACACAGTCAAAATCTTTAAGTCTAGGTTGAAAACCCACCTATTTGGTTTAGCGTTTGATAATTAATATCCCCCCTTAGATAAATGTACAGATCCAGGGGTTTATAGACGAAGGGTTTTATGGTAGACTGGGGCGCTGGTGCTGTCGTCCTGTCACTGCTCGTGGTCACTCAAGTTTGTTGACAGGGCAGTGGATGGATGCCATTGTCTCAGAATGCCCCCAAGCCTATGTTACCTTCTGGTTCTGCCTTTTTAGCTAGGCTGTAATAGTTTAACTTAATGCCGGAGTTGCTGCCACACTCCTGAAATGTGTTTAATTTTATCTGTCCTGTATATGTCCTCATACAGAGCTAATTTTCCCTGTTTTATTTTCTCCACATGGCTGCCCGCCTGCTCGAGGAAAAATGAGATGAGGAGAGACAAGCGATCCATCCAGTGCCAGCCACCTACTGCCTGACCGGATGAGCCTACACCATGATGGACATTACTACATCTTTTCCTTTTCTTTATTTCTTTCTGTTTAAATTGTTGTTGTTGTCATGGTGACCGGTGTCGGCCAGAGGAGGAAGGGTTCCCCTCCTGAGTCTTGGTTCCTCTCAAGGTTTCTTCCTCATGCAAAAAACTAGGGAGTTTTTCCTTGCCACTGTCGCCCTTGGCTTGCTCACTGGGGGCTAGGACTCGGCACTTGTAAAGCTGCTTTGTGACAACAACTGTTGTAAAAAGCGCTATATAAATAAAATTTGATTGATTGATTGAAATCGGATGTGTGGCGTGAGAGCGTGTGAAGACAGTCAAATGCGTGTGTCTCACGCTCAATGCGTGAGAGGTGGCAACCCGGGGTTCTGTATCTGAACTCAGGGAAGAGAGCCTCTCTCTGTCACCATCATATCCAGTTCTATCTCAGCATGGATTGTGTATTTGAAGACATCTACGTCGAGAAAAAAAAATATTGACAAAAGTGGAGCGAGTTTTCAGCTATGGGGACATCATTCTACGGCCTCATCGTGCACAAATGACATACAGACTTTTGGCCAGTTTGGTCTTTTGCAAATGCAATGCAGAATAGTTTACTGAAATGTCTAAAGTTGCATTCCTGATTCCTGTTCATTGTTCAGTTCTTATATTTGTTTGTCTTGTGTCACTCACATATGGACACACATGTTCTCCAAGAAACCAGATAAGAGAAGAGAGGGAAAAATGCTGTTATGGTTCTTTGTATTGTACTGTGAAAATATCAGCACTTTTTATTTGAACATGGAGTTCTACTTATGACTTTTTCACAGAATATTTATTTCTGGAAAATTGTAGTTTAAAGTATGAATATTTTTGCAGCTAATTTTAACAAATTGAACTGTGCAATAAAGAGGTGTAATTTAAATTTGTTTTATACTTCGTGTTTTCAGTTGCACATGTTTTATCAAGATTTGAGGAGAATACAGATTTAAAAAAGAACACATGTCTATTATTTACATTTAAAATATACCTGCAACATTGGTTAAAAAAAAAAAAAGACTCGAAAGGACTTGAAATTCCAAGTTTCAGACTTGGGACTTGACTTGACTGTTGCCTGTCTTGACTCGAAACTTGACTTGACTTGACTGTCTTTGCTTGAGACTTGACTCGGGACTTGAGGATAAAGACTTGGACTTACTTGAGACTTGCAAAACACTGACTTGGTCCCACCTCTGAATTAATTCATATCCAATATACAGTCATGTCCTTCAGGTAACTTCTGTTTACCCTCCACTGACTGCAGGCCTTGTTGCATATATTTTGCAATTAGTAAATCAATATAGGCCTACAATGAAGACAGTAAAAGACCGTAAAGTAGGAGAAGGAGTTATAGGCTACTGAATGTTGTCATTACATGAATGCAGATGGGCATTTTTCACAGGTAATGGGGAACTTCCCGTTTCTTCTTTCACAAATGAATGTAATTTATGTTGCCTAACAAAACCTATACAACAGAAGACGTTCAGCTTAACACATAGATTTGCAAACTACCTTAATTATTTGTATGTGGTCGTCCTCACGTTATCTATCATTGATTTGGGCTAGTGCGACTAGTTTATCAGGTGACCAGTCGGCTAAAAATGCTTAGTAGTTTAGTGCTGTATGAGACATTTTACAACACAAGAAAATGATTTCACGTTGGGCTTAGAGGGCAAACGGTACGATTTGACTTGATGTGTATGTGACCTGGCTGGTGGGGACGGGAGAAGAAGTCTATCTGTGAGCGTGTGTGCTGTGCTGAAGACGCTTCCTTCCACTCGCTGAACTGAACTGCTGCAGCGCATCTGGTGTTAAAGGAAGAGAGAGGTCGGGTGTGTGAGGTGGTGGCTCATTTCAGGGCATTGTTTTTAATCGCTCAGGTTTTCAAAAGATCATTTCAAACCGACCTCAGTAAAATGATAATAATAAAAAAAAAAAACGAAGTTTCAAAAGGGCACTTTCGTTGATAAAGGGCAGAGTTGGTGGTGCTTTAGCACCACCTGATGTCTATGTGTGCACGCCACTGTTATATATACATATTATCATAACATGTATGTAAATTATCGAATGAATATCAAGTTCATTTCGGCATCATGGACAGTTAAATGACTTCATGAATTCAGTTAAATGATTTCGTTCATGTATATCAATATCAACATTGCACTGAATCCTATCGCATTATCAACGTGCCGAATTTGGAATGTTCCAGAAATCACAACAATTTTATAATTTTATATGCTTTACAAGGCAATAAAATGAGTTCATTGCTGTTGTGGTTAACTCATTTTGCTCGTAATCTGCCAGTTAAAATCCAAACAGTTTTTGTTAGCCTCAGATTTGGCACGAAATTATCACTTTAATTCTGATGCTAAATTAACGAGCTAATCAAACACGTTGAGATGAGTTTTAGACATAAAATCAGTCAAGCAGGTTCCAGCACAAAAGTCAGACAGGTGCGCTGTAAAAGGTTCGGTCACACTTTATCGCTCGGGCTGCGCTACAGCGTCTGTTCTCAGATGCGCTCCCACTACTGATCGGTAAGGGGGCTTTGACCTGCTCTGTTTCCGACCTGGTGGCCCGAAGCTCCCTCAGGGACACCATATCGACAGCGAGCTTAGTGCGGACAACCGATCAACACAGCGCGGTGCAGCCCAGAAGCCCCGAACTCACAAGCTCCTCCAAGCTCAGCCTCCAAATAACGTGGATTACAGGTACGCGCCACTGCGCCCGGCGGCTTTTGGAGAGATCTGCTCAGCTCTTAATAAAGAGACTTAGCCGGTGCTGACATGTTTCCAGTGGCCTTATATATGAATAGTCTGTTTTAAAAACTACAAAAAGTGTGGATACAAAAGTGTGTTGGTCATGGGACTAATGTTTCAATCCAAATAAGCGCCTGGGGTTTATGGAATGAAAGTAATCATAAAATGAAGGTTAATTCAAGGTGGGTTCTTAAAACGCCTGATGAAATTAGTAATTTAATACGATAAATCGTTTCAAACTATAACTATAGGTGAAATAAAATGGAAAGAAAGCAAAAGTCCACTTTGTGCTTGAAACATAGGCTTCTTTGAGAGGTTTATCCGTTGGTGCGGTGTCACGGCATAATCGCAATGCGCATGCGCACGTTTCGAATATTTTATCTTTGTATATTATGAATTTTTGACCTTTGACATTGCCCGTTCTTGGCGTAATGGGTAGCGCACTGGTCAGTCACGCAGAACGACGAGAGTTCAAATCCGCCACCGGGTGTGTGACCCCATAACTTCAATAATGATATTGAGCGTGGAGGCCCTGGATCAGGGAGCCGAGAGGAAACGCGCTGCGCTAGGTTTCTTAATGACAGTGATGAGAATGACGGGCTCAGTTACAGGAGGATCACAAGGGCCAATAGATCAATACCCAGTGCCCACCTCACCGGTGCCTGATAGCCAACAGGGCACATTTTTAGTTGCCACTACCGGTTTTTTTTTTTTTTTTTTTTGTTCAATCTGAAAAATCGAACTATGCATTATTTATAATATATACGTAAAATATCCAATGAATATCAAGTTCATTTCAGCACCTTGGACAGTTAAATGACTTCATGACTTTATTTAAATGACTTCCTTCGTGTATATCAAAATCACCTTTCCACTATACAAAAGCTGTTCAGTCCATCTCATGACATTATGTCAATGCACAGAATTTGAAATGTGCCGGATATCCTGACGTCGTAATCGCAATGCGCATGCGCATATGTCGTGTATTTTAACTTTGTATATTATGAATTTTGATCCGTAAGCGGCCCTATGTTGGCCTAATGGGTAGGGCACTGGTCATTGAAGCACTTGGGTCAGCAAGACCCGGGTTCGAACCCCACGCTAGATTAAGTGTAACAAAAAAAGGTATACCAAAAAAACGAAAAAAAGACAAAAACAAAAAAAAACAAAAAAAAAAAAAAAAAAAAAAAAAGCCCAGTGCTGATCTGACCGGTGCCTGATAGCCAACAGGGCCTATTTTTAGTTGCCATGTATCAACGTTATTTTTTCTCCTCAATCTGAATATATATACATATTATCATAACATGTATGTAAATTATCGAATGAATATCAAGTTCATTTCGGCATCATGAACAGTTAAATGACTTCATGAATTCAGTTAAATGATTTCGTTCATGTATATCTTATAATTTTAGTTACATTTTAAAAATATAAACAAAAACCTTTGCGAAATATTTAATGATATTTTTATTGCTTTGCGCCCTACATCGCCGTTTGCCGCTTGTTTCCCGCTTGCAAACGCGCGGTTCAGTTTCAGCTCAAGCAGCAATGACAGACGCCTTCAAGCACTGGACATTTAAGAAGCGTTTGTTTTGTTTTCGTGTTGTCAATAAATGTGAACCATGTGCCACCATCGGCAACTATTTGTGATTATGCCAAGCCTTTGTGTAAATTTCGGAGTTTGGAGGTTTATTTCCGATCAGAAGGCAACCACTATTGAGGTTGTAAGCGAGCTAACAGCAAGGTATGCTGACCGTCACACTGTGGTTTCCACAGTTAGCTACCTGCTAGGCTAGCTACTACCATTCACTTGAATGTGTTTGTTCTTTAGCATGCTAGCTTGATTTACAGGCTAACCAAATTAGCTGTTTAAAGTCCTAAACAGGTATTCGCTGGAATCATACATGACTATTAGAGACAATGACAGACGGTATCAAATGAATATTTATTACTGTTTGGTGTTGGAAAAACGTTTGTCGATGTCTATGACACGACCTAGCCTACCCAATTGGTAGGCTATCATTGGACCTATCTTAGACCTACCGTTCGACAAGCAATACATTTGAATTAAATTTGTATGAAGTAATGAAATGCAGTTTGGTATCTAATCAAGTGCAACACGTGCAGATTGTATAGAATGCAGTATTTAGAGATACAATGCAGTTAGTTACAGCTAGTGTAAGTAAAGATGGTTAATAGATATGTGCAGAGTAGATAAATTACCTAGGGAAATGCATGTGTGTGTAATGTAGTTATGGCAGTACAATGCACAGGGCAAAGAAAAATAGCATGGCATAAATAAATGTGATAAATACAGATGGAATCATACAGATTATCCTATACCACTGTAGATAGGGCTATACAGATGTGAATTGAAGAGGAACACTGTACAGATTTTGTATGGATGGTAAGGTATGGATAGAGGGGAAGGAAAGAATGGTCTTTGGGAAGAGTTCAATAAGGTGACCGCTGTGGGAAAGAAGTGGTTTCTGAACCTGCTTGTGTTAGTCCGCAAACTGTGAAAATGGTAGAGCCTGGGGGAGGAGCAGAAAAGAGCATGGCCCGATGACAGTAGTCTGATCTTACATGCCTGGTGCAGGCATCTCTTCTTGTGGACCTCCTGTGATTGCCTGTCAGCAATTCTCTCTCAGCTTAGTACTCTTTTAAGGTTCACACTGTCAGTTCTCAAAAATTAAATGTTGATCATGCGTCAATACTCATTTAAACCTTAAAGTAATCAAAATGTAATCCAAAAGTAATTAGTTACATTACTTTTCAAAAGTAATCAGAAAAGTTACACTACAATTACATTTTAAACAAGGTAACTTGTAACTGTAACGGATTACTTTTTAAAAGTAACTTACCCAACACTGCTGATAGCCAACAGGGCATATTTTTAGTTGCCATCAGAGGTGGGGACTCGAGTCACATGACTTGGACTCGAGTCAGACTCGAGTCATTAATATTAAGACTTTTGACCTGACTTGAAAAAATATTCAGAGACTTAGACTTGACTTGGACTTTTACACCAATAACTTGGGACTTGAATTGGACTTGAACCTGTTTACTTGCAAAGACTTGATTTTTTTACCCCAAATCTAAATTTTAAAACGCATATTAATATTTATAAAGTGCACCCCATTAATTTTATTTCCGTCCTTCTGACGCAGACCGGTCCTCTGCTTTTCCACACTCTGTACGTTGTGTGTGTGTGTATGTGTGTGTGCATGAGCTGCAGCACAACCAATCAAATGGGGGGGTCAGCGAACGTGAATTGTTACCGGGCGGGGTGTAAAATGGACACAAATTAAGTATTATATCGCGATCGATCGATCGCCAGTGGTTGGTGCCAGAGCGAACTAGTAACTCATTGAATCATAGATAAGGATCAGAGGTAAATAAACTAGATTTTTTTTTTCGGCGTGAGAAATCTGGGGGGCCTTATAAGAAAAGGCTCTTCCCCCTACTGTTACCTTATTAATTTGTGGAACTAATAAAAGACCAGCACCTGTATTCTGTAAGATTCTGTTTGGTCATGTAGAGTTTTCTTTTCACCTACTGCTTGAGTCCACATCAGGTTCTTCCAAATGGACAGCAGAATCCTTTTCATATGTAAAAGGTAAAGACATTAAAGAGAATTTGATACAGGACACCAACATTTTTATTACTGAATCATGATTGATGCAATGACATTTTATATTTTTCACTCTTTATGAGTTTTGGCTGACTTGGTCTTTTTCATTTTTCCACCCATACCTTTTGAGCACAACTCGAACGGAACAGCAGAGGACAGAACAAGCATTAGAAGATGAAGGTAATCAAAGACACATTGAATACAACATGTGTACATAATAAATTGTCAGCATTAAACAGTAATTGGTGTGACACTACTGTGCAATATTCTGTAAGATTCTGTTTGGTCATGTAGAGTTTTCTTTTCACCTACTGCTTGAGTCCACATCAGGTTTTTCCAAATGGACAGCAGAATCCTTTCATATCTAAAAGGTAAAGACATTGAAGAGAGGTTGATACAGGACACCAACATTTTTATTACTGAATCATGATTGATGCAATGACTTTTTTATATTTTTCACTCTTTATGAGTTTTGGCTGACTTGGTCTTTTTCATTTTTCCACCTATACCTTTTGAGCACAACTCGAACAGAACAGCAGAAGACAGAACAAGCATTAGAAGATGAAGGTAATCAAAGACACATTGAATACAACATGTGTACATAATAAATTGTCAGCATTAAACAGTAATTGGTGTGACACTAGTGTGCAATATTCTGTAAGATTCTGTTTGGTCATGTAGAGTTTTCTTTTCACCTACTGTTTAAGTCCACATCAGGTTCTTTCAAATGGACAGCAGAATCTTTTTCATATCTAAAAGGTATAGACATTGAAGAGAGTGTCATGCAGGACACCAATATTTTCATTACTGAATCATGATTTATGCAATGACATTTTATATTTTTCACTCTTTATGAGTTTTGGCTGACTTGGTCTTTTTCATTTTTCCACCCATACCTTTTGAGCACAACTCGAACGGAACAGCAGAGGACAGAACAAGCATTAGAAGATGAAGGTAATCAAAGACACATTGAATACAACATGTGTACATAATAAATTGTCTGCATTAAACAGTAATTGGTGTGACACTAGTGTGCAATATTCTGTAAGATTCTGTTTGGTCATGTAGAGTTTTCTTTTCACCTACTGCTTGAGTCCACATCAAGTTCTTCCAAATGGACAGCAGAATCCTTTTCATATCTAAAAGGCGGGGTGTAAAATGGACACAAATTAAGTATTATATCGCGATCGATCGCCAGTGGTTGTTGCCGGAGCGAACTTGTAACTCATTGAATCATAGATAAGGATCAGAGGTAAATAAACTAGATTTTTTTTTTCGGCGTGAGAAATCTGGGGGGCCTTATAAGAAAAGGCTCTTCCCCCTACTGTTACCTCATTCATTTGTGGAACTAATAAAAGACCAGCACTCTGTGATCTTAGTGGACGTGGGGGTTCATAGTAGGAAATAAGTTCCTGGAGGTATTCAGGAGCAAGCCCGTGCAGTGCTTTATATGTTAATAATAGAATTTTAAAATCAATACGGGGGAAGAGCCTTTTCTTATAACGCCCCCCAGCTTTGGAACAACCTTCCAAATTGCATACGGGACTCTGACACAGTCAAAATCTTTAAGTCTAGGTTGAAAACCCACCTATTTGGTTTAGCGTTTGATAATTAATATCCCCCCTTAGATAAATGTACAGATCCAGGGGTTTATAGACGAAGGGTTTTATGGTAGACTGGGGCGCTGGTGCTGTCGTCCTGTCACTGCTCGTGGTCACTCAAGTTTGTTGACAGGGCAGTGGATGGATGCCATTGTCTCAGAATGCCCCCAAGCCTATGTTACCTTCTGGTTCTGCCTTTTTAGCTAGGCTGTAATAGTTTAACTTAATGCCGGAGTTGCTGCCACACTCCTGAAATGTGTTTAATTTTATCTGTCCTGTATATGTCCTCATACAGAGCTAATTTTCCCTGTTTTATTTTCTCCACATGGCTGCCCGCCTGCTCGAGGAAAAATGAGATGAGGAGAGACAAGCGATCCATCCAGTGCCAGCCACCTACTGCCTGACCGGATGAGCCTACACCATGATGGACATTACTACATCTTTTCCTTTTCTTTATTTCTTTCTGTTTAAATTGTTGTTGTTGTCATGGTGACCGGTGTCGGCCAGAGGAGGAAGGGTTCCCCTCCTGAGTCTTGGTTCCTCTCAAGGTTTCTTCCTCATGCAAAAAACTAGGGAGTTTTTCCTTGCCACTGTCGCCCTTGGCTTGCTCACTGGGGGCTAGGACTCGGCACTTGTAAAGCTGCTTTGTGACAACAACTGTTGTAAAAAGCGCTATATAAATAAAATTTGATTGATTGATTGAAATCGGATGTGTGGCGTGAGAGCGTGTGAAGACAGTCAAATGCGTGTGTCTCACGCTCAATGCGTGAGAGGTGGCAACCCGGGGTTCTGTATCTGAACTCAGGGAAGAGAGCCTCTCTCTGTCACCATCATATCCAGTTCTATCTCAGCATGGATTGTGTATTTGAAGACATCTACGTCGAGAAAAAAAAATATTGACAAAAGTGGAGCGAGTTTTCAGCTATGGGGACATCATTCTACGGCCTCATCGTGCACAAATGACATACAGACTTTTGGCCAGTTTGGTCTTTTGCAAATGCAATGCAGAATAGTTTACTGAAATGTCTAAAGTTGCATTCCTGATTCCTGTTCATTGTTCAGTTCTTATATTTGTTTGTCTTGTGTCACTCACATATGGACACACATGTTCTCCAAGAAACCAGATAAGAGAAGAGAGGGAAAAATGCTGTTATGGTTCTTTGTATTGTACTGTGAAAATATCAGCACTTTTTATTTGAACATGGAGTTCTACTTATGACTTTTTCACAGAATATTTATTTCTGGAAAATTGTAGTTTAAAGTATGAATATTTTTGCAGCTAATTTTAACAAATTGAACTGTGCAATAAAGAGGTGTAATTTAAATTTGTTTTATACTTTGTGTTTTCAGTTGCACATGTTTTATCAAGATTTGAGGAGAATACAGATTTAAAAAAGAACACATGTCTATTATTTACATTTAAAATATACCTGCAACATTGGTTAAAAAAAAAAAGACTCGAAAGGACTTGAAATTCCAAGTTTCAGACTTGGGACTTGACTTGACTGTTGCCTGTCTTGACTCGAGACTTGACTTGACTTGACTGTCTTTGCTTGAGACTTGACTCGGGACTTGAGGATAAAGACTTGGACTTACTTGAGACTTGCAAAACACTGACTTGGTCCCACCTCATATCCAATATACAGTCATGTCCTTCAGGTAACTTCTGTTTACCCTCCACTGACTGCAGGCCTTGTTGCATATATTTTGCAATTAGTAAATCAATATAGGCCTACAATGAAGACAGTAAAAGACCGTAAAGTAGGAGAAGGAGTTATAGGCTACTGAATGTTGTCATTACATGAATGCAGATGGGCATTTTTCACAGGTAATGGGGAACTTCCCGTTTCTTCTTTCACAAATGAATGTAATTTATGTTGCCTAACAAAACCTATACAACAGAAGACGTTCAGCTTAACACATAGATTTGCAAACTCTACCTTAATTATTTGTATGTGGTCGTCCTCACGTTATCTATCATTGATTTGGGCTAGTGCGACTAGTTTATCAGGTGACCAGTCGGCTAAAAATGCTTAGTAGTTTAGTGCTGTATGAGACATTTTACAACACAAGAAAATGATTTCACGTTGGGCTTAGAGGGCAAACGGTACGATTTGACTTGATGTGTATGTGACCTGGCTGGTGGGGACGGGAGAAGAAGTCTATCTGTGAGCGTGTGTGCTGTGCTGAAGACGCTTCCTTCCACTCGCTGAACTGAACTGCTGCAGCGCATCTGGTGTTAAAGGAAGAGAGAGGTCGGGTGTGTGAGGTGGTGGCTCATTTCAGGGCATTGTTTTTAATCGCTCAGGCTTTCAAAAGATCATTTCAAGCCGACCTCAGTAAAATGATAATAATAATAATAAAAAAAAACGAAGTTTCAAAAGGGCACTTTCGTTGATAAAGGGCAGAGTTGGTGGTGCTTTAGCACCACCTGATGTCTATGTGTGCACGCCACTGTTATATATACATATTATCATAACGTGTATGTAAATTATCGAATGAATATCAAGTTCATTTCGGCATCATGGACAGTTAAATGACTTCATGAATTCAGTTAAATGATTTCGTTCATGTATATCAATATCAACATTGCACTGAATCCTATCGCATTATCAACGTGCCGAATTTGGAATGTTCCAGAAATCACAACAATTTTATAATTTTATATGCTTTACAAGGCAATAAAATGAGTTCATTGCTGTTGTGGTTAACTCATTTTGCTCGTAATCTGCCAGTTAAAATCCAAACAGTTTTTGTTAGCCTCAGATTTGGCACGAAATTATCACTTTAATTCTGATGCTAAATTAACGAGCTAATCAAACACGTTGAGATGAGTTTTAGACATAAAATCAGTCAAGCAGGTTCCAGCACAAAAGTCAGACAGGTGCGCTGTAAAAGGTTCGGTCACACTTTATCGCTCGGGCTGCGCTACAGCGTCTGTTCTCAGATGCGCTCCCACTACTGATCGGTAAGGGGGCTTTGACCTGCTCTGTTTCCGACCTGGTGGCCCGAAGCTCCCTCAGGGACACCATATCGACAGCGAGCTTAGTGCGGACAACCGATCAACACAGCGCGGTGCAGCCCAGAAGCCCCGAACTCACAAGCTCCTCCAAGCTCAGCCTCCAAGTAACGTGGATTACAGGTACGCGCCACTGCGCCCGGCGGCTTTTGGAGAGATCTGCTCAGCTCTTAATAAAGAGACTTAGCCGGTGCTGACATGTTTCCAGTGGCCTTATATATGAATAGTCTGTTTTAAAAACTACAAAAAGTGTGGATACAAAAGTGTGTTGGTCATGGGACTAATGTTTCAATCCAAATAAGCGCCTGGGGTTTATGGAATGAAAGTAATCATAAAATGAAGGTTAATTCAAGGTGGGTTCTTAAAACGCCTGATGAAATTAGTAATTTAATATGATAAATCGTTTCAAACTATAACTATAGGTGAAATAAAATGGAAAGAAAGCAAAAGTCCACTTTGTGCTTGAAACATAGGCTTCTTTGAGAGGTTTATCCGTTGGTGCGGTGTCACGGCATAATCGCAATGCGCATGCGCACGTTTCGAATATTTTATCTTTGTATATTATGAA
Source organism: Brachyhypopomus gauderio (assembly GCF_052324685.1). Classification (NCBI taxonomy): domain Eukaryota; kingdom Metazoa; phylum Chordata; class Actinopteri; order Gymnotiformes; family Hypopomidae; genus Brachyhypopomus; species Brachyhypopomus gauderio. Next base: position 260,520 of record NW_027506976.1, on the reverse strand, counting down.
TTTTTGACCTTTGACATTGCCCGTTCTTGGCGTAATGGGTAGCGCACTGGTCAGTCACGCAGAACGACGAGAGTTCAAATCCGCCACCGGGTGTGTGACCCCATAACTTCAATAATGATATTGAGCGTGGAGGCCCTGGATCAGGGAGCCGAGAGGAAACGCGCTGCGCTAGGTTTCTTAATGACAGTGATGAGAATGACGGGCTCAGTTACAGGAGGATCACAAGGGCCAATAGATCAATACCCGGTGCCTGATAGCCAACAGGGCACATTTTTAGTTGCCACTACCGGTTTTTTTTTTTTTTTTTTTTGTTCAATCTGAAAAATCGAACTATGCATTATTTATAATATATACGTAAAATATCCAATGAATATCAAGTTCATTTCAGCACCTTGGACAGTTAAATGACTTCATGACTTTATTTAAATGACTTCCTTCGTGTATATCAAAATCACCTTTCCACTATACAAAAGCTGTTCAGTCCATCTCATGACATTATGTCAATGCACAGAATTTGAAATGTGCCGGATATCCTGACGTCGTAATCGCAATGCGCATGCGCATATGTCGTGTATTTTAACTTTGTATATTATGAATTTTGATCCGTAAGCGGCCCTATGTTGGCCTAATGGGTAGGGCACTGGTCATTGAAGCACTTGGGTCAGCAAGACCCGGGTTCGAACCCCACGCTAGATTAAGTGTAACAAAAAAAGGTATACCAAAAAAACGAAAAAAAGACAAAAACAAAAAAAAACAAAAAAAAAAAAAAAAAAAAAAAAGCCCAGTGCTGATCTGACCGGTGCCTGATAGCCAACAGGGCCTATTTTTAGTTGCCATGTATCAACGTTATTTTTTCTCCTCAATCTGAATATATATACATATTATCATAACATGTATGTAAATTATCGAATGAATATCAAGTTCATTTCGGCATCATGAACAGTTAAATGACTTCATGAATTCAGTTAAATGATTTCGTTCATGTATATCTTATAATTTTAGTTACATTTTAAAAATATAAACAAAAACCTTTGCGAAATATTTAATGATATTTTTATTGCTTTGCGCCCTACATCGCCGTTTGCCGCTTGTTTCCCGCTTGCAAACGCGCGGTTCAGTTTCAGCTCAAGCAGCAATGACAGACGCCTTCAAGCACTGGACATTTAAGAAGCGTTTGTTTTGTTTTCGTGTTGTCAATAAATGTGAACCATGTGCCACCATCGGCAACTATTTGTGATTATGCCAAGCCTTTGTGTAAATTTCGGAGTTTGGAGGTTTATTTCCGATCAGAAGGCAACCACTATTGAGGTTGTAAGCGAGCTAACAGCAAGGTATGCTGACCGTCACACTGTGGTTTCCACAGTTAGCTACCTGCTAGGCTAGCTACTACCATTCACTTGAATGTGTTTGTTCTTTAGCATGCTAGCTTGATTTACAGGCTAACCAAATTAGCTGTTTAAAGTCCTAAACAGGTATTCGCTGGAATCATACATGACTATTAGAGACAATGACAGACGGTATCAAATGAATATTTATTACTGTTTGGTGTTGGAAAAACGTTTGTCGATGTCTATGACACGACCTAGCCTACCCAATTGGTAGGCTATCATTGGACCTATCTTAGACCTACCGTTCGACAAGCAATACATTTGAATTAAATTTGTATGAAGTAATGAAATGCAGTTTGGTATCTAATCAAGTGCAACACGTGCAGATTGTATAGAATGCAGTATTTAGAGATACAATGCAGTTAGTTACAGCTAGTGTAAGTAAAGATGGTTAATAGATATGTGCAGAGTAGATAAATTACCTAGGGAAATGCATGTGTGTGTAATGTAGTTATGGCAGTACAATGCACAGGGCAAAGAAAAATAGCATGGCATAAATAAATGTGATAAATACAGATGGAATCATACAGATTATCCTATACCACTGTAGATAGGGCTATACAGATGTGAATTGAAGAGGAACACTGTACAGATTTTGTATGGATGGTAAGGTATGGATAGAGGGGAAGGAAAGAATGGTCTTTGGGAAGAGTTCAATAAGGTGACCGCTGTGGGAAAGAAGTGGTTTCTGAACCTGCTTGTGTTAGTCCGCAAACTGTGAAAATGGTAGAGCCTGGGGGAGGAGCAGAAAAGAGCATGGCCCGATGACAGTAGTCTGATCTTACATGCCTGGTGCAGGCATCTCTTCTTGTGGACCTCCTGTGATTGCCTGTCAGCAATTCTCTCTCAGCTTAGTACTCTTTTAAGGTTCACACTGTCAGTTCTCAAAAATTAAATGTTGATCATGCGTCAATACTCATTTAAACCTTAAAGTAATCAAAATGTAATCCAAAAGTAATTAGTTACATTACTTTTCAAAAGTAATCAGAAAAGTTACACTACAATTACATTTTAAACAAGGTAACTTGTAACTGTAACGGATTACTTTTTAAAAGTAACTTACCCAACACTGCTGATAGCCAACAGGGCATATTTTTAGTTGCCATCAGAGGTGGGGACTCGAGTCACATGACTTGGACTCGAGTCAGACTCGAGTCATTAATATTAAGACTTTTGACCTGACTTGAAAAAATATTCAGAGACTTAGACTTGACTTGGACTTTTACACCAATAACTTGGGACTTGAATTGGACTTGAACCTGTTTACTTGCAAAGACTTGATTTTTTTACCCCAAATCTAAATTTTAAAACGCATATTAATATTTATAAAGTGCACCCCATTAATTTCATTTCCGTCCTTCTGACGCAGACCGGTCCTCTGCTTTTCCACACTCTGTACGTTGTGTGTGTGTGTATGTGTGTGTGCATGAGCTGCAGCACAACCAATCAAATGGGGGGGTCAGCGAACGTGAATTGTTACCGGGCGGGGTGTAAAATGGACACAAATTAAGTATTATATCGCGATCGATCGATCGCCAGTGGTTGGTGCCAGAGGGAACTAGTAACTCATTGAATCATAGATAAGGATCAGAGGTAAATAAACTAGATTTTTTTTTTCGGCGTGAGAAATCTGGGGGGCCTTATAAGAAAAGGCTCTTCCCCCTACTGTTACCTTATTAATTTGTGGAACTAATAAAAGACCAGCACCTGTATTCTGTAAGATTCTGTTTGGTCATGTAGAGTTTTCTTTTCACCTACTGCTTGAGTCCACATCAGGTTCTTCCAAATGGACAGCAGAATCCTTTTCATATGTAAAAGGTAAAGACATTAAAGAGAATTTGATACAGGACACCAACATTTTTATTACTGAATCATGATTGATGCAATGACATTTTATATTTTTCACTCTTTATGAGTTTTGGCTGACTTGGTCTTTTTCATTTTTCCACCCATACCTTTTGAGCACAACTCGAACGGAACAGCAGAGGACAGAACAAGCATTAGAAGATGAAGGTAATCAAAGACACATTGAATACAACATGTGTACATAATAAATTGTCAGCATTAAACAGTAATTGGTGTGACACTACTGTGCAATATTCTGTAAGATTCTGTTTGGTCATGTAGAGTTTTCTTTTCACCTACTGCTTGAGTCCACATCAGGTTTTTCCAAATGGACAGCAGAATCCTTTCATATCTAAAAGGTAAAGACATTGAAGAGAGGTTGATACAGGACACCAACACTTTTATTACTGAATCATGATTGATGCAATGACTTTTTTATATTTTTCACTCTTTATGAGTTTTGGCTGACTTGGTCTTTTTCATTTTTCCACCTATACCTTTTGAGCACAACTCGAACAGAACAGCAGAAGACAGAACAAGCATTAGAAGATGAAGGTAATCAAAGACACATTGAATACAACATGTGTACATAATAAATTGTCAGCATTAAACAGTAATTGGTGTGACACTAGTGTGCAATATTCTGTAAGATTCTGTTTGGTCATGTAGAGTTTTCTTTTCACCTACTGTTTAAGTCCACATCAGGTTCTTTCAAATGGACAGCAGAATCTTTTTCATATCTAAAAGGTATAGACATTGAAGAGAGTGTCATGCAGGACACCAATATTTTCATTACTGAATCATGATTTATGCAATGACATTTTATATTTTTCACTCTTTATGAGTTTTGGCTGACTTGGTCTTTTTCATTTTTCCACCCATACCTTTTGAGCACAACTCGAACGGAACAGCAGAGGACAGAACAAGCATTAGAAGATGAAGGTAATCAAAGACACATTGAATACAACATGTGTACATAATAAATTGTCTGCATTAAACAGTAATTGGTGTGACACTAGTGTGCAATATTCTGTAAGATTCTGTTTGGTCATGTAGAGTTTTCTTTTCACCTACTGCTTGAGTCCACATCAAGTTCTTCCAAATGGACAGCAGAATCCTTTTCATATCTAAAAGGCGGGGTGTAAAATGGACACAAATTAAGTATTATATCGCGATCGATCGCCAGTGGTTGTTGCCGGAGCGAACTTGTAACTCATTGAATCATAGATAAGGATCAGAGGTAAATAAACTAGATTTTTTTTTTCGGCGTGAGAAATCTGGGGGGCCTTATAAGAAAAGGCTCTTCCCCCTACTGTTACCTCATTCATTTGTGGAACTAATAAAAGACCAGCACTCTGTGATCTTAGTGGACGTGGGGGTTCATAGTAGGAAATAAGTTCCTGGAGGTATTCAGGAGCAAGCCCGTGCAGTGCTTTATATGTTAATAATAGAATTTTAAAATCAATACGGGGGAAGAGCCTTTTCTTATAACGCCCCCCAGCTTTGGAACAACCTTCCAAATTGCATACGGGACTCTGACACAGTCAAAATCTTTAAGTCTAGGTTGAAAACCCACCTATTTGGTTTAGCGTTTGATAATTAATATCCCCCCTTAGATAAATGTACAGATCCAGGGGTTTATAGACGAAGGGTTTTATGGTAGACTGGGGCGCTGGTGCTGTCGTCCTGTCACTGCTCGTGGTCACTCAAGTTTGTTGACAGGGCAGTGGATGGATGCCATTGTCTCAGAATGCCCCCAAGCCTATGTTACCTTCTGGTTCTGCCTTTTTAGCTAGGCTGTAATAGTTTAACTTAATGCCGGAGTTGCTGCCACACTCCTGAAATGTGTTTAATTTTATCTGTCCTGTATATGTCCTCATACAGAGCTAATTTTCCCTGTTTTATTTTCTCCACATGGCTGCCCGCCTGCTCGAGGAAAAATGAGATGAGGAGAGACAAGCGATCCATCCAGTGCCAGCCACCTACTGCCTGACCGGATGAGCCTACACCATGATGGACATTACTACATCTTTTCCTTTTCTTTATTTCTTTCTGTTTAAATTGTTGTTGTTGTCATGGTGACCGGTGTCGGCCAGAGGAGGAAGGGTTCCCCTCCTGAGTCTTGGTTCCTCTCAAGGTTTCTTCCTCATGCAAAAAACTAGGGAGTTTTTCCTTGCCACTGTCGCCCTTGGCTTGCTCACTGGGGGCTAGGACTCGGCACTTGTAAAGCTGCTTTGTGACAACAACTGTTGTAAAAAGCGCTATATAAATAAAATTTGATTGATTGATTGAAATCGGATGTGTGGCGTGAGAGCGTGTGAAGACAGTCAAATGCGTGTGTCTCACGCTCAATGCGTGAGAGGTGGCAACCCGGGGTTCTGTATCTGAACTCAGGGAAGAGAGCCTCTCTCTGTCACCATCATATCCAGTTCTATCTCAGCATGGATTGTGTATTTGAAGACATCTACGTCGAGAAAAAAAAATATTGACAAAAGTGGAGCGAGTTTTCAGCTATGGGGACATCATTCTACGGCCTCATCGTGCACAAATGACATACAGACTTTTGGCCAGTTTGGTCTTTTGCAAATGCAATGCAGAATAGTTTACTGAAATGTCTAAAGTTGCATTCCTGATTCCTGTTCATTGTTCAGTTCTTATATTTGTTTGTCTTGTGTCACTCACATATGGACACACATGTTCTCCAAGAAACCAGATAAGAGAAGAGAGGGAAAAATGCTGTTATGGTTCTTTGTATTGTACTGTGAAAATATCAGCACTTTTTATTTGAACATGGAGTTCTACTTATGACTTTTTCACAGAATATTTATTTCTGGAAAATTGTAGTTTAAAGTATGAATATTTTTGCAGCTAATTTTAACAAATTGAACTGTGCAATAAAGAGGTGTAATTTAAATTTGTTTTATACTTCGTGTTTTCAGTTGCACATGTTTTATCAAGATTTGAGGAGAATACAGATTTAAAAAAGAACACATGTCTATTATTTACATTTAAAATATACCTGCAACATTGGTTAAAAAAAAAAAAAGACTCGAAAGGACTTGAAATTCCAAGTTTCAGACTTGGGACTTGACTTGACTGTTGCCTGTCTTGACTCGAAACTTGACTTGACTTGACTGTCTTTGCTTGAGACTTGACTCGGGACTTGAGGATAAAGACTTGGACTTACTTGAGACTTGCAAAACACTGACTTGGTCCCACCTCTGAATTAATTCATATCCAATATACAGTCATGTCCTTCAGGTAACTTCTGTTTACCCTCCACTGACTGCAGGCCTTGTTGCATATATTTTGCAATTAGTAAATCAATATAGGCCTACAATGAAGACAGTAAAAGACCGTAAAGTAGGAGAAGGAGTTATAGGCTACTGAATGTTGTCATTACATGAATGCAGATGGGCATTTTTCACAGGTAATGGGGAACTTCCCGTTTCTTCTTTCACAAATGAATGTAATTTATGTTGCCTAACAAAACCTATACAACAGAAGACGTTCAGCTTAACACATAGATTTGCAAACTCTACCTTAATTATTTGTATGTGGTCGTCCTCACGTTATCTATCATTGATTTGGGCTAGTGCGACTAGTTTATCAGGTGACCAGTCGGCTAAAAATGCTTAGTAGTTTAGTGCTGTATGAGACATTTTACAACACAAGAAAATGATTTCACGTTGGGCTTAGAGGGCAAACGGTACGATTTGACTTGATGTGTATGTGACCTGGCTGGTGGGGACGGGAGAAGAAGTCTATCTGTGAGCGTGTGTGCTGTGCTGAAGACGCTTCCTTCCACTCGCTGAACTGAACTGCTGCAGCGCATCTGGTGTTAAAGGAAGAGAGAGGTCGGGTGTGTGAGGTGGTGGCTCATTTCAGGGCATTGTTTTTAATCGCTCAGGCTTTCAAAAGATCATTTCAAGCCGACCTCAGTAAAATGATAATAATAATAATAAAAAAAAACGAAGTTTCAAAAGGGCACTTTCGTTGATAAAGGGCAGAGTTGGTGGTGCTTTAGCACCACCTGATGTCTATGTGTGCACGCCACTGTTATATATACATATTATCATAACGTGTATGTAAATTATCGAATGAATATCAAGTTCATTTCGGCATCATGGACAGTTAAATGACTTCATGAATTCAGTTAAATGATTTCGTTCATGTATATCAATATCAACATTGCACTGAATCCTATCGCATTATCAACGTGCCGAATTTGGAATGTTCCAGAAATCACAACAATTTTATAATTTTATATGCTTTACAAGGCAATAAAATGAGTTCATTGCTGTTGTGGTTAACTCATTTTGCTCGTAATCTGCCAGTTAAAATCCAAACAGTTTTTGTTAGCCTCAGATTTGGCACGAAATTATCACTTTAATTCTGATGCTAAATTAACGAGCTAATCAAACACGTTGAGATGAGTTTTAGACATAAAATCAGTCAAGCAGGTTCCAGCACAAAAGTCAGACAGGTGCGCTGTAAAAGGTTCGGTCACACTTTATCGCTCGGGCTGCGCTACAGCGTCTGTTCTCAGATGCGCTCCCACTACTGATCGGTAAGGGGGCTTTGACCTGCTCTGTTTCCGACCTGGTGGCCCGAAGCTCCCTCAGGGACACCATATCGACAGCGAGCTTAGTGCGGACAACCGATCAACACAGCGCGGTGCAGCCCAGAAGCCCCGAACTCACAAGCTCCTCCAAGCTCAGCCTCCAAGTAACGTGGATTACAGGTACGCGCCACTGCGCCCGGCGGCTTTTGGAGAGATCTGCTCAGCTCTTAATAAAGAGACTTAGCCGGTGCTGACATGTTTCCAGTGGCCTTATATATGAATAGTCTGTTTTAAAAACTACAAAAAGTGTGGATACAAAAGTGTGTTGGTCATGGGACTAATGTTTCAATCCAAATAAGCGCCTGGGGTTTATGGAATGAAAGTAATCATAAAATGAAGGTTAATTCAAGGTGGGTTCTTAAAACGCCTGATGAAATTAGTAATTTAATACGATAAATCGTTTCAAACTATAACTATAGGTGAAATAAAATGGAAAGAAAGCAAAAGTCCACTTTGTGCTTGAAACATAGGCTTCTTTGAGAGGTTTATCCGTTGGTGCGGTGTCACGGCATAATCGCAATGCGCATGCGCACGTTTCGAATATTTTATCTTTGTATATTATGAATTTTTGACCTTTGACATTGCCCGTTCTTGGCGTAATGGGTAGCGCACTGGTCAGTCACGCAGAACGACGAGAGTTCAAATCCGCCACCGGGTGTGTGACCCCATAACTTCAATAATGATATTGAGCGTGGAGGCCCTGGATCAGGGAGCCGAGAGGAAACGCGCTGCGCTAGGTTTCTTAATGACAGTGATGAGAATGACGGGCTCAGTTACAGGAGGATCACAAGGGCCAATAGATCAATACCCAGTGCCCACCTCACCGGTGCCTGATAGCCAACAGGGCACATTTTTAGTTGCCACTACCGTTTTTTTTTTTTTTTTTTTTTTGTTCAATCTGAAAAATCGAACTATGCATTATTTATAATATATACGTAAAATATCCAATGAATATCAAGTTCATTTCAGCACCTTGGACAGTTAAATGACTTCATGACTTTATTTAAATGACTTCCTTCGTGTATATCAAAATCACCTTTCCACTATACAAAAGCTGTTCAGTCCATCTCATGACATTATGTCAATGCACAGAATTTGAAATGTGCCGGATATCCTGACGTCGTAATCGCAATGCGCATGCGCATATGTCGTGTATTTTAACTTTGTATATTATGAATTTTGATCCGTAAGCGGCCCTATGTTGGCCTAATGGGTAGGGCACTGGTCATTGAAGCACTTGGGTCAGCAAGACCCGGGTTCGAACCCCACGCTAGATTAAGTGTAACAAAAAAAGGTATACCAAAAAAACGAAAAAAAGACAAAAACAAAAAAAAACAAAAAAAAAAAAAAAAAAAAAAAAGCCCAGTGCTGATCTGACCGGTGCCTGATAGCCAACAGGGCCTATTTTTAGTTGCCATGTATCAACGTTATTTTTTCTCCTCAATCTGAATATATATACATATTATCATAACATGTATGTAAATTATCGAATGAATATCAAGTTCATTTCGGCATCATGAACAGTTAAATGACTTCATGAATTCAGTTAAATGATTTCGTTCATGTATATCTTATAATTTTAGTTACATTTTAAAAATATAAACAAAAACCTTTGCGAAATATTTAATGATATTTTTATTGCTTTGCGCCCTACATCGCCGTTTGCCGCTTGTTTCCCGCTTGCAAACGCGCGGTTCAGTTTCAGCTCAAGCAGCAATGACAGACGCCTTCAAGCACTGGACATTTAAGAAGCGTTTGTTTTGTTTTCGTGTTGTCAATAAATGTGAACCATGTGCCACCATCGGCAACTATTTGTGATTATGCCAAGCCTTTGTGTAAATTTCGGAGTTTGGAGGTTTATTTCCGATCAGAAGGCAACCACTATTGAGGTTGTAAGCGAGCTAACAGCAAGGTATGCTGACCGTCACACTGTGGTTTCCACAGTTAGCTACCTGCTAGGCTAGCTACTACCATTCACTTGAATGTGTTTGTTCTTTAGCATGCTAGCTTGATTTACAGGCTAACCAAATTAGCTGTTTAAAGTCCTAAACAGGTATTCGCTGGAATCATACATGACTATTAGAGACAATGACAGACGGTATCAAATGAATATTTATTACTGTTTGGTGTTGGAAAAACGTTTGTCGATGTCTATGACACGACCTAGCCTACCCAATTGGTAGGCTATCATTGGACCTATCTTAGACCTACCGTTCGACAAGCAATACATTTGAATTAAATTTGTATGAAGTAATGAAATGCAGTTTGGTATCTAATCAAGTGCAACACGTGCAGATTGTATAGAATGCAGTATTTAGAGATACAATGCAGTTAGTTACAGCTAGTGTAAGTAAAGATGGTTAATAGATATGTGCAGAGTAGATAAATTACCTAGGGAAATGCATGTGTGTGTAATGTAGTTATGGCAGTACAATGCACAGGGCAAAGAAAAATAGCATGGCATAAATAAATGTGATAAATACAGATGGAATCATACAGATTATCCTATACCACTGTAGATAGGGCTATACAGATGTGAATTGAAGAGGAACACTGTACAGATTTTGTATGGATGGTAAGGTATGGATAGAGGGGAAGGAAAGAATGGTCTTTGGGAAGAGTTCAATAAGGTGACCGCTGTGGGAAAGAAGTGGTTTCTGAACCTGCTTGTGTTAGTCCGCAAACTGTGAAAATGGTAGAGCCTGGGGGAGGAGCAGAAAAGAGCATGGCCCGATGACAGTAGTCTGATCTTACATGCCTGGTGCAGGCATCTCTTCTTGTGGACCTCCTGTGATTGCCTGTCAGCAATTCTCTCTCAGCTTAGTACTCTTTTAAGGTTCACACTGTCAGTTCTCAAAAATTAAATGTTGATCATGCGTCAATACTCATTTAAACCTTAAAGTAATCAAAATGTAATCCAAAAGTAATTAGTTACATTACTTTTCAAAAGTAATCAGAAAAGTTACACTACAATTACATTTTAAACAAGGTAACTTGTAACTGTAACGGATTACTTTTTAAAAGTAACTTACCCAACACTGCTGATAGCCAACAGGGCATATTTTTAGTTGCCATCAGAGGTGGGGACTCGAGTCACATGACTTGGACTCGAGTCAGACTCGAGTCATTAATATTAAGACTTTTGACCTGACTTGAAAAAATATTCAGAGACTTAGACTTGACTTGGACTTTTACACCAATAACTTGGGACTTGAATTGGACTTGAACCTGTTTACTTGCAAAGACTTGATTTTTTTACCCCAAATCTAAATTTTAAAACGCATATTAATATTTATAAAGTGCACCCCATTAATTTCATTTCCGTCCTTCTGACGCAGACCGGTCCTCTGCTTTTCCACACTCTGTACGTTGTGTGTGTGTGTATGTGTGTGTGCATGAGCTGCAGCACAACCAATCAAATGGGGGGGTCAGCGAACGTGAATTGTTACCGGGCGGGGTGTAAAATGGACACAAATTAAGTATTATATCGCGATCGATCGATCGCCAGTGGTTGGTGCCAGAGCGAACTAGTAACTCATTGAATCATAGATAAGGATCAGAGGTAAATAAACTAGATTTTTTTTTTCGGCGTGAGAAATCTGGGGGGCCTTATAAGAAAAGGCTCTTCCCCCTACTGTTACCTTATTAATTTGTGGAACTAATAAAAGACCAGCACCTGTATTCTGTAAGATTCTGTTTGGTCATGTAGAGTTTTCTTTTCACCTACTGCTTGAGTCCACATCAGGTTCTTCCAAATGGACAGCAGAATCCTTTTCATATGTAAAAGGTAAAGACATTAAAGAGAATTCGATACAGGACACCAACATTTTTATTACTGAATCATGATTGATGCAATGACATTTTATATTTTTCACTCTTTATGAGTTTTGGCTGACTTGGTCTTTTTCATTTTTCCACCCATACCTTTTGAGCACAACTCGAACGGAACAGCAGAGGACAGAACAAGCATTAGAAGATGAAGGTAATCAAAGACACATTGAATACAACATGTGTACATAATAAATTGTCAGCATTAAACAGTAATTGGTGTGACACTACTGTGCAATATTCTGTAAGATTCTGTTTGGTCATGTAGAGTTTTCTTTTCACCTACTGCTTGAGTCCACATCAGGTTTTTCCAAATGGACAGCAGAATCCTTTCATATCTAAAAGGTAAAGACATTGAAGAGAGGTTGATACAGGACACCATTTTTATTACTGAATCATGATTGATGCAATGACTTTTTTATATTTTTCACTCTTTATGAGTTTTGGCTGACTTGGTCTTTTTCATTTTTCCACCTATACCTTTTGAGCACAACTCGAACAGAACAGCAGAAGACAGAACAAGCATTAGAAGATGAAGGTAATCAAAGACACAATGAATACAACATGTGTACATAATAAATTGTCTGCATTAAACAGTAATTGGTGTGACACTAGTGTGCAATATTCTCTAAGATTCTGTTTGGTCATGTAGAGTTTTCTTTTCACCTACTGCTTGAGTCCACATCAGGTTGTTCCAAATGGACAGCAGAATCCTTTTCATATCTAAAAGGTATAGACATTGAAGAGAGGTTGATACAGGACACCAACATTTTTATTACTGAATCATGATTGATGCAATGACATTTTATATTTTTCACTCTTTATGAGTTTTGGCTGACTTGGTCTTTTTCATTTTTCCACCCATACCTTTTGAGCACAACTCGAACGGAACAGCAGAGGACAGAACAAGCATTAGAAGATGAAGGTAATCAAAGACACATTGAATACAACATGTGTACATAATAAATTGTCTGCATTAAACAGTAATTGGTGTGACACTAGTGTGCAATATTCTGTAAGATTCTGTTTGGTCATGTAGAGTTTTCTTTTCACCTACTGCTTGAGTCCACATCAAGTTCTTCCAAATGGACAGCAGAATCCTTTTCATATCTAAAAGGTATAGACCAGAGGTGGGGACTCGAGTCACAACGTGAATTGTTACCGGGCGGGGTGTAAAATGGACACAAATTAAGTATTATATCGCGATCGATCGCCAGTGGTTGTTGCCGGAGCGAACTTGTAACTCATTGAATCATAGATAAGGATCAGAGGTAAATAAACTAGATTTTTTTTTTCGGCGTGAGAAATCTGGGGGGCCTTATAAGAAAAGGCTCTTCCCCCTACTGTTACCTCATTCATTTGTGGAACTAATAAAAGACCAGCACTCTGTGATCTTAGTGGACGTGGGGGTTCATAGTAGGAAATAAGTTCCTGGAGGTATTCAGGAGCAAGCCCGTGCAGTGCTTTATATGTTAATAATAGAATTTTAAAATCAATACGGGGGAAGAGCCTTTTCTTATAACGCCCCCCAGCTTTGGAACAACCTTCCAAATTGCATACGGGACTCTGACACAGTCAAAATCTTTAAGTCTAGGTTGAAAACCCACCTATTTGGTTTAGCGTTTGATAATTAATATCCCCCCTTAGATAAATGTACAGATCCAGGGGTTTATAGACGAAGGGTTTTATGGTAGACTGGGGCGCTGGTGCTGTCGTCCTGTCACTGCTCGTGGTCACTCAAGTTTGTTGACAGGGCAGTGGATGGATGCCATTGTCTCAGAATGCCCCCAAGCCTATGTTACCTTCTGGTTCTGCCTTTTTAGCTAGGCTGTAATAGTTTAACTTAATGCCGGAGTTGCTGCCACACTCCTGAAATGTGTTTAATTTTATCTGTCCTGTATATGTCCTCATACAGAGCTAATTTTCCCTGTTTTATTTTCTCCACATGGCTGCCCGCCTGCTCGAGGAAAAATGAGATGAGGAGAGACAAGCGATCCATCCAGTGCCAGCCACCTACTGCCTGACCGGATGAGCCTACACCATGATGGACATTACTACATCTTTTCCTTTTCTTTATTTCTTTCTGTTTAAATTGTTGTTGTTGTCATGGTGACCGGTGTCGGCCAGAGGAGGAAGGGTTCCCCTCCTGAGTCTTGGTTCCTCTCAAGGTTTCTTCCTCATGCAAAAAACTAGGGAGTTTTTCCTTGCCACTGTCGCCCTTGGCTTGCTCACTGGGGGCTAGGACTCGGCACTTGTAAAGCTGCTTTGTGACAACAACTGTTGTAAAAAGCGCTATATAAATAAAATTTGATTGATTGATTGAAATCGGATGTGTGGCGTGAGAGCGTGACAGTCAAATGCGTGTGTCTCACGCTCAATGCGTGAGAGGTGGCAACCCGGGGTTCTGTATCTGAACTCAGGGAAGAGAGCCTCTCTCTGTCACCATCATATCCAGTTCTATCTCAGCATGGATTGTGTATTTGAAGACATCTACGTCGAGAAAAAAAAATATTGACAAAAGTGGAGCGAGTTTTCAGCTATGGGGACATCATTCTACGGCCTCATCGTGCACAAATGACATACAGACTTTTGGCCAGTTTGGTCTTTTGCAAATGCAATGCAGAATAGTTTACTGAAATGTCTAAAGTTGCATTCCTGATTCCTGTTCATTGTTCAGTTCTTATATTTGTTTGTCTTGTGTCACTCACATATGGACACACATGTTCTCCAAGAAACCAGATAAGAGAAGAGAGGGAAAAATGCTGTTATGGTTCTTTGTATTGTACTGTGAAAATATCAGCACTTTTTATTTGAACATGGAGTTCTACTTATGACTTTTTCACAGAATATTTATTTCTGGAAAATTGTAGTTTAAAGTATGAATATTTTTGCAGCTAATTTTAACAAATTGAACTGTGCAATAAAGAGGTGTAATTTAAATTTGTTTTATACTTCGTGTTTTCAGTTGCACATGTTTTATCAAGATTTGAGGAGAATACAGATTTAAAAAAGAACACATGTCTATTATTTACATTTAAAATATACCTGCAACATTGGTTAAAAAAAAAAAAAGACTCGAAAGGACTTGAAATTCCAAGTTTCAGACTTGGGACTTGACTTGACTGTTGCCTGTCTTGACTCGAAACTTGACTTGACTTGACTGTCTTTGCTTGAGACTTGACTCGGGACTTGAGGATAAAGACTTGGACTTACTTGAGACTTGCAAAACACTGACTTGGTCCCACCTCTGAATTAATTCATATCCAATATACAGTCATGTCCTTCAGGTAACTTCTGTTTACCCTCCACTGACTGCAGGCCTTGTTGCATATATTTTGCAATTAGTAAATCAATATAGGCCTACAATGAAGACAGTAAAAGACCGTAAAGTAGGAGAAGGAGTTATAGGCTACTGAATGTTGTCATTACATGAATGCAGATGGGCATTTTTCACAGGTAATGGGGAACTTCCCGTTTCTTCTTTCACAAATGAATGTAATTTATGTTGCCTAACAAAACCTATACAACAGAAGACGTTCAGCTTAACACATAGATTTGCAAACTACCTTAATTATTTGTATGTGGTCGTCCTCACGTTATCTATCATTGATTTGGGCTAGTGCGACTAGTTTATCAGGTGACCAGTCGGCTAAAAATGCTTAGTAGTTTAGTGCTGTATGAGACATTTTACAACACAAGAAAATGATTTCACGTTGGGCTTAGAGGGCAAACGGTACGATTTGACTTGATGTGTATGTGACCTGGCTGGTGGGGACGGGAGAAGAAGTCTATCTGTGAGCGTGTGTGCTGTGCTGAAGACGCTTCCTTCCACTCGCTGAACTGAACTGCTGCAGCGCATCTGGTGTTAAAGGAAGAGAGAGGTCGGGTGTGTGAGGTGGTGGCTCATTTCAGGGCATTGTTTTTAATCGCTCAGGTTTTCAAAAGATCATTTCAAACCGACCTCAGTAAAATGATAATAATAAAAAAAAAAACGAAGTTTCAAAAGGGCACTTTCGTTGATAAAGGGCAGAGTTGGTGGTGCTTTAGCACCACCTGATGTCTATGTGTGCACGCCACTGTTATATATACATATTATCATAACATGTATGTAAATTATCGAATGAATATCAAGTTCATTTCGGCATCATGGACAGTTAAATGACTTCATGAATTCAGTTAAATGATTTCGTTCATGTATATCAATATCAACATTGCACTGAATCCTATCGCATTATCAACGTGCCGAATTTGGAATGTTCCAGAAATCACAACAATTTTATAATTTTATATGCTTTACAAGGCAATAAAATGAGTTCATTGCTGTTGTGGTTAACTCATTTTGCTCGTAATCTGCCAGTTAAAATCCAAACAGTTTTTGTTAGCCTCAGATTTGGCACGAAATTATCACTTTAATTCTGATGCTAAATTAACGAGCTAATCAAACACGTTGAGATGAGTTTTAGACATAAAATCAGTCAAGCAGGTTCCAGCACAAAAGTCAGACAGGTGCGCTGTAAAAGGTTCGGTCACACTTTATCGCTCGGGCTGCGCTACAGCGTCTGTTCTCAGATGCGCTCCCACTACTGATCGGTAAGGGGGCTTTGACCTGCTCTGTTTCCGACCTGGTGGCCCGAAGCTCCCTCAGGGACACCACATCGACAGCGAGCTTAGTGCGGACAACCGATCAACACAGCGCGGTGCAGCCCAGAAGCCCCGAACTCACAAGCTCCTCCAAGCTCAGCCTCCAAGTAACGTGGATTACAGGTACGCGCCACTGCGCCCGGCGGCTTTTGGAGAGATCTGCTCAGCTCTTAATAAAGAGACTTAGCCGGTGCTGACATGTTTCCAGTGGCCTTATATATGAATAGTCTGTTTTAAAAACTACAAAAAGTGTGGATACAAAAGTGTGTTGGTCATGGGACTAATGTTTCAATCCAAATAAGCGCCTGGGGTTTATGGAATGAAAGTAATCATAAAATGAAGGTTAATTCAAGGTGGGTTCTTAAAACGCCTGATGAAATTAGTAATTTAATATGATAAATCGTTTCAAACTATAACTATAGGTGAAATAAAATGGAAAGAAAGCAAAAGTCCACTTTGTGCTTGAAACATAGGCTTCTTTGAGAGGTTTATCCGTTGGTGCGGTGTCACGGCATAATCGCAATGCGCATGCGCACGTTTCGAATATTTTATCTTTGTATATTATGAATTTTTGACCTTTGACATTGCCCGTTCTTGGCGTAATGGGTAGCGCACTGGTCAGTCACGCAGAACGACGAGAGTTCAAATCCGCCACCGGGTGTGTGACCCCATAACTTCAATAATGATATTGAGCGTGGAGGCCCTGGATCAGGGAGCCGAGAGGAAACGCGCTGCGCTAGGTTTCTTAATGACAGTGATGAGAATGACGGGCTCAGTTACAGGAGGATCACAAGGGCCAATAGATCAATACCCAGTGCCCACCTCACCGGTGCCTGATAGCCAACAGGGCACATTTTTAGTTGCCACTACCGTTTTTTTTTTTTTTTTTTTTTTGTTCAATCTGAAAAATCGAACTATGCATTATTTATAATATATACGTAAAATATCCAATGAATATCAAGTTCATTTCAGCACCTTGGACAGTTAAATGACTTCATGACTTTATTTAAATGACTTCCTTCGTGTATATCAAAATCACCTTTCCACTATACAAAAGCTGTTCAGTCCATCTCATGACATTATGTCAATGCACAGAATTTGAAATGTGCCGGATATCCTGACGTCGTAATCGCAATGCGCATGCGCATATGTCGTGTATTTTAACTTTGTATATTATGAATTTTGATCCGTAAGCGGCCCTATGTTGGCCTAATGGGTAGGGCACTGGTCATTGAAGCACTTGGGTCAGCAAGACCCGGGTTCGAACCCCACGCTAGATTAAGTGTAACAAAAAAAGGTATACCAAAAAAACGAAAAAAAGACAAAAACAAAAAAAAACAAAAAAAAAAAAAAAAAAAAAAAGCCCAGTGCTGATCTGACCGGTGCCTGATAGCCAACAGGGCCTATTTTTAGTTGCCATGTATCAACGTTATTTTTTCTCCTCAATCTGAATATATATACATATTATCATAACATGTATGTAAATTATCGAATGAATATCAAGTTCATTTCGGCATCATGAACAGTTAAATGACTTCATGAATTCAGTTAAATGATTTCGTTCATGTATATCTTATAATTTTAGTTACATTTTAAAAATATAAACAAAAACCTTTGCGAAATATTTAATGATATTTTTATTGCTTTGCGCCCTACATCGCCGTTTGCCGCTTGTTTCCCGCTTGCAAACGCGCGGTTCAGTTTCAGCTCAAGCAGCAATGACAGACGCCTTCAAGCACTGGACATTTAAGAAGCGTTTGTTTTGTTTTCGTGTTGTCAATAAATGTGAACCATGTGCCACCATCGGCAACTATTTGTGATTATGCCAAGCCTTTGTGTAAATTTCGGAGTTTGGAGGTTTATTTCCGATCAGAAGGCAACCACTATTGAGGTTGTAAGCGAGCTAACAGCAAGGTATGCTGACCGTCACACTGTGGTTTCCACAGTTAGCTACCTGCTAGGCTAGCTACTACCATTCACTTGAATGTGTTTGTTCTTTAGCATGCTAGCTTGATTTACAGGCTAACCAAATTAGCTGTTTAAAGTCCTAAACAGGTATTCGCTGGAATCATACATGACTATTAGAGACAATGACAGACGGTATCAAATGAATATTTATTACTGTTTGGTGTTGGAAAAACGTTTGTCGATGTCTATGACACGACCTAGCCTACCCAATTGGTAGGCTATCATTGGACCTATCTTAGACCTACCGTTCGACAAGCAATACATTTGAATTAAATTTGTATGAAGTAATGAAATGCAGTTTGGTATCTAATCAAGTGCAACACGTGCAGATTGTATAGAATGCAGTATTTAGAGATACAATGCAGTTAGTTACAGCTAGTGTAAGTAAAGATGGTTAATAGATATGTGCAGAGTAGATAAATTACCTAGGGAAATGCATGTGTGTGTAATGTAGTTATGGCAGTACAATGCACAGGGCAAAGAAAAATAGCATGGCATAAATAAATGTGATAAATACAGATGGAATCATACAGATTATCCTATACCACTGTAGATAGGGCTATACAGATGTGAATTGAAGAGGAACACTGTACAGATTTTGTATGGATGGTAAGGTATGGATAGAGGGGAAGGAAAGAATGGTCTTTGGGAAGAGTTCAATAAGGTGACCGCTGTGGGAAAGAAGTGGTTTCTGAACCTGCTTGTGTTAGTCCGCAAACTGTGAAAATGGTAGAGCCTGGGGGAGGAGCAGAAAAGAGCATGGCCCGATGACAGTAGTCTGATCTTACATGCCTGGTGCAGGCATCTCTTCTTGTGGACCTCCTGTGATTGCCTGTCAGCAATTCTCTCTCAGCTTAGTACTCTTTTAAGGTTCACACTGTCAGTTCTCAAAAATTAAATGTTGATCATGCGTCAATACTCATTTAAACCTTAAAGTAATCAAAATGTAATCCAAAAGTAATTAGTTACATTACTTTTCAAAAGTAATCAGAAAAGTTACACTACAATTACATTTTAAACAAGGTAACTTGTAACTGTAACGGATTACTTTTTAAAAGTAACTTACCCAACACTGCTGATAGCCAACAGGGCATATTTTTAGTTGCCATCAGAGGTGGGGACTCGAGTCACATGACTTGGACTCGAGTCAGACTCGAGTCATTAATATTAAGACTTTTGACCTGACTTGAAAAAATATTCAGAGACTTAGACTTGACTTGGACTTTTACACCAATAACTTGGGACTTGAATTGGACTTGAACCTGTTTACTTGCAAAGACTTGATTTTTTTACCCCAAATCTAAATTTTAAAACGCATATTAATATTTATAAAGTGCACCCCATTAATTTCATTTCCGTCCTTCTGACGCAGACCGGTCCTCTGCTTTTCCACACTCTGTACGTTGTGTGTGTGTGTATGTGTGTGTGCATGAGCTGCAGCACAACCAATCAAATGGGGGGGTCAGCGAACGTGAATTGTTACCGGGCGGGGTGTAAAATGGACACAAATTAAGTATTATATCGCGATCGATCGATCGCCAGTGGTTGGTGCCAGAGCGAACTAGTAACTCATTGAATCATAGATAAGGATCAGAGGTAAATAAACTAGATTTTTTTTTTCGGCGTGAGAAATCTGGGGGGCCTTATAAGAAAAGGCTCTTCCCCCTACTGTTACCTTATTAATTTGTGGAACTAATAAAAGACCAGCACCTGTATTCTGTAAGATTCTGTTTGGTCATGTAGAGTTTTCTTTTCACCTACTGCTTGAGTCCACATCAGGTTCTTCCAAATGGACAGCAGAATCCTTTTCATATGTAAAAGGTAAAGACATTAAAGAGAATTCGATACAGGACACCAACATTTTTATTACTGAATCATGATTGATGCAATGACATTTTATATTTTTCACTCTTTATGAGTTTTGGCTGACTTGGTCTTTTTCATTTTTCCACCCATACCTTTTGAGCACAACTCGAACGGAACAGCAGAGGACAGAACAAGCATTAGAAGATGAAGGTAATCAAAGACACATTGAATACAACATGTGTACATAATAAATTGTCAGCATTAAACAGTAATTGGTGTGACACTACTGTGCAATATTCTGTAAGATTCTGTTTGGTCATGTAGAGTTTTCTTTTCACCTACTGCTTGAGTCCACATCAGGTTTTTCCAAATGGACAGCAGAATCCTTTCATATCTAAAAGGTAAAGACATTGAAGAGAGGTTGATACAGGACACCATTTTTATTACTGAATCATGATTGATGCAATGACTTTTTTATATTTTTCACTCTTTATGAGTTTTGGCTGACTTGGTCTTTTTCATTTTTCCACCTATACCTTTTGAGCACAACTCGAACAGAACAGCAGAAGACAGAACAAGCATTAGAAGATGAAGGTAATCAAAGACACAATGAATACAACATGTGTACATAATAAATTGTCTGCATTAAACAGTAATTGGTGTGACACTAGTGTGCAATATTCTCTAAGATTCTGTTTGGTCATGTAGAGTTTTCTTTTCACCTACTGCTTGAGTCCACATCAGGTTGTTCCAAATGGACAGCAGAATCCTTTTCATATCTAAAAGGTATAGACATTGAAGAGAGGTTGATACAGGACACCAACATTTTTATTACTGAATCATGATTGATGCAATGACATTTTATATTTTTCACTCTTTATGAGTTTTGGCTGACTTGGTCTTTTTCATTTTTCCACCCATACCTTTTGAGCACAACTCGAACGGAACAGCAGAGGACAGAACAAGCATTAGAAGATGAAGGTAATCAAAGACACATTGAATACAACATGTGTACATAATAAATTGTCTGCATTAAACAGTAATTGGTGTGACACTAGTGTGCAATATTCTGTAAGATTCTGTTTGGTCATGTAGAGTTTTCTTTTCACCTACTGCTTGAGTCCACATCAAGTTCTTCCAAATGGACAGCAGAATCCTTTTCATATCTAAAAGGTATAGACCAGAGGTGGGGACTCGAGTCACAACGTGAATTGTTACCGGGCGGGGTGTAAAATGGACACAAATTAAGTATTATATCGCGATCGATCGCCAGTGGTTGTTGCCGGAGCGAACTTGTAACTCATTGAATCATAGATAAGGATCAGAGGTAAATAAACTAGATTTTTTTTTTCGGCGTGAGAAATCTGGGGGGCCTTATAAGAAAAGGCTCTTCCCCCTACTGTTACCTCATTCATTTGTGGAACTAATAAAAGACCAGCACTCTGTGATCTTAGTGGACGTGGGGGTTCATAGTAGGAAATAAGTTCCTGGAGGTATTCAGGAGCAAGCCCGTGCAGTGCTTTATATGTTAATAATAGAATTTTAAAATCAATACGGGGGAAGAGCCTTTTCTTATAACGCCCCCCAGCTTTGGAACAACCTTCCAAATTGCATACGGGACTCTGACACAGTCAAAATCTTTAAGTCTAGGTTGAAAACCCACCTATTTGGTTTAGCGTTTGATAATTAATATCCCCCCTTAGATAAATGTACAGATCCAGGGGTTTATAGACGAAGGGTTTTATGGTAGACTGGGGCGCTGGTGCTGTCGTCCTGTCACTGCTCGTGGTCACTCAAGTTTGTTGACAGGGCAGTGGATGGATGCCATTGTCTCAGAATGCCCCCAAGCCTATGTTACCTTCTGGTTCTGCCTTTTTAGCTAGGCTGTAATAGTTTAACTTAATGCCGGAGTTGCTGCCACACTCCTGAAATGTGTTTAATTTTATCTGTCCTGTATATGTCCTCATACAGAGCTAATTTTCCCTGTTTTATTTTCTCCACATGGCTGCCCGCCTGCTCGAGGAAAAATGAGATGAGGAGAGACAAGCGATCCATCCAGTGCCAGCCACCTACTGCCTGACCGGATGAGCCTACACCATGATGGACATTACTACATCTTTTCCTTTTCTTTATTTCTTTCTGTTTAAATTGTTGTTGTTGTCATGGTGACCGGTGTCGGCCAGAGGAGGAAGGGTTCCCCTCCTGAGTCTTGGTTCCTCTCAAGGTTTCTTCCTCATGCAAAAAACTAGGGAGTTTTTCCTTGCCACTGTCGCCCTTGGCTTGCTCACTGGGGGCTAGGACTCGGCACTTGTAAAGCTGCTTTGTGACAACAACTGTTGTAAAAAGCGCTATATAAATAAAATTTGATTGATTGATTGAAATCGGATGTGTGGCGTGAGAGCGTGACAGTCAAATGCGTGTGTCTCACGCTCAATGCGTGAGAGGTGGCAACCCGGGGTTCTGTATCTGAACTCAGGGAAGAGAGCCTCTCTCTGTCACCATCATATCCAGTTCTATCTCAGCATGGATTGTGTATTTGAAGACATCTACGTCGAGAAAAAAAAATATTGACAAAAGTGGAGCGAGTTTTCAGCTATGGGGACATCATTCTACGGCCTCATCGTGCACAAATGACATACAGACTTTTGGCCAGTTTGGTCTTTTGCAAATGCAATGCAGAATAGTTTACTGAAATGTCTAAAGTTGCATTCCTGATTCCTGTTCATTGTTCAGTTCTTATATTTGTTTGTCTTGTGTCACTCACATATGGACACACATGTTCTCCAAGAAACCAGATAAGAGAAGAGAGGGAAAAATGCTGTTATGGTTCTTTGTATTGTACTGTGAAAATATCAGCACTTTTTATTTGAACATGGAGTTCTACTTATGACTTTTTCACAGAATATTTATTTCTGGAAAATTGTAGTTTAAAGTATGAATATTTTTGCAGCTAATTTTAACAAATTGAACTGTGCAATAAAGGTGTAATTTAAATTTGTTTTATACTTCGTGTTTTCAGTTGCACATGTTTTATCAAGATTTGAGGAGAATACAGATTTAAAAAAGAACACATGTCTATTATTTACATTTAAAATATACCTGCAACATTGGTTAAAAAAAAAAAAAGACTCGAAAGGACTTGAAATTCCAAGTTTCAGACTTGGGACTTGACTTGACTGTTGCCTGTCTTGACTCGAAACTTGACTTGACTTGACTGTCTTTGCTTGAGACTTGACTCGGGACTTGAGGATAAAGACTTGGACTTACTTGAGACTTGCAAAACACTGACTTGGTCCCACCTCTGAATTAATTCATATCCAATATACAGTCATGTCCTTCAGGTAACTTCTGTTTACCCTCCACTGACTGCAGGCCTTGTTGCATATATTTTGCAATTAGTAAATCAATATAGGCCTACAATGAAGACAGTAAAAGACCGTAAAGTAGGAGAAGGAGTTATAGGCTACTGAATGTTGTCATTACATGAATGCAGATGGGCATTTTTCACAGGTAATGGGGAACTTCCCGTTTCTTCTTTCACAAATGAATGTAATTTATGTTGCCTAACAAAACCTATACAACAGAAGACGTTCAGCTTAACACATAGATTTGCAAACTACCTTAATTATTTGTATGTGGTCGTCCTCACGTTATCTATCATTGATTTGGGCTAGTGCGACTAGTTTATCAGGTGACCAGTCGGCTAAAAATGCTTAGTAGTTTAGTGCTGTATGAGACATTTTACAACACAAGAAAATGATTTCACGTTGGGCTTAGAGGGCAAACGGTACGATTTGACTTGATGTGTATGTGACCTGGCTGGTGGGGACGGGAGAAGAAGTCTATCTGTGAGCGTGTGTGCTGTGCTGAAGACGCTTCCTTCCACTCGCTGAACTGAACTGCTGCAGCGCATCTGGTGTTAAAGGAAGAGAGAGGTCGGGTGTGTGAGGTGGTGGCTCATTTCAGGGCATTGTTTTTAATCGCTCAGGTTTTCAAAAGATCATTTCAAACCGACCTCAGTAAAATGATAATAATAAAAAAAAAAACGAAGTTTCAAAAGGGCACTTTCGTTGATAAAGGGCAGAGTTGGTGGTGCTTTAGCACCACCTGATGTCTATGTGTGCACGCCACTGTTATATATACATATTATCATAACATGTATGTAAATTATCGAATGAATATCAAGTTCATTTCGGCATCATGGACAGTTAAATGACTTCATGAATTCAGTTAAATGATTTCGTTCATGTATATCAATATCAACATTGCACTGAATCCTATCGCATTATCAACGTGCCGAATTTGGAATGTTCCAGAAATCACAACAATTTTATAATTTTATATGCTTTACAAGGCAATAAAATGAGTTCATTGCTGTTGTGGTTAACTCATTTTGCTCGTAATCTGCCAGTTAAAATCCAAACAGTTTTTGTTAGCCTCAGATTTGGCACGAAATTATCACTTTAATTCTGATGCTAAATTAACGAGCTAATCAAACACGTTGAGATGAGTTTTAGACATAAAATCAGTCAAGCAGGTTCCAGCACAAAAGTCAGACAGGTGCGCTGTAAAAGGTTCGGTCACACTTTATCGCTCGGGCTGCGCTACAGCGTCTGTTCTCAGATGCGCTCCCACTACTGATCGGTAAGGGGGCTTTGACCTGCTCTGTTTCCGACCTGGTGGCCCGAAGCTCCCTCAGGGACACCACATCGACAGCGAGCTTAGTGCGGACAACCGATCAACACAGCGCGGTGCAGCCCAGAAGCCCCGAACTCACAAGCTCCTCCAAGCTCAGCCTCCAAGTAACGTGGATTACAGGTACGCGCCACTGCGCCCGGCGGCTTTTGGAGAGATCTGCTCAGCTCTTAATAAAGAGACTTAGCCGGTGCTGACATGTTTCCAGTGGCCTTATATATGAATAGTCTGTTTTAAAAACTACAAAAAGTGTGGATACAAAAGTGTGTTGGTCATGGGACTAATGTTTCAATCCAAATAAGCGCCTGGGGTTTATGGAATGAAAGTAATCATAAAATGAAGGTTAATTCAAGGTGGGTTCTTAAAACGCCTGATGAAATTAGTAATTTAATATGATAAATCGTTTCAAACTATAACTATAGGTGAAATAAAATGGAAAGAAAGCAAAAGTCCACTTTGTGCTTGAAACATAGGCTTCTTTGAGAGGTTTATCCGTTGGTGCGGTGTCACGGCATAATCGCAATGCGCATGCGCACGTTTCGAATATTTTATCTTTGTATATTATGAATTTTTGACCTTTGACATTGCCCGTTCTTGGCGTAATGGGTAGCGCACTGGTCAGTCACGCAGAACGACGAGAGTTCAAATCCGCCACCGGGTGTGTGACCCCATAACTTCAATAATGATATTGAGCGTGGAGGCCCTGGATCAGGGAGCCGAGAGGAAACGCGCTGCGCTAGGTTTCTTAATGACAGTGATGAGAATGACGGGCTCAGTTACAGGAGGATCACAAGGGCCAATAGATCAATACCCAGTGCCCACCTCACCGGTGCCTGATAGCCAACAGGGCACATTTTTAGTTGCCACTACCGTTTTTTTTTTTTTTTTTTTTTTTGTTCAATCTGAAAAATCGAACTATGCATTATTTATAATATATACGTAAAATATCCAATGAATATCAAGTTCATTTCAGCACCTTGGACAGTTAAATGACTTCATGACTTTATTTAAATGACTTCCTTCGTGTATATCAAAATCACCTTTCCACTATACAAAAGCTGTTCAGTCCATCTCATGACATTATGTCAATGCACAGAATTTGAAATGTGCCGGATATCCTGACGTCGTAATCGCAATGCGCATGCGCATATGTCGTGTATTTTAACTTTGTATATTATGAATTTTGATCCGTAAGCGGCCCTATGTTGGCCTAATGGGTAGGGCACTGGTCATTGAAGCACTTGGGTCAGCAAGACCCGGGTTCGAACCCCACGCTAGATTAAGTGTAACAAAAAAAGGTATACCAAAAAAACGAAAAAAAGACAAAAACAAAAAAAAACAAAAAAAAAAAAAAAAAAAAAAAAGCCCAGTGCTGATCTGACCGGTGCCTGATAGCCAACAGGGCCTATTTTTAGTTGCCATGTATCAACGTTATTTTTTCTCCTCAATCTGAATATATATACATATTATCATAACATGTATGTAAATTATCGAATGAATATCAAGTTCATTTCGGCATCATGAACAGTTAAATGACTTCATGAATTCAGTTAAATGATTTCGTTCATGTATATCTTATAATTTTAGTTACATTTTAAAAATATAAACAAAAACCTTTGCGAAATATTTAATGATATTTTTATTGCTTTGCGCCCTACATCGCCGTTTGCCGCTTGTTTCCCGCTTGCAAACGCGCGGTTCAGTTTCAGCTCAAGCAGCAATGACAGACGCCTTCAAGCACTGGACATTTAAGAAGCGTTTGTTTTGTTTTCGTGTTGTCAATAAATGTGAACCATGTGCCACCATCGGCAACTATTTGTGATTATGCCAAGCCTTTGTGTAAATTTCGGAGTTTGGAGGTTTATTTCCGATCAGAAGGCAACCACTATTGAGGTTGTAAGCGAGCTAACAGCAAGGTATGCTGACCGTCACACTGTGGTTTCCACAGTTAGCTACCTGCTAGGCTAGCTACTACCATTCACTTGAATGTGTTTGTTCTTTAGCATGCTAGCTTGATTTACAGGCTAACCAAATTAGCTGTTTAAAGTCCTAAACAGGTATTCGCTGGAATCATACATGACTATTAGAGACAATGACAGACGGTATCAAATGAATATTTATTACTGTTTGGTGTTGGAAAAACGTTTGTCGATGTCTATGACACGACCTAGCCTACCCAATTGGTAGGCTATCATTGGACCTATCTTAGACCTACCGTTCGACAAGCAATACATTTGAATTAAATTTGTATGAAGTAATGAAATGCAGTTTGGTATCTAATCAAGTGCAACACGTGCAGATTGTATAGAATGCAGTATTTAGAGATACAATGCAGTTAGTTACAGCTAGTGTAAGTAAAGATGGTTAATAGATATGTGCAGAGTAGATAAATTACCTAGGGAAATGCATGTGTGTGTAATGTAGTTATGGCAGTACAATGCACAGGGCAAAGAAAAATAGCATGGCATAAATAAATGTGATAAATACAGATGGAATCATACAGATTATCCTATACCACTGTAGATAGGGCTATACAGATGTGAATTGAAGAGGAACACTGTACAGATTTTGTATGGATGGTAAGGTATGGATAGAGGGGAAGGAAAGAATGGTCTTTGGGAAGAGTTCAATAAGGTGACCGCTGTGGGAAAGAAGTGGTTTCTGAACCTGCTTGTGTTAGTCCGCAAACTGTGAAAATGGTAGAGCCTGGGGGAGGAGCAGAAAAGAGCATGGCCCGATGACAGTAGTCTGATCTTACATGCCTGGTGCAGGCATCTCTTCTTGTGGACCTCCTGTGATTGCCTGTCAGCAATTCTCTCTCAGCTTAGTACTCTTTTAAGGTTCACACTGTCAGTTCTCAAAAATTAAATGTTGATCATGCGTCAATACTCATTTAAACCTTAAAGTAATCAAAATGTAATCTAAAAGTAATTAGTTACATTACTTTTCAAAAGTAATCAGAAAAGTTACACTACAATTACATTTTAAACAAGGTAACTTGTAACTGTAACGGATTACTTTTTAAAAGTAACTTACCCAACACTGCTGATAGCCAACAGGGCATATTTTTAGTTGCCATCAGAGGTGGGGACTCGAGTCACATGACTTGGACTCGAGTCAGACTCGAGTCATTAATATTAAGACTTTTGACCTGACTTGAAAAAATATTCAGAGACTTAGACTTGACTTGGACTTTTACACCAATAACTTGGGACTTGAATTGGACTTGAACCTGTTTACTTGCAAAGACTTGATTTTTTTACCCCAAATCTAAATTTTAAAACGCATATTAATATTTATAAAGTGCACCCCATTAATTTCATTTCCGTCCTTCTGACGCAGACCGGTCCTCTGCTTTTCCACACTCTGTACGTTGTGTGTGTGTGTATGTGTGTGTGCATGAGCTGCAGCACAACCAATCAAATGGGGGGGTCAGCGAACGTGAATTGTTACCGGGCGGGGTGTAAAATGGACACAAATTAAGTATTATATCGCGATCGATCGATCGCCAGTGGTTGGTGCCAGAGCGAACTAGTAACTCATTGAATCATAGATAAGGATCAGAGGTAAATAAACTAGATTTTTTTTTTCGGCGTGAGAAATCTGGGGGGCCTTATAAGAAAAGGCTCTTCCCCCTACTGTTACCTTATTAATTTGTGGAACTAATAAAAGACCAGCACCTGTATTCTGTAAGATTCTGTTTGGTCATGTAGAGTTTTCTTTTCACCTACTGCTTGAGTCCACATCAGGTTCTTCCAAATGGACAGCAGAATCCTTTTCATATGTAAAAGGTAAAGACATTAAAGAGAATTCGATACAGGACACCAACATTTTTATTACTGAATCATGATTGATGCAATGACATTTTATATTTTTCACTCTTTATGAGTTTTGGCTGACTTGGTCTTTTTCATTTTTCCACCCATACCTTTTGAGCACAACTCGAACGGAACAGCAGAGGACAGAACAAGCATTAGAAGATGAAGGTAATCAAAGACACATTGAATACAACATGTGTACATAATAAATTGTCAGCATTAAACAGTAATTGGTGTGACACTACTGTGCAATATTCTGTAAGATTCTGTTTGGTCATGTAGAGTTTTCTTTTCACCTACTGCTTGAGTCCACATCAGGTTTTTCCAAATGGACAGCAGAATCCTTTCATATCTAAAAGGTAAAGACATTGAAGAGAGGTTGATACAGGACACCAACATTTTTATTACTGAATCATGATTGATGCAATGACATTTTATATTTTTCACTCTTTATGAGTTTTGGCTGACTTGGTCTTTTTCATTTTTCCACCCATACCTTTTGAGCACAACTCGAACGGAACAGCAGAGGACAGAACAAGCATTAGAAGATGAAGGTAATCAAAGACACATTGAATACAACATGTGTACATAATAAATTGTCTGCATTAAACAGTAATTGGTGTGACACTAGTGTGCAATATTCTGTAAGATTCTGTTTGGTCATGTAGAGTTTTCTTTTCACCTACTGCTTGAGTCCACATCAAGTTCTTCCAAATGGACAGCAGAATCCTTTTCATATCTAAAAGGTATAGACCAGAGGTGGGGACTCGAGTCACAACGTGAATTGTTACCGGGCGGGGTGTAAAATGGACACAAATTAAGTATTATATCGCGATCGATCGCCAGTGGTTGTTGCCGGAGCGAACTTGTAACTCATTGAATCATAGATAAGGATCAGAGGTAAATAAACTAGATTTTTTTTTTCGGCGTGAGAAATCTGGGGGGCCTTATAAGAAAAGGCTCTTCCCCCTACTGTTACCTCATTCATTTGTGGAACTAATAAAAGACCAGCACTCTGTGATCTTAGTGGACGTGGGGGTTCATAGTAGGAAATAAGTTCCTGGAGGTATTCAGGAGCAAGCCCGTGCAGTGCTTTATATGTTAATAATAGAATTTTAAAATCAATACGGGGGAAGAGCCTTTTCTTATAACGCCCCCCAGCTTTGGAACAACCTTCCAAATTGCATACGGGACTCTGACACAGTCAAAATCTTTAAGTCTAGGTTGAAAACCCACCTATTTGGTTTAGCGTTTGATAATTAATATCCCCCCTTAGATAAATGTACAGATCCAGGGGTTTATAGACGAAGGGTTTTATGGTAGACTGGGGCGCTGGTGCTGTCGTCCTGTCACTGCTCGTGGTCACTCAAGTTTGTTGACAGGGCAGTGGATGGATGCCATTGTCTCAGAATGCCCCCAAGCCTATGTTACCTTCTGGTTCTGCCTTTTTAGCTAGGCTGTAATAGTTTAACTTAATGCCGGAGTTGCTGCCACACTCCTGAAATGTGTTTAATTTTATCTGTCCTGTATATGTCCTCATACAGAGCTAATTTTCCCTGTTTTATTTTCTCCACATGGCTGCCCGCCTGCTCGAGGAAAAATGAGATGAGGAGAGACAAGCGATCCATCCAGTGCCAGCCACCTACTGCCTGACCGGATGAGCCTACACCATGATGGACATTACTACATCTTTTCCTTTTCTTTATTTCTTTCTGTTTAAATTGTTGTTGTTGTCATGGTGACCGGTGTCGGCCAGAGGAGGAAGGGTTCCCCTCCTGAGTCTTGGTTCCTCTCAAGGTTTCTTCCTCATGCAAAAAACTAGGGAGTTTTTCCTTGCCACTGTCGCCCTTGGCTTGCTCACTGGGGGCTAGGACTCGGCACTTGTAAAGCTGCTTTGTGACAACAACTGTTGTAAAAAGCGCTATATAAATAAAATTTGATTGATTGATTGAAATCGGATGTGTGGCGTGAGAGCGTGACAGTCAAATGCGTGTGTCTCACGCTCAATGCGTGAGAGGTGGCAACCCGGGGTTCTGTATCTGAACTCAGGGAAGAGAGCCTCTCTCTGTCACCATCATATCCAGTTCTATCTCAGCATGGATTGTGTATTTGAAGACATCTACGTCGAGAAAAAAAAATATTGACAAAAGTGGAGCGAGTTTTCAGCTATGGGGACATCATTCTACGGCCTCATCGTGCACAAATGACATACAGACTTTTGGCCAGTTTGGTCTTTTGCAAATGCAATGCAGAATAGTTTACTGAAATGTCTAAAGTTGCATTCCTGATTCCTGTTCATTGTTCAGTTCTTATATTTGTTTGTCTTGTGTCACTCACATATGGACACACATGTTCTCCAAGAAACCAGATAAGAGAAGAGAGGGAAAAATGCTGTTATGGTTCTTTGTATTGTACTGTGAAAATATCAGCACTTTTTATTTGAACATGGAGTTCTACTTATGACTTTTTCACAGAATATTTATTTCTGGAAAATTGTAGTTTAAAGTATGAATATTTTTGCAGCTAATTTTAACAAATTGAACTGTGCAATAAAGAGGTGTAATTTAAATTTGTTTTATACTTCGTGTTTTCAGTTGCACATGTTTTATCAAGATTTGAGGAGAATACAGATTTAAAAAAGAACACATGTCTATTATTTACATTTAAAATATACCTGCAACATTGGTTAAAAAAAAAAAAAGACTCGAAAGGACTTGAAATTCCAAGTTTCAGACTTGGGACTTGACTTGACTGTTGCCTGTCTTGACTCGAAACTTGACTTGACTTGACTGTCTTTGCTTGAGACTTGACTCGGGACTTGAGGATAAAGACTTGGACTTACTTGAGACTTGCAAAACACTGACTTGGTCCCACCTCTGAATTAATTCATATCCAATATACAGTCATGTCCTTCAGGTAACTTCTGTTTACCCTCCACTGACTGCAGGCCTTGTTGCATATATTTTGCAATTAGTAAATCAATATAGGCCTACAATGAAGACAGTAAAAGACCGTAAAGTAGGAGAAGGAGTTATAGGCTACTGAATGTTGTCATTACATGAATGCAGATGGGCATTTTTCACAGGTAATGGGGAACTTCCCGTTTCTTCTTTCACAAATGAATGTAATTTATGTTGCCTAACAAAACCTATACAACAGAAGACGTTCAGCTTAACACATAGATTTGCAAACTACCTTAATTATTTGTATGTGGTCGTCCTCACGTTATCTATCATTGATTTGGGCTAGTGCGACTAGTTTATCAGGTGACCAGTCGGCTAAAAATGCTTAGTAGTTTAGTGCTGTATGAGACATTTTACAACACAAGAAAATGATTTCACGTTGGGCTTAGAGGGCAAACGGTACGATTTGACTTGATGTGTATGTGACCTGGCTGGTGGGGACGGGAGAAGAAGTCTATCTGTGAGCGTGTGTGCTGTGCTGAAGACGCTTCCTTCCACTCGCTGAACTGAACTGCTGCAGCGCATCTGGTGTTAAAGGAAGAGAGAGGTCGGGTGTGTGAGGTGGTGGCTCATTTCAGGGCATTGTTTTTAATCGCTCAGGTTTTCAAAAGATCATTTCAAACCGACCTCAGTAAAATGATAATAATAAAAAAAAAAACGAAGTTTCAAAAGGGCACTTTCGTTGATAAAGGGCAGAGTTGGTGGTGCTTTAGCACCACCTGATGTCTATGTGTGCACGCCACTGTTATATATACATATTATCATAACATGTATGTAAATTATCGAATGAATATCAAGTTCATTTCGGCATCATGGACAGTTAAATGACTTCATGAATTCAGTTAAATGATTTCGTTCATGTATATCAATATCAACATTGCACTGAATCCTATCGCATTATCAACGTGCCGAATTTGGAATGTTCCAGAAATCACAACAATTTTATAATTTTATATGCTTTACAAGGCAATAAAATGAGTTCATTGCTGTTGTGGTTAACTCATTTTGCTCGTAATCTGCCAGTTAAAATCCAAACAGTTTTTGTTAGCCTCAGATTTGGCACGAAATTATCACTTTAATTCTGATGCTAAATTAACGAGCTAATCAAACACGTTGAGATGAGTTTTAGACATAAAATCAGTCAAGCAGGTTCCAGCACAAAAGTCAGACAGGTGCGCTGTAAAAGGTTCGGTCACACTTTATCGCTCGGGCTGCGCTACAGCGTCTGTTCTCAGATGCGCTCCCACTACTGATCGGTAAGGGGGCTTTGACCTGCTCTGTTTCCGACCTGGTGGCCCGAAGCTCCCTCAGGGACACCACATCGACAGCGAGCTTAGTGCGGACAACCGATCAACACAGCGCGGTGCAGCCCAGAAGCCCCGAACTCACAAGCTCCTCCAAGCTCAGCCTCCAAGTAACGTGGATTACAGGTACGCGCCACTGCGCCCGGCGGCTTTTGGAGAGATCTGCTCAGCTCTTAATAAAGAGACTTAGCCGGTGCTGACATGTTTCCAGTGGCCTTATATATGAATAGTCTGTTTTAAAAACTACAAAAAGTGTGGATACAAAAGTGTGTTGGTCATGGGACTAATGTTTCAATCCAAATAAGCGCCTGGGGTTTATGGAATGAAAGTAATCATAAAATGAAGGTTAATTCAAGGTGGGTTCTTAAAACGCCTGATGAAATTAGTAATTTAATATGATAAATCGTTTCAAACTATAACTATAGGTGAAATAAAATGGAAAGAAAGCAAAAGTCCACTTTGTGCTTGAAACATAGGCTTCTTTGAGAGGTTTATCCGTTGGTGCGGTGTCACGGCATAATCGCAATGCGCATGCGCACGTTTCGAATATTTTATCTTTGTATATTATGAATTTTTGACCTTTGACATTGCCCGTTCTTGGCGTAATGGGTAGCGCACTGGTCAGTCACGCAGAACGACGAGAGTTCAAATCCGCCACCGGGTGTGTGACCCCATAACTTCAATAATGATATTGAGCGTGGAGGCCCTGGATCAGGGAGCCGAGAGGAAACGCGCTGCGCTAGGTTTCTTAATGACAGTGATGAGAATGACGGGCTCAGTTACAGGAGGATCACAAGGGCCAATAGATCAATACCCAGTGCCCACCTCACCGGTGCCTGATAGCCAACAGGGCACATTTTTAGTTGCCACTACCGTTTTTTTTTTTTTTTTTTTTTTTGTTCAATCTGAAAAATCGAACTATGCATTATTTATAATATATACGTAAAATATCCAATGAATATCAAGTTCATTTCAGCACCTTGGACAGTTAAATGACTTCATGACTTTATTTAAATGACTTCCTTCGTGTATATCAAAATCACCTTTCCACTATACAAAAGCTGTTCAGTCCATCTCATGACATTATGTCAATGCACAGAATTTGAAATGTGCCGGATATCCTGACGTCGTAATCGCAATGCGCATGCGCATATGTCGTGTATTTTAACTTTGTATATTATGAATTTTGATCCGTAAGCGGCCCTATGTTGGCCTAATGGGTAGGGCACTGGTCATTGAAGCACTTGGGTCAGCAAGACCCGGGTTCGAACCCCACGCTAGATTAAGTGTAACAAAAAAAGGTATACCAAAAAAACGAAAAAAAGACAAAAACAAAAAAAAACAAAAAAAAAAAAAAAAAAAAAAAGCCCAGTGCTGATCTGACCGGTGCCTGATAGCCAACAGGGCCTATTTTTAGTTGCCATGTATCAACGTTATTTTTTCTCCTCAATCTGAATATATATACATATTATCATAACATGTATGTAAATTATCGAATGAATATCAAGTTCATTTCGGCATCATGAACAGTTAAATGACTTCATGAATTCAGTTAAATGATTTCGTTCATGTATATCTTATAATTTTAGTTACATTTTAAAAATATAAACAAAAACCTTTGCGAAATATTTAATGATATTTTTATTGCTTTGCGCCCTACATCGCCGTTTGCCGCTTGTTTCCCGCTTGCAAACGCGCGGTTCAGTTTCAGCTCAAGCAGCAATGACAGACGCCTTCAAGCACTGGACATTTAAGAAGCGTTTGTTTTGTTTTCGTGTTGTCAATAAATGTGAACCATGTGCCACCATCGGCAACTATTTGTGATTATGCCAAGCCTTTGTGTAAATTTCGGAGTTTGGAGGTTTATTTCCGATCAGAAGGCAACCACTATTGAGGTTGTAAGCGAGCTAACAGCAAGGTATGCTGACCGTCACACTGTGGTTTCCACAGTTAGCTACCTGCTAGGCTAGCTACTACCATTCACTTGAATGTGTTTGTTCTTTAGCATGCTAGCTTGATTTACAGGCTAACCAAATTAGCTGTTTAAAGTCCTAAACAGGTATTCGCTGGAATCATACATGACTATTAGAGACAATGACAGACGGTATCAAATGAATATTTATTACTGTTTGGTGTTGGAAAAACGTTTGTCGATGTCTATGACACGACCTAGCCTACCCAATTGGTAGGCTATCATTGGACCTATCTTAGACCTACCGTTCGACAAGCAATACATTTGAATTAAATTTGTATGAAGTAATGAAATGCAGTTTGGTATCTAATCAAGTGCAACACGTGCAGATTGTATAGAATGCAGTATTTAGAGATACAATGCAGTTAGTTACAGCTAGTGTAAGTAAAGATGGTTAATAGATATGTGCAGAGTAGATAAATTACCTAGGGAAATGCATGTGTGTGTAATGTAGTTATGGCAGTACAATGCACAGGGCAAAGAAAAATAGCATGGCATAAATAAATGTGATAAATACAGATGGAATCATACAGATTATCCTATACCACTGTAGATAGGGCTATACAGATGTGAATTGAAGAGGAACACTGTACAGATTTTGTATGGATGGTAAGGTATGGATAGAGGGGAAGGAAAGAATGGTCTTTGGGAAGAGTTCAATAAGGTGATCGCTGTGGGAAAGAAGTGGTTTCTGAACCTGCTTGTGTTAGTCCGCAAACTGTGAAAATGGTAGAGCCTGGGGGAGGAGCAGAAAAGAGCATGGCCCGATGACAGTAGTCTGATCTTACATGCCTGGTGCAGGCATCTCTTCTTGTGGACCTCCTGTGATTGCCTGTCAGCAATTCTCTCTCAGCTTAGTACTCTTTTAAGGTTCACACTGTCAGTTCTCAAAAATTAAATGTTGATCATGCGTCAATACTCATTTAAACCTTAAAGTAATCAAAATGTAATCCAAAAGTAATTAGTTACATTACTTTTCAAAAGTAATCAGAAAAGTTACACTACAATTACATTTTAAACAAGGTAACTTGTAACTGTAACGGATTACTTTTTAAAAGTAACTTACCCAACACTGCTGATAGCCAACAGGGCATATTTTTAGTTGCCATCAGAGGTGGGGACTCGAGTCACATGACTTGGACTCGAGTCAGACTCGAGTCATTAATATTAAGACTTTTGACCTGACTTGAAAAAATATTCAGAGACTTAGACTTGACTTGGACTTTTACACCAATAACTTGGGACTTGAATTGGACTTGAACCTGTTTACTTGCAAAGACTTGATTTTTTTACCCCAAATCTAAATTTTAAAACGCATATTAATATTTATAAAGTGCACCCCATTAATTTCATTTCCGTCCTTCTGACGCAGACCGGTCCTCTGCTTTTCCACACTCTGTACGTTGTGTGTGTGTGTATGTGTGTGTGCATGAGCTGCAGCACAACCAATCAAATGGGGGGGTCAGCGAACGTGAATTGTTACCGGGCGGGGTGTAAAATGGACACAAATTAAGTATTATATCGCGATCGATCGATCGCCAGTGGTTGGTGCCAGAGCGAACTAGTAACTCATTGAATCATAGATAAGGATCAGAGGTAAATAAACTAGATTTTTTTTTTCGGCGTGAGAAATCTGGGGGGCCTTATAAGAAAAGGCTCTTCCCCCTACTGTTACCTTATTAATTTGTGGAACTAATAAAAGACCAGCACCTGTATTCTGTAAGATTCTGTTTGGTCATGTAGAGTTTTCTTTTCACCTACTGCTTGAGTCCACATCAGGTTCTTCCAAATGGACAGCAGAATCCTTTTCATATGTAAAAGGTAAAGACATTAAAGAGAATTCGATACAGGACACCAACATTTTTATTACTGAATCATGATTGATGCAATGACATTTTATATTTTTCACTCTTTATGAGTTTTGGCTGACTTGGTCTTTTTCATTTTTCCACCCATACCTTTTGAGCACAACTCGAACGGAACAGCAGAGGACAGAACAAGCATTAGAAGATGAAGGTAATCAAAGACACATTGAATACAACATGTGTACATAATAAATTGTCAGCATTAAACAGTAATTGGTGTGACACTACTGTGCAATATTCTGTAAGATTCTGTTTGGTCATGTAGAGTTTTCTTTTCACCTACTGCTTGAGTCCACATCAGGTTTTTCCAAATGGACAGCAGAATCCTTTCATATCTAAAAGGTAAAGACATTGAAGAGAGGTTGATACAGGACACCATTTTTATTACTGAATCATGATTGATGCAATGACTTTTTTATATTTTTCACTCTTTATGAGTTTTGGCTGACTTGGTCTTTTTCATTTTTCCACCTATACCTTTTGAGCACAACTCGAACAGAACAGCAGAAGACAGAACAAGCATTAGAAGATGAAGGTAATCAAAGACACAATGAATACAACATGTGTACATAATAAATTGTCTGCATTAAACAGTAATTGGTGTGACACTAGTGTGCAATATTCTCTAAGATTCTGTTTGGTCATGTAGAGTTTTCTTTTCACCTACTGCTTGAGTCCACATCAGGTTGTTCCAAATGGACAGCAGAATCCTTTTCATATCTAAAAGGTATAGACATTGAAGAGAGGTTGATACAGGACACCAACATTTTTATTACTGAATCATGATTGATGCAATGACATTTTATATTTTTCACTCTTTATGAGTTTTGGCTGACTTGGTCTTTTTCATTTTTCCACCCATACCTTTTGAGCACAACTCGAACGGAACAGCAGAGGACAGAACAAGCATTAGAAGATGAAGGTAATCAAAGACACATTGAATACAACATGTGTACATAATAAATTGTCTGCATTAAACAGTAATTGGTGTGACACTAGTGTGCAATATTCTGTAAGATTCTGTTTGGTCATGTAGAGTTTTCTTTTCACCTACTGCTTGAGTCCACATCAAGTTCTTCCAAATGGACAGCAGAATCCTTTTCATATCTAAAAGGTATAGACCAGAGGTGGGGACTCGAGTCACAACGTGAATTGTTACCGGGCGGGGTGTAAAATGGACACAAATTAAGTATTATATCGCGATCGATCGCCAGTGGTTGTTGCCGGAGCGAACTTGTAACTCATTGAATCATAGATAAGGATCAGAGGTAAATAAACTAGATTTTTTTTTTCGGCGTGAGAAATCTGGGGGGCCTTATAAGAAAAGGCTCTTCCCCCTACTGTTACCTCATTCATTTGTGGAACTAATAAAAGACCAGCACTCTGTGATCTTAGTGGACGTGGGGGTTCATAGTAGGAAATAAGTTCCTGGAGGTATTCAGGAGCAAGCCCGTGCAGTGCTTTATATGTTAATAATAGAATTTTAAAATCAATACGGGGGAAGAGCCTTTTCTTATAACGCCCCCCAGCTTTGGAACAACCTTCCAAATTGCATACGGGACTCTGACACAGTCAAAATCTTTAAGTCTAGGTTGAAAACCCACCTATTTGGTTTAGCGTTTGATAATTAATATCCCCCCTTAGATAAATGTACAGATCCAGGGGTTTATAGACGAAGGGTTTTATGGTAGACTGGGGCGCTGGTGCTGTCGTCCTGTCACTGCTCGTGGTCACTCAAGTTTGTTGACAGGGCAGTGGATGGATGCCATTGTCTCAGAATGCCCCCAAGCCTATGTTACCTTCTGGTTCTGCCTTTTTAGCTAGGCTGTAATAGTTTAACTTAATGCCGGAGTTGCTGCCACACTCCTGAAATGTGTTTAATTTTATCTGTCCTGTATATGTCCTCATACAGAGCTAATTTTCCCTGTTTTATTTTCTCCACATGGCTGCCCGCCTGCTCGAGGAAAAATGAGATGAGGAGAGACAAGCGATCCATCCAGTGCCAGCCACCTACTGCCTGACCGGATGAGCCTACACCATGATGGACATTACTACATCTTTTCCTTTTCTTTATTTCTTTCTGTTTAAATTGTTGTTGTTGTCATGGTGACCGGTGTCGGCCAGAGGAGGAAGGGTTCCCCTCCTGAGTCTTGGTTCCTCTCAAGGTTTCTTCCTCATGCAAAAAACTAGGGAGTTTTTCCTTGCCACTGTCGCCCTTGGCTTGCTCACTGGGGGCTAGGACTCGGCACTTGTAAAGCTGCTTTGTGACAACAACTGTTGTAAAAAGCGCTATATAAATAAAATTTGATTGATTGATTGAAATCGGATGTGTGGCGTGAGAGCGTGACAGTCAAATGCGTGTGTCTCACGCTCAATGCGTGAGAGGTGGCAACCCGGGGTTCTGTATCTGAACTCAGGGAAGAGAGCCTCTCTCTGTCACCATCATATCCAGTTCTATCTCAGCATGGATTGTGTATTTGAAGACATCTACGTCGAGAAAAAAAAATATTGACAAAAGTGGAGCGAGTTTTCAGCTATGGGGACATCATTCTACGGCCTCATCGTGCACAAATGACATACAGACTTTTGGCCAGTTTGGTCTTTTGCAAATGCAATGCAGAATAGTTTACTGAAATGTCTAAAGTTGCATTCCTGATTCCTGTTCATTGTTCAGTTCTTATATTTGTTTGTCTTGTGTCACTCACATATGGACACACATGTTCTCCAAGAAACCAGATAAGAGAAGAGAGGGAAAAATGCTGTTATGGTTCTTTGTATTGTACTGTGAAAATATCAGCACTTTTTATTTGAACATGGAGTTCTACTTATGACTTTTTCACAGAATATTTATTTCTGGAAAATTGTAGTTTAAAGTATGAATATTTTTGCAGCTAATTTTAACAAATTGAACTGTGCAATAAAGAGGTGTAATTTAAATTTGTTTTATACTTCGTGTTTTCAGTTGCACATGTTTTATCAAGATTTGAGGAGAATACAGATTTAAAAAAGAACACATGTCTATTATTTACATTTAAAATATACCTGCAACATTGGTTAAAAAAAAAAAAAGACTCGAAAGGACTTGAAATTCCAAGTTTCAGACTTGGGACTTGACTTGACTGTTGCCTGTCTTGACTCGAAACTTGACTTGACTTGACTGTCTTTGCTTGAGACTTGACTCGGGACTTGAGGATAAAGACTTGGACTTACTTGAGACTTGCAAAACACTGACTTGGTCC
Source organism: Brachyhypopomus gauderio (assembly GCF_052324685.1). Classification (NCBI taxonomy): domain Eukaryota; kingdom Metazoa; phylum Chordata; class Actinopteri; order Gymnotiformes; family Hypopomidae; genus Brachyhypopomus; species Brachyhypopomus gauderio. Next base: position 220,564 of record NW_027506976.1, on the reverse strand, counting down.
CACCTCTGAATTAATTCATATCCAATATACAGTCATGTCCTTCAGGTAACTTCTGTTTACCCTCCACTGACTGCAGGCCTTGTTGCATATATTTTGCAATTAGTAAATCAATATAGGCCTACAATGAAGACAGTAAAAGACCGTAAAGTAGGAGAAGGAGTTATAGGCTACTGAATGTTGTCATTACATGAATGCAGATGGGCATTTTTCACAGGTAATGGGGAACTTCCCGTTTCTTCTTTCACAAATGAATGTAATTTATGTTGCCTAACAAAACCTATACAACAGAAGACGTTCAGCTTAACACATAGATTTGCAAACTACCTTAATTATTTGTATGTGGTCGTCCTCACGTTATCTATCATTGATTTGGGCTAGTGCGACTAGTTTATCAGGTGACCAGTCGGCTAAAAATGCTTAGTAGTTTAGTGCTGTATGAGACATTTTACAACACAAGAAAATGATTTCACGTTGGGCTTAGAGGGCAAACGGTACGATTTGACTTGATGTGTATGTGACCTGGCTGGTGGGGACGGGAGAAGAAGTCTATCTGTGAGCGTGTGTGCTGTGCTGAAGACGCTTCCTTCCACTCGCTGAACTGAACTGCTGCAGCGCATCTGGTGTTAAAGGAAGAGAGAGGTCGGGTGTGTGAGGTGGTGGCTCATTTCAGGGCATTGTTTTTAATCGCTCAGGTTTTCAAAAGATCATTTCAAACCGACCTCAGTAAAATGATAATAATAAAAAAAAAAACGAAGTTTCAAAAGGGCACTTTCGTTGATAAAGGGCAGAGTTGGTGGTGCTTTAGCACCACCTGATGTCTATGTGTGCACGCCACTGTTATATATACATATTATCATAACATGTATGTAAATTATCGAATGAATATCAAGTTCATTTCGGCATCATGGACAGTTAAATGACTTCATGAATTCAGTTAAATGATTTCGTTCATGTATATCAATATCAACATTGCACTGAATCCTATCGCATTATCAACGTGCCGAATTTGGAATGTTCCAGAAATCACAACAATTTTATAATTTTATATGCTTTACAAGGCAATAAAATGAGTTCATTGCTGTTGTGGTTAACTCATTTTGCTCGTAATCTGCCAGTTAAAATCCAAACAGTTTTTGTTAGCCTCAGATTTGGCACGAAATTATCACTTTAATTCTGATGCTAAATTAACGAGCTAATCAAACACGTTGAGATGAGTTTTAGACATAAAATCAGTCAAGCAGGTTCCAGCACAAAAGTCAGACAGGTGCGCTGTAAAAGGTTCGGTCACACTTTATCGCTCGGGCTGCGCTACAGCGTCTGTTCTCAGATGCGCTCCCACTACTGATCGGTAAGGGGGCTTTGACCTGCTCTGTTTCCGACCTGGTGGCCCGAAGCTCCCTCAGGGACACCACATCGACAGCGAGCTTAGTGCGGACAACCGATCAACACAGCGCGGTGCAGCCCAGAAGCCCCGAACTCACAAGCTCCTCCAAGCTCAGCCTCCAAGTAACGTGGATTACAGGTACGCGCCACTGCGCCCGGCGGCTTTTGGAGAGATCTGCTCAGCTCTTAATAAAGAGACTTAGCCGGTGCTGACATGTTTCCAGTGGCCTTATATATGAATAGTCTGTTTTAAAAACTACAAAAAGTGTGGATACAAAAGTGTGTTGGTCATGGGACTAATGTTTCAATCCAAATAAGCGCCTGGGGTTTATGGAATGAAAGTAATCATAAAATGAAGGTTAATTCAAGGTGGGTTCTTAAAACGCCTGATGAAATTAGTAATTTAATATGATAAATCGTTTCAAACTATAACTATAGGTGAAATAAAATGGAAAGAAAGCAAAAGTCCACTTTGTGCTTGAAACATAGGCTTCTTTGAGAGGTTTATCCGTTGGTGCGGTGTCACGGCATAATCGCAATGCGCATGCGCACGTTTCGAATATTTTATCTTTGTATATTATGAATTTTTGACCTTTGACATTGCCCGTTCTTGGCGTAATGGGTAGCGCACTGGTCAGTCACGCAGAACGACGAGAGTTCAAATCCGCCACCGGGTGTGTGACCCCATAACTTCAATAATGATATTGAGCGTGGAGGCCCTGGATCAGGGAGCCGAGAGGAAACGCGCTGCGCTAGGTTTCTTAATGACAGTGATGAGAATGACGGGCTCAGTTACAGGAGGATCACAAGGGCCAATAGATCAATACCCAGTGCCCACCTCACCGGTGCCTGATAGCCAACAGGGCACATTTTTAGTTGCCACTACCGTTTTTTTTTTTTTTTTTTTTTTGTTCAATCTGAAAAATCGAACTATGCATTATTTATAATATATACGTAAAATATCCAATGAATATCAAGTTCATTTCAGCACCTTGGACAGTTAAATGACTTCATGACTTTATTTAAATGACTTCCTTCGTGTATATCAAAATCACCTTTCCACTATACAAAAGCTGTTCAGTCCATCTCATGACATTATGTCAATGCACAGAATTTGAAATGTGCCGGATATCCTGACGTCGTAATCGCAATGCGCATGCGCATATGTCGTGTATTTTAACTTTGTATATTATGAATTTTGATCCGTAAGCGGCCCTATGTTGGCCTAATGGGTAGGGCACTGGTCATTGAAGCACTTGGGTCAGCAAGACCCGGGTTCGAACCCCACGCTAGGTTAAGTGTAACAAAAAAAGGTATACCAAAAAAACGAAAAAAAGACAAAAACAAAAGAAAACAAAAAAAAAAAAAAAAAAAAAAAAAAAGCCCAGTGCTGATCTGACCGGTGCCTGATAGCCAACAGGGCCTATTTTTAGTTGCCATGTATCAACGTTATTTTTTCTCCTCAATCTGAATATATATACATATTATCATAACATGTATGTAAATTATCGAATGAATATCAAGTTCATTTCGGCATCATGAACAGTTAAATGACTTCATGAATTCAGTTAAATGATTTCGTTCATGTATATCTTATAATTTTAGTTACATTTTAAAAATATAAACAAAAACCTTTGCGAAATATTTAATGATATTTTTATTGCTTTGCGCCCTACATCGCCGTTTGCCGCTTGTTTCCCGCTTGCAAACGCGCGGTTCAGTTTCAGCTCAAGCAGCAATGACAGACGCCTTCAAGCACTGGACATTTAAGAAGCGTTTGTTTTGTTTTCGTGTTGTCAATAAATGTGAACCATGTGCCACCATCGGCAACTATTTGTGATTATGCCAAGCCTTTGTGTAAATTTCGGAGTTTGGAGGTTTATTTCCGATCAGAAGGCAACCACTATTGAGGTTGTAAGCGAGCTAACAGCAAGGTATGCTGACCGTCACACTGTGGTTTCCACAGTTAGCTACCTGCTAGGCTAGCTACTACCATTCACTTGAATGTGTTTGTTCTTTAGCATGCTAGCTTGATTTACAGGCTAACCAAATTAGCTGTTTAAAGTCCTAAACAGGTATTCGCTGGAATCATACATGACTATTAGAGACAATGACAGACGGTATCAAATGAATATTTATTACTGTTTGGTGTTGGAAAAACGTTTGTCGATGTCTATGACACGACCTAGCCTACCCAATTGGTAGGCTATCATTGGACCTATCTTAGACCTACCGTTCGACAAGCAATACATTTGAATTAAATTTGTATGAAGTAATGAAATGCAGTTTGGTATCTAATCAAGTGCAACACGTGCAGATTGTATAGAATGCAGTATTTAGAGATACAATGCAGTTAGTTACAGCTAGTGTAAGTAAAGATGGTTAATAGATATGTGCAGAGTAGATAAATTACCTAGGGAAATGCATGTGTGTGTAATGTAGTTATGGCAGTACAATGCACAGGGCAAAGAAAAATAGCATGGCATAAATAAATGTGATAAATACAGATGGAATCATACAGATTATCCTATACCACTGTAGATAGGGCTATACAGATGTGAATTGAAGAGGAACACTGTACAGATTTTGTATGGATGGTAAGGTATGGATAGAGGGGAAGGAAAGAATGGTCTTTGGGAAGAGTTCAATAAGGTGACCGCTGTGGGAAAGAAGTGGTTTCTGAACCTGCTTGTGTTAGTCCGCAAACTGTGAAAATGGTAGAGCCTGGGGGAGGAGCAGAAAAGAGCATGGCCCGATGACAGTAGTCTGATCTTACATGCCTGGTGCAGGCATCTCTTCTTGTGGACCTCCTGTGATTGCCTGTCAGCAATTCTCTCTCAGCTTAGTACTCTTTTAAGGTTCACACTGTCAGTTCTCAAAAATTAAATGTTGATCATGCGTCAATACTCATTTAAACCTTAAAGTAATCAAAATGTAATCCAAAAGTAATTAGTTACATTACTTTTCAAAAGTAATCAGAAAAGTTACACTACAATTACATTTTAAACAAGGTAACTTGTAACTGTAACGGATTACTTTTTAAAAGTAACTTACCCAACACTGCTGATAGCCAACAGGGCATATTTTTAGTTGCCATCAGAGGTGGGGACTCGAGTCACATGACTTGGACTCGAGTCAGACTCGAGTCATTAATATTAAGACTTTTGACCTGACTTGAAAAAATATTCAGAGACTTAGACTTGACTTGGACTTTTACACCAATAACTTGGGACTTGAATTGGACTTGAACCTGTTTACTTGCAAAGACTTGATTTTTTTACCCCAAATCTAAATTTTAAAACGCATATTAATATTTATAATGTGCACCCCATTAATTTCATTTCCGTCCTTCTGACGCAGACCGGTCCTCTGCTTTTCCACACTCTGTACGTTGTGTGTGTGTGTATGTGTGTGTGCATGAGCTGCAGCACAACCAATCAAATGGGGGGGTCAGCGAACGTGAATTGTTACCGGGCGGGGTGTAAAATGGACACAAATTAAGTATTATATCGCGATCGATCGATCGCCAGTGGTTGGTGCCAGAGCGAACTAGTAACTCATTGAATCATAGATAAGGATCAGAGGTAAATAAACTAGATTTTTTTTTTCGGCGTGAGAAATCTGGGGGGCCTTATAAGAAAAGGCTCTTCCCCCTACTGTTACCTTATTAATTTGTGGAACTAATAAAAGACCAGCACCTGTATTCGGTAAGATTCTGTTTGGTCATGTAGAGTTTTCTTTTCACCTACTGCTTGAGTCCACATCAGGTTCTTCCAAATGGACAGCAGAATCCTTTTCATATGTAAAAGGTAAAGACATTAAAGAGAATTCGATACAGGACACCAACATTTTTATTACTGAATCATGATTGATGCAATGACATTTTATATTTTTCACTCTTTATGAGTTTTGTCTGACTTGGTCTTTTTCATTTTTCCACCCATACCTTTTGAGCACAACTCGAACGGAACAGCAGAGGACAGAACAAGCATTAGAAGATGAAGGTAATCAAAGACACATTGAATACAACATGTGTACATAATAAATTGTCAGCATTAAACAGTAATTGGTGTGACACTACTGTGCAATATTCTGTAAGATTCTGTTTGGTCATGTAGAGTTTTCTTTTCACCTACTGCTTGAGTCCACATCAGGTTTTTCCAAATGGACAGCAGAATCCTTTCATATCTAAAAGGTAAAGACATTGAAGAGAGGTTGATACAGGACACCATTTTTATTACTGAATCATGATTGATGCAATGACTTTTTTATATTTTTCACTCTTTATGAGTTTTGGCTGACTTGGTCTTTTTCATTTTTCCACCTATACCTTTTGAGCACAACTCGAACAGAACAGCAGAAGACAGAACAAGCATTAGAAGATGAAGGTAATCAAAGACACAATGAATACAACATGTGTACATAATAAATTGTCTGCATTAAACAGTAATTGGTGTGACACTAGTGTGCAATATTCTCTAAGATTCTGTTTGGTCATGTAGAGTTTTCTTTTCACCTACTGCTTGAGTCCACATCAGGTTGTTCCAAATGGACAGCAGAATCCTTTTCATATCTAAAAGGTATAGACATTGAAGAGAGGTTGATACAGGACACCAACATTTTTATTACTGAATCATGATTGATGCAATGACATTTTATATTTTTCACTCTTTATGAGTTTTGGCTGACTTGGTCTTTTTCATTTTTCCACCCATACCTTTTGAGCACAACTCGAACGGAACAGCAGAGGACAGAACAAGCATTAGAAGATGAAGGTAATCAAAGACACATTGAATACAACATGTGTACATAATAAATTGTCTGCATTAAACAGTAATTGGTGTGACACTAGTGTGCAATATTCTGTAAGATTCTGTTTGGTCATGTAGAGTTTTCTTTTCACCTACTGCTTGAGTCCACATCAAGTTCTTCCAAATGGACAGCAGAATCCTTTTCATATCTAAAAGGTATAGACCAGAGGTGGGGACTCGAGTCACAACGTGAATTGTTACCGGGCGGGGTGTAAAATGGACACAAATTAAGTATTATATCGCGATCGATCGCCAGTGGTTGTTGCCGGAGCGAACTTGTAACTCATTGAATCATAGATAAGGATCAGAGGTAAATAAACTAGATTTTTTTTTTCGGCGTGAGAAATCTGGGGGGCCTTATAAGAAAAGGCTCTTCCCCCTACTGTTACCTCATTCATTTGTGGAACTAATAAAAGACCAGCACTCTGTGATCTTAGTGGACGTGGGGGTTCATAGTAGGAAATAAGTTCCTGGAGGTATTCAGGAGCAAGCCCGTGCAGTGCTTTATATGTTAATAATAGAATTTTAAAATCAATACGGGGGAAGAGCCTTTTCTTATAACGCCCCCCAGCTTTGGAACAACCTTCCAAATTGCATACGGGACTCTGACACAGTCAAAATCTTTAAGTCTAGGTTGAAAACCCACCTATTTGGTTTAGCGTTTGATAATTAATATCCCCCCTTAGATAAATGTACAGATCCAGGGGTTTATAGACGAAGGGTTTTATGGTAGACTGGGGCGCTGGTGCTGTCGTCCTGTCACTGCTCGTGGTCACTCAAGTTTGTTGACAGGGCAGTGGATGGATGCCATTGTCTCAGAATGCCCCCAAGCCTATGTTACCTTCTGGTTCTGCCTTTTTAGCTAGGCTGTAATAGTTTAACTTAATGCCGGAGTTGCTGCCACACTCCTGAAATGTGTTTAATTTTATCTGTCCTGTATATGTCCTCATACAGAGCTAATTTTCCCTGTTTTATTTTCTCCACATGGCTGCCCGCCTGCTCGAGGAAAAATGAGATGAGGAGAGACAAGCGATCCATCCAGTGCCAGCCACCTACTGCCTGACCGGATGAGCCTACACCATGATGGACATTACTACATCTTTTCCTTTTCTTTATTTCTTTCTGTTTAAATTGTTGTTGTTGTCATGGTGACCGGTGTCGGCCAGAGGAGGAAGGGTTCCCCTCCTGAGTCTTGGTTCCTCTCAAGGTTTCTTCCTCATGCAAAAAACTAGGGAGTTTTTCCTTGCCACTGTCGCCCTTGGCTTGCTCACTGGGGGCTAGGACTCGGCACTTGTAAAGCTGCTTTGTGACAACAACTGTTGTAAAAAGCGCTATATAAATAAAATTTGATTGATTGATTGAAATCGGATGTGTGGCGTGAGAGCGTGACAGTCAAATGCGTGTGTCTCACGCTCAATGCGTGAGAGGTGGCAACCCGGGGTTCTGTATCTGAACTCAGGGAAGAGAGCCTCTCTCTGTCACCATCATATCCAGTTCTATCTCAGCATGGATTGTGTATTTGAAGACATCTACGTCGAGAAAAAAAAATATTGACAAAAGTGGAGCGAGTTTTCAGCTATGGGGACATCATTCTACGGCCTCATCGTGCACAAATGACATACAGACTTTTGGCCAGTTTGGTCTTTTGCAAATGCAATGCAGAATAGTTTACTGAAATGTCTAAAGTTGCATTCCTGATTCCTGTTCATTGTTCAGTTCTTATATTTGTTTGTCTTGTGTCACTCACATATGGACACACATGTTCTCCAAGAAACCAGATAAGAGAAGAGAGGGAAAAATGCTGTTATGGTTCTTTGTATTGTACTGTGAAAATATCAGCACTTTTTATTTGAACATGGAGTTCTACTTATGACTTTTTCACAGAATATTTATTTCTGGAAAATTGTAGTTTAAAGTATGAATATTTTTGCAGCTAATTTTAACAAATTGAACTGTGCAATAAAGAGGTGTAATTTAAATTTGTTTTATACTTCGTGTTTTCAGTTGCACATGTTTTATCAAGATTTGAGGAGAATACAGATTTAAAAAAGAACACATGTCTATTATTTACATTTAAAATATACCTGCAACATTGGTTAAAAAAAAGAAAAGACTCGAAAGGACTTGAAATTCCAAGTTTCAGACTTGGGACTTGACTTGACTGTTGCCTGTCTTGACTCGAAACTTGACTTGACTTGACTGTCTTTGCTTGAGACTTGACTCGGGACTTGAGGATAAAGACTTGGACTTACTTGAGACTTGCAAAACACTGACTTGGTCCCACCTCTGAATTAATTCATATCCAATATACAGTCATGTCCTTCAGGTAACTTCTGTTTACCCTCCACTGACTGCAGGCCTTGTTGCATATATTTTGCAATTAGTAAATCAATATAGGCCTACAATGAAGACAGTAAAAGACCGTAAAGTAGGAGAAGGAGTTATAGGCTACTGAATGTTGTCATTACATGAATGCAGATGGGCATTTTTCACAGGTAATGGGGAACTTCCCGTTTCTTCTTTCACAAATGAATGTAATTTATGTTGCCTAACAAAACCTATACAACAGAAGACGTTCAGCTTAACACATAGATTTGCAAACTACCTTAATTATTTGTATGTGGTCGTCCTCACGTTATCTATCATTGATTTGGGCTAGTGCGACTAGTTTATCAGGTGACCAGTCGGCTAAAAATGCTTAGTAGTTTAGTGCTGTATGAGACATTTTACAACACAAGAAAATGATTTCACGTTGGGCTTAGAGGGCAAACGGTACGATTTGACTTGATGTGTATGTGACCTGGCTGGTGGGGACGGGAGAAGAAGTCTATCTGTGAGCGTGTGTGCTGTGCTGAAGACGCTTCCTTCCACTCGCTGAACTGAACTGCTGCAGCGCATCTGGTGTTAAAGGAAGAGAGAGGTCGGGTGTGTGAGGTGGTGGCTCATTTCAGGGCATTGTTTTTAATCGCTCAGGTTTTCAAAAGATCATTTCAAACCGACCTCAGTAAAATGATAATAATAAAAAAAAAAACGAAGTTTCAAAAGGGCACTTTCGTTGATAAAGGGCAGAGTTGGTGGTGCTTTAGCACCACCTGATGTCTATGTGTGCACGCCACTGTTATATATACATATTATCATAACATGTATGTAAATTATCGAATGAATATCAAGTTCATTTCGGCATCATGGACAGTTAAATGACTTCATGAATTCAGTTAAATGATTTCGTTCATGTATATCAATATCAACATTGCACTGAATCCTATCGCATTATCAACGTGCCGAATTTGGAATGTTCCAGAAATCACAACAATTTTATAATTTTATATGCTTTACAAGGCAATAAAATGAGTTCATTGCTGTTGTGGTTAACTCATTTTGCTCGTAATCTGCCAGTTAAAATCCAAACAGTTTTTGTTAGCCTCAGATTTGGCACGAAATTATCACTTTAATTCTGATGCTAAATTAACGAGCTAATCAAACACGTTGAGATGAGTTTTAGACATAAAATCAGTCAAGCAGGTTCCAGCACAAAAGTCAGACAGGTGCGCTGTAAAAGGTTCGGTCACACTTTATCGCTCGGGCTGCGCTACAGCGTCTGTTCTCAGATGCGCTCCCACTACTGATCGGTAAGGGGGCTTTGACCTGCTCTGTTTCCGACCTGGTGGCCCGAAGCTCCCTCAGGGACACCACATCGACAGCGAGCTTAGTGCGGACAACCGATCAACACAGCGCGGTGCAGCCCAGAAGCCCCGAACTCACAAGCTCCTCCAAGCTCAGCCTCCAAGTAACGTGGATTACAGGTACGCGCCACTGCGCCCGGCGGCTTTTGGAGAGATCTGCTCAGCTCTTAATAAAGAGACTTAGCCGGTGCTGACATGTTTCCAGTGGCCTTATATATGAATAGTCTGTTTTAAAAACTACAAAAAGTGTGGATACAAAAGTGTGTTGGTCATGGGACTAATGTTTCAATCCAAATAAGCGCCTGGGGTTTATGGAATGAAAGTAATCATAAAATGAAGGTTAATTCAAGGTGGGTTCTTAAAACGCCTGATGAAATTAGTAATTTAATATGATAAATCGTTTCAAACTATAACTATAGGTGAAATAAAATGGAAAGAAAGCAAAAGTCCACTTTGTGCTTGAAACATAGGCTTCTTTGAGAGGTTTATCCGTTGGTGCGGTGTCACGGCATAATCGCAATGCGCATGCGCACGTTTCGAATATTTTATCTTTGTATATTATGAATTTTTGACCTTTGACATTGCCCGTTCTTGGCGTAATGGGTAGCGCACTGGTCAGTCACGCAGAACGACGAGAGTTCAAATCCGCCACCGGGTGTGTGACCCCATAACTTCAATAATGATATTGAGCGTGGAGGCCCTGGATCAGGGAGCCGAGAGGAAACGCGCTGCGCTAGGTTTCTTAATGACAGTGATGAGAATGACGGGCTCAGTTACAGGAGGATCACAAGGGCCAATAGATCAATACCCAGTGCCCACCTCACCGGTGCCTGATAGCCAACAGGGCACATTTTTAGTTGCCACTACCGTTTTTTTTTTTTTTTTTTTTTTGTTCAATCTGAAAAATCGAACTATGCATTATTTATAATATATACGTAAAATATCCAATGAATATCAAGTTCATTTCAGCACCTTGGACAGTTAAATGACTTCATGACTTTATTTAAATGACTTCCTTCGTGTATATCAAAATCACCTTTCCACTATACAAAAGCTGTTCAGTCCATCTCATGACATTATGTCAATGCACAGAATTTGAAATGTGCCGGATATCCTGACGTCGTAATCGCAATGCGCATGCGCATATGTCGTGTATTTTAACTTTGTATATTATGAATTTTGATCCGTAAGCGGCCCTATGTTGGCCTAATGGGTAGGGCACTGGTCATTGAAGCACTTGGGTCAGCAAGACCCGGGTTCGAACCCCACGCTAGGTTAAGTGTAACAAAAAAAGGTATACCAAAAAAACGAAAAAAAGACAAAAACAAAAGAAAACAAAAAAAAAAAAAAAAAAAAAAAAAAGCCCAGTGCTGATCTGACCGGTGCCTGATAGCCAACAGGGCCTATTTTTAGTTGCCATGTATCAACGTTATTTTTTCTCCTCAATCTGAATATATATACATATTATCATAACATGTATGTAAATTATCGAATGAATATCAAGTTCATTTCGGCATCATGAACAGTTAAATGACTTCATGAATTCAGTTAAATGATTTCGTTCATGTATATCTTATAATTTTAGTTACATTTTAAAAATATAAACAAAAACCTTTGCGAAATATTTAATGATATTTTTATTGCTTTGCGCCCTACATCGCCGTTTGCCGCTTGTTTCCCGCTTGCAAACGCGCGGTTCAGTTTCAGCTCAAGCAGCAATGACAGACGCCTTCAAGCACTGGACATTTAAGAAGCGTTTGTTTTGTTTTCGTGTTGTCAATAAATGTGAACCATGTGCCACCATCGGCAACTATTTGTGATTATGCCAAGCCTTTGTGTAAATTTCGGAGTTTGGAGGTTTATTTCCGATCAGAAGGCAACCACTATTGAGGTTGTAAGCGAGCTAACAGCAAGGTATGCTGACCGTCACACTGTGGTTTCCACAGTTAGCTACCTGCTAGGCTAGCTACTACCATTCACTTGAATGTGTTTGTTCTTTAGCATGCTAGCTTGATTTACAGGCTAACCAAATTAGCTGTTTAAAGTCCTAAACAGGTATTCGCTGGAATCATACATGACTATTAGAGACAATGACAGACGGTATCAAATGAATATTTATTACTGTTTGGTGTTGGAAAAACGTTTGTCGATGTCTATGACACGACCTAGCCTACCCAATTGGTAGGCTATCATTGGACCTATCTTAGACCTACCGTTCGACAAGCAATACATTTGAATTAAATTTGTATGAAGTAATGAAATGCAGTTTGGTATCTAATCAAGTGCAACACGTGCAGATTGTATAGAATGCAGTATTTAGAGATACAATGCAGTTAGTTACAGCTAGTGTAAGTAAAGATGGTTAATAGATATGTGCAGAGTAGATAAATTACCTAGGGAAATGCATGTGTGTGTAATGTAGTTATGGCAGTACAATGCACAGGGCAAAGAAAAATAGCATGGCATAAATAAATGTGATAAATACAGATGGAATCATACAGATTATCCTATACCACTGTAGATAGGGCTATACAGATGTGAATTGAAGAGGAACACTGTACAGATTTTGTATGGATGGTAAGGTATGGATAGAGGGGAAGGAAAGAATGGTCTTTGGGAAGAGTTCAATAAGGTGACCGCTGTGGGAAAGAAGTGGTTTCTGAACCTGCTTGTGTTAGTCCGCAAACTGTGAAAATGGTAGAGCCTGGGGGAGGAGCAGAAAAGAGCATGGCCCGATGACAGTAGTCTGATCTTACATGCCTGGTGCAGGCATCTCTTCTTGTGGACCTCCTGTGATTGCCTGTCAGCAATTCTCTCTCAGCTTAGTACTCTTTTAAGGTTCACACTGTCAGTTCTCAAAAATTAAATGTTGATCATGCGTCAATACTCATTTAAACCTTAAAGTAATCAAAATGTAATCCAAAAGTAATTAGTTACATTACTTTTCAAAAGTAATCAGAAAAGTTACACTACAATTACATTTTAAACAAGGTAACTTGTAACTGTAACGGATTACTTTTTAAAAGTAACTTACCCAACACTGCTGATAGCCAACAGGGCATATTTTTAGTTGCCATCAGAGGTGGGGACTCGAGTCACATGACTTGGACTCGAGTCAGACTCGAGTCATTAATATTAAGACTTTTGACCTGACTTGAAAAAATATTCAGAGACTTAGACTTGACTTGGACTTTTACACCAATAACTTGGGACTTGAATTGGACTTGAACCTGTTTACTTGCAAAGACTTGATTTTTTTACCCCAAATCTAAATTTTAAAACGCATATTAATATTTATAAAGTGCACCCCATTAATTTCATTTCCGTCCTTCTGACGCAGACCGGTCCTCTGCTTTTCCACACTCTGTACGTTGTGTGTGTGTGTATGTGTGTGTGCATGAGCTGCAGCACAACCAATCAAATGGGGGGGTCAGCGAACGTGAATTGTTACCGGGCGGGGTGTAAAATGGACACAAATTAAGTATTATATCGCGATCGATCGATCGCCAGTGGTTGGTGCCAGAGCGAACTAGTAACTCATTGAATCATAGATAAGGATCAGAGGTAAATAAACTAGATTTTTTTTTTCGGCGTGAGAAATCTGGGGGGCCTTATAAGAAAAGGCTCTTCCCCCTACTGTTACCTTATTAATTTGTGGAACTAATAAAAGACCAGCACCTGTATTCGGTAAGATTCTGTTTGGTCATGTAGAGTTTTCTTTTCACCTACTGCTTGAGTCCACATCAGGTTCTTCCAAATGGACAGCAGAATCCTTTTCATATGTAAAAGGTAAAGACATTAAAGAGAATTCGATACAGGACACCAACATTTTTATTACTGAATCATGATTGATGCAATGACATTTTATATTTTTCACTCTTTATGAGTTTTGTCTGACTTGGTCTTTTTCATTTTTCCACCCATACCTTTTGAGCACAACTCGAACGGAACAGCAGAGGACAGAACAAGCATTAGAAGATGAAGGTAATCAAAGACACATTGAATACAACATGTGTACATAATAAATTGTCAGCATTAAACAGTAATTGGTGTGACACTACTGTGCAATATTCTGTAAGATTCTGTTTGGTCATGTAGAGTTTTCTTTTCACCTACTGCTTGAGTCCACATCAGGTTTTTCCAAATGGACAGCAGAATCCTTTCATATCTAAAAGGTAAAGACATTGAAGAGAGGTTGATACAGGACACCATTTTTATTACTGAATCATGATTGATGCAATGACTTTTTTATATTTTTCACTCTTTATGAGTTTTGGCTGACTTGGTCTTTTTCATTTTTCCACCTATACCTTTTGAGCACAACTCGAACAGAACAGCAGAAGACAGAACAAGCATTAGAAGATGAAGGTAATCAAAGACACAATGAATACAACATGTGTACATAATAAATTGTCTGCATTAAACAGTAATTGGTGTGACACTAGTGTGCAATATTCTCTAAGATTCTGTTTGGTCATGTAGAGTTTTCTTTTCACCTACTGCTTGAGTCCACATCAGGTTGTTCCAAATGGACAGCAGAATCCTTTTCATATCTAAAAGGTATAGACATTGAAGAGAGGTTGATACAGGACACCAACATTTTTATTACTGAATCATGATTGATGCAATGACATTTTATATTTTTCACTCTTTATGAGTTTTGGCTGACTTGGTCTTTTTCATTTTTCCACCCATACCTTTTGAGCACAACTCGAACGGAACAGCAGAGGACAGAACAAGCATTAGAAGATGAAGGTAATCAAAGACACATTGAATACAACATGTGTACATAATAAATTGTCTGCATTAAACAGTAATTGGTGTGACACTAGTGTGCAATATTCTGTAAGATTCTGTTTGGTCATGTAGAGTTTTCTTTTCACCTACTGCTTGAGTCCACATCAAGTTCTTCCAAATGGACAGCAGAATCCTTTTCATATCTAAAAGGTATAGACCAGAGGTGGGGACTCGAGTCACAACGTGAATTGTTACCGGGCGGGGTGTAAAATGGACACAAATTAAGTATTATATCGCGATCGATCGCCAGTGGTTGTTGCCGGAGCGAACTTGTAACTCATTGAATCATAGATAAGGATCAGAGGTAAATAAACTAGATTTTTTTTTTCGGCGTGAGAAATCTGGGGGGCCTTATAAGAAAAGGCTCTTCCCCCTACTGTTACCTCATTCATTTGTGGAACTAATAAAAGAGTGTGCAATATTCTGTAAGATTCTGTTTGGTCATGTAGAGTTTTCTTTTCACCTACTGCTTGAGTCCACATCAAGTTCTTCCAAATGGACAGCAGAATCCTTTTCATATCTAAAAGGTATAGACCAGAGGTGGGGACTCGAGTCACAACGTGAATTGTTACCGGGCGGGGTGTAAAATGGACACAAATTAAGTATTATATCGCGATCGATCGCCAGTGGTTGTTGCCGGAGCGAACTTGTAACTCATTGAATCATAGATAAGGATCAGAGGTAAATAAACTAGATTTTTTTTTTCGGCGTGAGAAATCTGGGGGGCCTTATAAGAAAAGGCTCTTCCCCCTACTGTTACCTCATTCATTTGTGGAACTAATAAAAGACCAGCACTCTGTGATCTTAGTGGACGTGGGGGTTCATAGTAGGAAATAAGTTCCTGGAGGTATTCAGGAGCAAGCCCGTGCAGTGCTTTATATGTTAATAATAGAATTTTAAAATCAATACGGGGGAAGAGCCTTTTCTTATAACGCCCCCCAGCTTTGGAACAACCTTCCAAATTGCATACGGGACTCTGACACAGTCAAAATCTTTAAGTCTAGGTTGAAAACCCACCTATTTGGTTTAGCGTTTGATAATTAATATCCCCCCTTAGATAAATGTACAGATCCAGGGGTTTATAGACGAAGGGTTTTATGGTAGACTGGGGCGCTGGTGCTGTCGTCCTGTCACTGCTCGTGGTCACTCAAGTTTGTTGACAGGGCAGTGGATGGATGCCATTGTCTCAGAATGCCCCCAAGCCTATGTTACCTTCTGGTTCTGCCTTTTTAGCTAGGCTGTAATAGTTTAACTTAATGCCGGAGTTGCTGCCACACTCCTGAAATGTGTTTAATTTTATCTGTCCTGTATATGTCCTCATACAGAGCTAATTTTCCCTGTTTTATTTTCTCCACATGGCTGCCCGCCTGCTCGAGGAAAAATGAGATGAGGAGAGACAAGCGATCCATCCAGTGCCAGCCACCTACTGCCTGACCGGATGAGCCTACACCATGATGGACATTACTACATCTTTTCCTTTTCTTTATTTCTTTCTGTTTAAATTGTTGTTGTTGTCATGGTGACCGGTGTCGGCCAGAGGAGGATGGGTTCCCCTCCTGAGTCTTGGTTCCTCTCAAGGTTTCTTCCTCATGCAAAAAACTAGGGAGTTTTTCCTTGCCACTGTCGCCCTTGGCTTGCTCACTGGGGGCTAGGACTCGGCACTTGTAAAGCTGCTTTGTGACAACAACTGTTGTAAAAAGTGCTATATAAATAAAATTTGATTGATTGATTGAAATCGGATGTGTGGCGTGAGAGCGTGTGAAGACAGTCAAATGCGTGTGTCTCACGCTCAATGCGTGAGAGGTGGCAACCCGGGGTTCTGTATCTGAACTCAGGGAAGAGAGCCTCTCTCTGTCACCATCATATCCAGTTCTATCTCAGCATGGATTGTGTATTTGAAGACATCTACGTCGAGAAAAAAAAATATTGACAAAAGTGGAGCGAGTTTTCAGCTATGGGGACATCATTCTACGGCCTCATCGTGCACAAATGACATACAGACTTTTGGCCAGTTTGGTCTTTTGCAAATGCAATGCAGAATAGTTTACTGAAATGTCTAAAGTTGCATTCCTGATTCCTGTTCATTGTTCAGTTCTTATATTTGTTTGTCTTGTGTCACTCACATATGGACACACATGTTCTCCAAGAAACCAGATAAGAGAAGAGAGGGAAAAATGCTGTTATGGTTCTTTGTATTGTACTGTGAAAATATCAGCACTTTTTATTTGAACATGGAGTTCTACTTATGACTTTTTCACAGAATATTTATTTCTGGAAAATTGTAGTTTAAAGTATGAATATTTTTGCAGCTAATTTTAACAAATTGAACTGTGCAATAAAGAGGTGTAATTTAAATTTGTTTTATACTTTGTGTTTTCAGTTGCACGTGTTTTATCAAGATTTGAGGAGAATACAGATTTAAAAAAGAACACATGTCTATTATTTACATTTAAAATATACCTGCAACATTGGTTAAAAAAAAAAAGACTCGAAAGGACTTGAAATTCCAAGTTTCAGACTTGGGACTTGACTTGACTGTTGCCTGTCTTGACTCGAGACTTGACTTGACTTGACTGTCTTTGCTTGAGACTTGACTCGGGACTTGAGGATAAAGACTTGGACTTACTTGAGACTTGCAAAACACTGACTTGGTCCCACCTCATATCCAATATACAGTCATGTCCTTCAGGTAACTTCTGTTTACCCTCCACTGACTGCAGGCCTTGTTGCATATATTTTGCAATTAGTAAATCAATATAGGCCTACAATGAAGACAGTAAAAGACCGTAAAGTAGGAGAAGGAGTTATAGGCTACTGAATGTTGTCATTACATGAATGCAGATGGGCATTTTTCACAGGTAATGGGGAACTTCCCGTTTCTTCTTTCACAAATGAATGTAATTTATGTTGCCTAACAAAACCTATACAACAGAAGACGTTCAGCCATGGGTTAAAGTTCTCCGTCACTACGACGGATTTCCGTCATTTGATTTTTGGGGGGAAAAAATCCGTCAAATAATAATAAACCACACACGCGTGTGCTATCTGTTTTGTGGTCGAAATATGATTCTTACTGGCGCTCATCAGCGCTGGATGGATGACGGCGGTGTCGTTTGATTGACTTGCGGGTGCACCTTCTGATTTTCGGACATAACTAGAAAAGTGACCTCCCCCTCCTGCCTGACCGTAGCGCGACTCCATTAACCTCCCGCAAACCTGCGCGAACTCTGGAGGCTATTTGGCGCGTCATTCTTTGGTAGTATAAAGAAATACCCCGCAAAACAGGGGAATGAACATTTACCTGATGAATTTTAATGTTGCTTTGTGTTTCACGTGTGAAAAGTGCTGGAATTTAGGCTAAGTAGCCTACTTGAAATGCTTGAAATTGTAACTACTTAGTTTCACAACAAATATCTGTCTGACTGAACAGTTCTCTTTACGTTAACAAATACGAGCCTCTTGTAATTCCAGGACGAAACATGAGAGAACGTGAAGACGTTAAGATTGGGCGTTTTGGAAATAAACCACCATTAAATAATGTGATTAAAAGCGAATTATTTCGAATCATTTCGAGTATATGTATAAATATTTAACTTAATTAAGTTTAACGTTGATCCGTGCGTCTAAACGGAACTTGGTGTTTGGTGTGCGCGGCGGAAGAATACACGGTTATGCGGCTTGGGACCGAGGAGGACAGCGTCAGGATAGGATAACTGCGTACAGGACATTATTCGCGTAATCCTGAAAACTCCCCAGTTCTGAAGTCTTTATAAAAAGAATGAGCAACATGCCCAAATGAGACAGTAAATTGTTACTGATACAGAACTGTTATCTTTTACAGTCTAATGAAGTACCTTATTGAGCATGAGATCACCAAAACAGTATAGAAGTCAAGTTAGTTTACTTGGAAGCAGTTAGAAGACAGTGTGAACAGTTGTGAACATAGTTTCTCATAGTTTGTTTTTTTTTTATCTCCGTCATACCTTTTAAAACTCACCAGGATTCACTAAATTTGACTTGATCTTTAAATAATTTTCTGGAAGAGGACCCCCAGATAGATAAGTATACTTTGTAAATGTGTTTAATATGTGGAATTAGGCAAAAGAGGCCGCGTCCCAACTACACCACATTTTCAGTAATTGCTGGCATTGTCTTTTGCCAGGAAAAATTTTCAGTCAAATGAAAATTTCTTGCTTTAACCCATGCGTTCAGCTTAACACATAGATTTGCAAACTACCTTAATTATTTGTATGTGGTCGTCCTCACGTTATCTATCATTGATTTGGGCTAGTGCGACTAGTTTATCAGGTGACCAGTCGGCTAAAAATGCTTAGTAGTTTAGTGCTGTATGAGACATTTTACAACACAAGAAAATGATTTCACGTTGGGCTTAGAGGGCAAACGGTACGATTTGACTTGATGTGTATGTGACCTGGCTGGTGGGGACGGGAGAAGAAGTCTATCTGTGAGCGTGTGTGCTGTGCTGAAGACGCTTCCTTCCACTCGCTGAACTGAACTGCTGCAGCGCATCTGGTGTTAAAGGAAGAGAGAGGTCGGGTGTGTGAGGTGGTGGCTCATTTCAGGGCATTGTTTTTAATCGCTCAGGCTTTCAAAAGATCATTTCAAGCCGACCTCAGTAAAATGATAATAATAATTAAAAAAAAAAACGAAGTTTCAAAAGGGCACTTTCGTTGATAAAGGGCAGAGTTGGTGGTGCTTTAGCACCACCTGATGTCTATGTGTGCACGCCACTGTTATATATACATATTATCATAACGTGTATGTAAATTATCGAATGAATATCAAGTTCATTTCGGCATCATGGACAGTTAAATGACTTCATGAATTCAGTTAAATGATTTCGTTCATGTATATCAATATCAACATTGCACTGAATCCTATCGCATTATCAACGTGCCGAATTTGGAATGTTCCAGAAATCACAACAATTTTATAATTTTATATGCTTTACAAGGCAATAAAATGAGTTCATTGCTGTTGTGGTTAACTCATTTTGCTCGTAATCTGCCAGTTAAAATCCAAACAGTTTTTGTTAGCCTCAGATTTGGCACGAAATTATCACTTTAATTCTGATGCTAAATTAACGAGCTAATCAAACACGTTGAGATGAGTTTTAGACATAAAATCAGTCAAGCAGGTTCCAGCACAAAAGTCAGACAGGTGCGCTGTAAAAGGTTCGGTCACACTTTATCGCTCGGGCTGCGCTACAGCGTCTGTTCTCAGATGCGCTCCCACTACTGATCGGTAAGGGGGCTTTGACCTGCTCTGTTTCCGACCTGGTGGCCCGAAGCTCCCTCAGGGACACCATATCGACAGCGAGCTTAGTGCGGACAACCGATCAACACAGCGCGGTGCAGCCCAGAAGCCCCGAACTCACAAGCTCCTCCAAGCTCAGCCTCCAAGTAACGTGGATTACAGGTACGCGCCACTGCGCCCGGCGGCTTTTGGAGAGATCTGCTCAGCTCTTAATAAAGAGACTTAGCCGGTGCTGACATGTTTCCAGTGGCCTTATATATGAATAGTCTGTTTTAAAAACTACAAAAAGTGTGGATACAAAAGTGTGTTGGTCATGGGACTAATGTTTCAATCCAAATAAGCGCCTGGGGTTTATGGAATGAAAGTAATCATAAAATGAAGGTTAATTCAAGGTGGGTTCTTAAAACGCCTGATGAAATTAGTAATTTAATACGATAAATCGTTTCAAACTATAACTATAGGTGAAATAAAATGGAAAGAAAGCAAAAGTCCACTTTGTGCTTGAAACATAGGCTTCTTTGAGAGGTTTATCCGTTGGTGCGGTGTCACGGCATAATCGCAATGCGCATGCGCACGTTTCGAATATTTTATCTTTGTATATTATGAATTTTTGACCTTTGACATTGCCCGTTCTTGGCGTAATGGGTAGCGCACTGGTCAGTCACGCAGAACGACGAGAGTTCAAATCCGCCACCGGGTGTGTGACCCCATAACTTCAATAATGATATTGAGCGTGGAGGCCCTGGATCAGGGAGCCGAGAGGAAACGCGCTGCGCTAGGTTTCTTAATGACAGTGATGAGAATGACGGGCTCAGTTACAGGAGGATCACAAGGGCCAATAGATCAATACCCAGTGCCCACCTCACCGGTGCCTGATAGCCAACAGGGCACATTTTTAGTTGCCACTACCGGTTTTTTTTTTTTTTTTTTTTTGTTCAATCTGAAAAATCGAACTATGCATTATTTATAATATATACGTAAAATATCCAATGAATATCAAGTTCATTTCAGCACCTTGGACAGTTAAATGACTTCATGACTTTATTTAAATGACTTCCTTCGTGTATATCAAAATCACCTTTCCACTATACAAAAGCTGTTCAGTCCATCTCATGACATTATGTCAATGCACAGAATTTGAAATGTGCCGGATATCCTGACGTCGTAATCGCAATGCGCATGCGCATATGTCGTGTATTTTAACTTTGTATATTATGAATTTTGATCCGTAAGCGGCCCTATGTTGGCCTAATGGGTAGGGCACTGGTCATTGAAGCACTTGGGTCAGCAAGACCCGGGTTCGAACCCCACGCTAGATTAAGTGTAACAAAAAAAGGTATACCAAAAAAACGAAAAAAAGACAAAAAAACAAAAAAAAAAAAAAAAAAAAAAAAGCCCAGTGCTGATCTGACCGGTGCCTGATAGCCAACAGGGCCTATTTTTAGTTGCCATGTATCAACGTTATTTTTTCTCCTCAATCTGAATATATATACATATTATCATAACATGTATGTAAATTATCGAATGAATATCAAGTTCATTTCGGCATCATGAACAGTTAAATGACTTCATGAATTCAGTTAAATGATTTCGTTCATGTATATCTTATAATTTTAGTTACATTTTAAAAATATAAACAAAAACCTTTGCGAAATATTTAATGATATTTTTATTGCTTTGCGCCCTACATCGCCGTTTGCCGCTTGTTTCCCGCTTGCAAACGCGCGGTTCAGTTTCAGCTCAAGCAGCAATGACAGACGCCTTCAAGCACTGGACATTTAAGAAGCGTTTGTTTTGTTTTCGTGTTGTCAATAAATGTGAACCATGTGCCACCATCGGCAACTATTTGTGATTATGCCAAGCCTTTGTGTAAATTTCGGAGTTTGGAGGTTTATTTCCGATCAGAAGGCAACCACTATTGAGGTTGTAAGCGAGCTAACAGCAAGGTATGCTGACCGTCACACTGTGGTTTCCACAGTTAGCTACCTGCTAGGCTAGCTACTACCATTCACTTGAATGTGTTTGTTCTTTAGCATGCTAGCTTGATTTACAGGCTAACCAAATTAGCTGTTTAAAGTCCTAAACAGGTATTCGCTGGAATCATACATGACTATTAGAGACAATGACAGACGGTATCAAATGAATATTTATTACTGTTTGGTGTTGGAAAAACGTTTGTCGATGTCTATGACACGACCTAGCCTACCCAATTGGTAGGCTATCATTGGACCTATCTTAGACCTACCGTTCGACAAGCAATACATTTGAATTAAATTTGTATGAAGTAATGAAATGCAGTTTGGTATCTAATCAAGTGCAACACGTGCAGATTGTATAGAATGCAGTATTTAGAGATACAATGCAGTTAGTTACAGCTAGTGTAAGTAAAGATGGTTAATAGATATGTGCAGAGTAGATAAATTACCTAGGGAAATGCATGTGTGTGTAATGTAGTTATGGCAGTACAATGCACAGGGCAAAGAAAAATAGCATGGCATAAATAAATGTGATAAATACAGATGGAATCATACAGATTATCCTATACCACTGTAGATAGGGCTATACAGATGTGAATTGAAGAGGAACACTGTACAGATTTTGTATGGATGGTAAGGTATGGATAGAGGGGAAGGAAAGAATGGTCTTTGGGAAGAGTTCAATAAGGTGACCGCTGTGGGAAAGAAGTGGTTTCTGAACCTGCTTGTGTTAGTCCGCAAACTGTGAAAATGGTAGAGCCTGGGGGAGGAGCAGAAAAGAGCATGGCCCGATGACAGTAGTCTGATCTTACATGCCTGGTGCAGGCATCTCTTCTTGTGGACCTCCTGTGATTGCCTGTCAGCAATTCTCTCTCAGCTTAGTACTCTTTTAAGGTTCACACTGTCAGTTCTCAAAAATTAAATGTTGATCATGCGTCAATACTCATTTAAACCTTAAAGTAATCAAAATGTAATCCAAAAGTAATTAGTTACATTACTTTTCAAAAGTAATCAGAAAAGTTACACTACAATTACATTTTAAACAAGGTAACTTGTAACTGTAACGGATTACTTTTTAAAAGTAACTTACCCAACACTGCTGATAGCCAACAGGGCATATTTTTAGTTGCCATCAGAGGTGGGGACTCGAGTCACATGACTTGGACTCGAGTCAGACTCGAGTCATTAATATTAAGACTTTTGACCTGACTTGAAAAAATATTCAGAGACTTAGACTTGACTTGGACTTTTACACCAATAACTTGGGACTTGAATTGGACTTGAACCTGTTTACTTGCAAAGACTTGATTTTTTTACCCCAAATCTAAATTTTAAAACGCATATTAATATTTATAAAGTGCACCCCATTAATTTCATTTCCGTCCTTCTGACGCAGACCGGTCCTCTGCTTTTCCACACTCTGTACGTTGTGTGTGTGTGTATGTGTGTGTGCATGAGCTGCAGCACAACCAATCAAATGGGGGGGTCAGCGAACGTGAATTGTTACCGGGCGGGGTGTAAAATGGACACAAATTAAGTATTATATCGCGATCGATCGATCGCCAGTGGTTGGTGCCAGAGCGAACTAGTAACTCGTTGAATCATAGATAAGGATCATAGGTAAATAAACTAGATTTTTTTTTTCGGCGTGAGAAATCTGGGGGGCCTTATAAGAAAAGGCTCTTCCCCCTACTGTTACCTTATTAATTTGTGGAACTAATAAAAGACCAGCACCTGTATTCTGTAAGATTCTGTTTGGTCATGTAGAGTTTTCTTTTCACCTACTGCTTGAGTCCACATCAGGTTCTTCCAAATGGACAGCAGAATCCTTTTCATATGTAAAAGGTAAAGACATTAAAGAGAATTCGATACAGGACACCAACATTTTTATTACTGAATCATGATTGATGCAATGACATTTTATATTTTTCACTCTTTATGAGTTTTGTCTGACTTGGTCTTTTTCATTTTTCCACCCATACCTTTTGAGCACAACTCGAACGGAACAGCAGAGGACAGAACAAGCATTAGAAGATGAAGGTAATCAAAGACACATTGAATACAACATGTGTACATAATAAATTGTCAGCATTAAACAGTAATTGGTGTGACACTACTGTGCAATATTCTGTAAGATTCTGTTTGGTCATGTAGAGTTTTCTTTTCACCTACTGCTTGAGTCCACATCAGGTTTTTCCAAATGGACAGCAGAATCCTTTCATATCTAAAAGGTAAAGACATTGAAGAGAGGTTGATACAGGACACCATTTTTATTACTGAATCATGATTGATGCAATGACTTTTTTATATTTTTCACTCTTTATGAGTTTTGGCTGACTTGGTCTTTTTCATTTTTCCACCTATACCTTTTGAGCACAACTCGAACAGAACAGCAGAAGACAGAACAAGCATTAGAAGATGAAGGTAATCAAAGACACAATGAATACAACATGTGTACATAATAAATTGTCTGCATTAAACAGTAATTGGTGTGACACTAGTGTGCAATATTCTCTAAGATTCTGTTTGGTCATGTAGAGTTTTCTTTTCACCTACTGCTTGAGTCCACATCAGGTTGTTCCAAATGGACAGCAGAATCCTTTTCATATCTAAAAGGTATAGACATTGAAGAGAGGTTGATACAGGACACCAACATTTTTATTACTGAATCATGATTGATGCAATGACATTTTATATTTTTCACTCTTTATGAGTTTTGGCTGACTTGGTCTTTTTCATTTTTCCACCCATACCTTTTGAGCACAACTCGAACGGAACAGCAGAGGACAGAACAAGCATTAGAAGATGAAGGTAATCAAAGACACATTGAATACAACATGTGTACATAATAAATTGTCTGCATTAAACAGTAATTGGTGTGACACTAGTGTGCAATATTCTGTAAGATTCTGTTTGGTCATGTAGAGTTTTCTTTTCACCTACTGCTTGAGTCCACATCAAGTTCTTCCAAATGGACAGCAGAATCCTTTTCATATCTAAAAGGTATAGACCAGAGGTGGGGACTCGAGTCACAACGTGAATTGTTACCGGGCGGGGTGTAAAATGGACACAAATTAAGTATTATATCGCGATCGATCGCCAGTGGTTGTTGCCGGAGCGAACTTGTAACTCATTGAATCATAGATAAGGATCAGAGGTAAATAAACTAGATTTTTTTTTTCGGCGTGAGAAATCTGGGGGGCCTTATAAGAAAAGGCTCTTCCCCCTACTGTTACCTCATTCATTTGTGGAACTAATAAAAGACCAGCACTCTGTGATCTTAGTGGACGTGGGGGTTCATAGTAGGAAATAAGTTCCTGGAGGTATTCAGGAGCAAGCCCGTGCAGTGCTTTATATGTTAATAATAGAATTTTAAAATCAATACGGGGGAAGAGCCTTTTCTTATAACGCCCCCCAGCTTTGGAACAACCTTCCAAATTGCATACGGGACTCTGACACAGTCAAAATCTTTAAGTCTAGGTTGAAAACCCACCTATTTGGTTTAGCGTTTGATAATTAATATCCCCCCTTAGATAAATGTACAGATCCAGGGGTTTATAGACGAAGGGTTTTATGGTAGACTGGGGCGCTGGTGCTGTCGTCCTGTCACTGCTCGTGGTCACTCAAGTTTGTTGACAGGGCAGTGGATGGATGCCATTGTCTCAGAATGCCCCCAAGCCTATGTTACCTTCTGGTTCTGCCTTTTTAGCTAGGCTGTAATAGTTTAACTTAATGCCGGAGTTGCTGCCACACTCCTGAAATGTGTTTAATTTTATCTGTCCTGTATATGTCCTCATACAGAGCTAATTTTCCCTGTTTTATTTTCTCCACATGGCTGCCCGCCTGCTCGAGGAAAAATGAGATGAGGAGAGACAAGCGATCCATCCAGTGCCAGCCACCTACTGCCTGACCGGATGAGCCTACACCATGATGGACATTACTACATCTTTTCCTTTTCTTTATTTCTTTCTGTTTAAATTGTTGTTGTTGTCATGGTGACCGGTGTCGGCCAGAGGAGGAAGGGTTCCCCTCCTGAGTCTTGGTTCCTCTCAAGGTTTCTTCCTCATGCAAAAAACTAGGGAGTTTTTCCTTGCCACTGTCGCCCTTGGCTTGCTCACTGGGGGCTAGGACTCGGCACTTGTAAAGCTGCTTTGTGACAACAACTGTTGTAAAAAGCGCTATATAAATAAAATTTGATTGATTGATTGAAATCGGATGTGTGGCGTGAGAGCGTGTGAAGACAGTCAAATGCGTGTGTCTCACGCTCAATGCGTGAGAGGTGGCAACCCGGGGTTCTGTATCTGAACTCAGGGAAGAGAGCCTCTCTCTGTCACCATCATATCCAGTTCTATCTCAGCATGGATTGTGTATTTGAAGACATCTACGTCGAGAAAAAAAAATATTGACAAAAGTGGAGCGAGTTTTCAGCTATGGGGACATCATTCTACGGCCTCATCGTGCACAAATGACATACAGACTTTTGGCCAGTTTGGTCTTTTGCAAATGCAATGCAGAATAGTTTACTGAAATGTCTAAAGTTGCATTCCTGATTCCTGTTCATTGTTCAGTTCTTATATTTGTTTGTCTTGTGTCACTCACATATGGACACACATGTTCTCCAAGAAACCAGATAAGAGAAGAGAGGGAAAAATGCTGTTATGGTTCTTTGTATTGTACTGTGAAAATATCAGCACTTTTTATTTGAACATGGAGTTCTACTTATGACTTTTTCACAGAATATTTATTTCTGGAAAATTGTAGTTTAAAGTATGAATATTTTTGCAGCTAATTTTAACAAATTGAACTGTGCAATAAAGAGGTGTAATTTAAATTTGTTTTATACTTCGTGTTTTCAGTTGCACATGTTTTATCAAGATTTGAGGAGAATACAGATTTAAAAAAGAACACATGTCTATTATTTACATTTAAAATATACCTGCAACATTGGTTAAAAAAAAAAAAAGACTCGAAAGGACTTGAAATTCCAAGTTTCAGACTTGGGACTTGACTTGACTGTTGCCTGTCTTGACTCGAAACTTGACTTGACTTGACTGTCTTTGCTTGAGACTTGACTCGGGACTTGAGGATAAAGACTTGGACTTACTTGAGACTTGCAAAACACTGACTTGGTCCCACCTCTGAATTAATTCATATCCAATATACAGTCATGTCCTTCAGGTAACTTCTGTTTACCCTCCACTGACTGCAGGCCTTGTTGCATATATTTTGCAATTAGTAAATCAATATAGGCCTACAATGAAGACAGTAAAAGACCGTAAAGTAGGAGAAGGAGTTATAGGCTACTGAATGTTGTCATTACATGAATGCAGATGGGCATTTTTCACAGGTAATGGGGAACTTCCCGTTTCTTCTTTCACAAATGAATGTAATTTATGTTGCCTAACAAAACCTATACAACAGAAGACGTTCAGCTTAACACATAGATTTGCAAACTACCTTAATTATTTGTATGTGGTCGTCCTCACGTTATCTATCATTGATTTGGGCTAGTGCGACTAGTTTATCAGGTGACCAGTCGGCTAAAAATGCTTAGTAGTTTAGTGCTGTATGAGACATTTTACAACACAAGAAAATGATTTCACGTTGGGCTTAGAGGGCAAACGGTACGATTTGACTTGATGTGTATGTGACCTGGCTGGTGGGGACGGGAGAAGAAGTCTATCTGTGAGCGTGTGTGCTGTGCTGAAGACGCTTCCTTCCACTCGCTGAACTGAACTGCTGCAGCGCATCTGGTGTTAAAGGAAGAGAGAGGTCGGGTGTGTGAGGTGGTGGCTCATTTCAGGGCATTGTTTTTAATCGCTCAGGTTTTCAAAAGATCATTTCAAACCGACCTCAGTAAAATGATAATAATAAAAAAAAAAAACGAAGTTTCAAAAGGGCACTTTCGTTGATAAAGGGCAGAGTTGGTGGTGCTTTAGCACCACCTGATGTCTATGTGTGCACGCCACTGTTATATATACATATTATCATAACATGTATGTAAATTATCGAATGAATATCAAGTTCATTTCGGCATCATGGACAGTTAAATGACTTCATGAATTCAGTTAAATGATTTCGTTCATGTATATCAATATCAACATTGCACTGAATCCTATCGCATTATCAACGTGCCGAATTTGGAATGTTCCAGAAATCACAACAATTTTATAATTTTATATGCTTTACAAGGCAATAAAATGAGTTCATTGCTGTTGTGGTTAACTCATTTTGCTCGTAATCTGCCAGTTAAAATCCAAACAGTTTTTGTTAGCCTCAGATTTGGCACGAAATTATCACTTTAATTCTGATGCTAAATTAACGAGCTAATCAAACACGTTGAGATGAGTTTTAGACATAAAATCAGTCAAGCAGGTTCCAGCACAAAAGTCAGACAGGTGCGCTGTAAAAGGTTCGGTCACACTTTATCGCTCGGGCTGCGCTACAGCGTCTGTTCTCAGATGCGCTCCCACTACTGATCGGTAAGGGGGCTTTGACCTGCTCTGTTTCCGACCTGGTGGCCCGAAGCTCCCTCAGGGACACCATATCGACAGCGAGCTTAGTGCGGACAACCGATCAACACAGCGCGGTGCAGCCCAGAAGCCCCGAACTCACAAGCTCCTCCAAGCTCAGCCTCCAAGTAACGTGGATTACAGGTACGCGCCACTGCGCCCGGCGGCTTTTGGAGAGATCTGCTCAGCTCTTAATAAAGAGACTTAGCCGGTGCTGACATGTTTCCAGTGGCCTTATATATGAATAGTCTGTTTTAAAAACTACAAAAAGTGTGGATACAAAAGTGTGTTGGTCATGGGACTAATGTTTCAATCCAAATAAGCGCCTGGGGTTTATGGAATGAAAGTAATCATAAAATGAAGGTTAATTCAAGGTGGGTTCTTAAAACGCCTGATGAAATTAGTAATTTAATACGATAAATCGTTTCAAACTATAACTATAGGTGAAATAAAATGGAAAGAAAGCAAAAGTCCACTTTGTGCTTGAAACATAGGCTTCTTTGAGAGGTTTATCCGTTGGTGCGGTGTCACGGCATAATCGCAATGCGCATGCGCACGTTTCGAATATTTTATCTTTGTATATTATGAATTTTTGACCTTTGACATTGCCCGTTCTTGGCGTAATGGGTAGCGCACTGGTCAGTCACGCAGAACGACGAGAGTTCAAATCCGCCACCGGGTGTGTGACCCCATAACTTCAATAATGATATTGAGCGTGGAGGCCCTGGATCAGGGAGCCGAGAGGAAACGCGCTGCGCTAGGTTTCTTAATGACAGTGATGAGAATGACGGGCTCAGTTACAGGAGGATCACAAGGGCCAATAGATCAATACCCAGTGCCCACCTCACCGGTGCCTGATAGCCAACAGGGCACATTTTTAGTTGCCACTACCGGTTTTTTTTTTTTTTTTTTTTGTTCAATCTGAAAAATCGAACTATGCATTATTTATAATATATACGTAAAATATCCAATGAATATCAAGTTCATTTCAGCACCTTGGACAGTTAAATGACTTCATGACTTTATTTAAATGACTTCCTTCGTGTATATCAAAATCACCTTTCCACTATACAAAAGCTGTTCAGTCCATCTCATGACATTATGTCAATGCACAGAATTTGAAATGTGCCGGATATCCTGACGTCGTAATCGCAATGCGCATGCGCATATGTCGTGTATTTTAACTTTGTATATTATGAATTTTGATCCGTAAGCGGCCCTATGTTGGCCTAATGGGTAGGGCACTGGTCATTGAAGCACTTGGGTCAGCAAGACCCGGGTTCGAACCCCACGCTAGATTAAGTGTAACAAAAAAAGGTATACCAAAAAAACGAAAAAAAGACAAAAACAAAAAAAAACAAAAAAAAAAAAAAAAAAAAAAAAAAGCCCACTGCTGATCTGACCGGTGCCTGATAGCCAACAGGGCCTATTTTTAGTTGCCATGTATCAACGTTATTTTTTCTCCTCAATCTGAATATATATACATATTATCATAACATGTATGTAAATTATCGAATGAATATCAAGTTCATTTCGGCATCATGAACAGTTAAATGACTTCATGAATTCAGTTAAATGATTTCGTTCATGTATATCTTATAATTTTAGTTACATTTTAAAAATATAAACAAAAACCTTTGCGAAATATTTAATGATATTTTTATTGCTTTGCGCCCTACATCGCCGTTTGCCGCTTGTTTCCCGCTTGCAAACGCGCGGTTCAGTTTCAGCTCAAGCAGCAATGACAGACGCCTTCAAGCACTGGACATTTAAGAAGCGTTTGTTTTGTTTTCGTGTTGTCAATAAATGTGAACCATGTGCCACCATCGGCAACTATTTGTGATTATGCCAAGCCTTTGTGTAAATTTCGGAGTTTGGAGGTTTATTTCCGATCAGAAGGCAACCACTATTGAGGTTGTAAGCGAGCTAACAGCAAGGTATGCTGACCGTCACACTGTGGTTTCCACAGTTAGCTACCTGCTAGGCTAGCTACTACCATTCACTTGAATGTGTTTGTTCTTTAGCATGCTAGCTTGATTTACAGGCTAACCAAATTAGCTGTTTAAAGTCCTAAACAGGTATTCGCTGGAATCATACATGACTATTAGAGACAATGACAGACGGTATCAAATGAATATTTATTACTGTTTGGTGTTGGAAAAACGTTTGTCGATGTCTATGACACGACCTAGCCTACCCAATTGGTAGGCTATCATTGGACCTATCTTAGACCTACCGTTCGACAAGCAATACATTTGAATTAAATTTGTATGAAGTAATGAAATGCAGTTTGGTATCTAATCAAGTGCAACACGTGCAGATTGTATAGAATGCAGTATTTAGAGATACAATGCAGTTAGTTACAGCTAGTGTAAGTAAAGATGGTTAATAGATATGTGTGTGACGGGTTAGTGGTTAATTCCACTTGTAAGTCAGCAAACATGGATACTTTTTTTTCTTTTCTGAAGGGTTATCAAGGAGGATAACTGGAATAAACCAGTTCTGTATTATATGATACTACAGTAGTCAATATTTGCTGTGTGGGGTGTAGGGTTAAGTCTAGCATAGCATTATAGTTGTTTATATACATACAAGGCTGAACTGAACCTGAATTTTGGTTTGGTTGTTTTTATCTGTTTTGAGGGATTTTTGTATTGTTGTTTGGTTATATTTGTGTGAGTATTGCCATATTACTCCAGTGATGGCTGGTGTTAATGGTGCTGGAAGGGGGAATGCTTCACTGGGGTTTACACCTGTGCCATCAGTGGGACGGGGTTTTTCTAGATTTCCTGTCACGTCCACACCCATGCCTTCTCTTGAGCCCTCATCTGATCACAACGATCCATCACATGATCATCTGCTTGATGAGGGCACTGCTGATGTTCTAACTACAGTGGTTCAGAGAATTGGCCATTCCATTGGTGAGAGCATTGTATCTTGTTTAGAATCTAGAGGTATTGGGGCAACATCAGAAAATACTGGACGTGCTTCCAATTTGGGTGGGATTGACCTGACTGGTTTGGGCCTTGTTTTAAAGTCAGATATAAAAGCACCTGGGTATTTTCGGGGAGATGGATCTGAGAAATGTACAGTGCATGAGTGGGAAGAAATGAAGAGGATCTATCTGCGTAAGAGAGGGATTCCAGTTGTGGAGCAGGCAGATGAAGTCATTGGTAGACTTATGGGGCGGGCTAGGGACATAGTAAGGGCGAGTTTGCGTAGCAATCCCTCTACTGATCTCTCTAGGGGGCCCGGCCCTATATTTGACATGCTTATACAACATTTTGGTGACACTTCCTTCTCTAGTATGCCATTGGCTGACTTCTATGCGACTCTGCCCCTGTCCGGTGAACTCCCATTTGACTACTGGCTGCGGCTTAACCGAGCTATGGAGATTGCTGAAGACTGTCTTAGACAGCGGCACAAAATGATTGATGACCCCTCACGTGAAGTGGCTGCTATGTTTATCAGGCATTGCCCTGACCCTGACTTGTCACTGATTTTTAAGAGCAGGCCTCTGTCCCAGTGGTCAGCCGCTGATGTTAAAGAGACATTAGATGAGTACTGGAGGGAACACAGATTCATAAGACAAACCAAAGGGAGCCTCGACATCACTGCCTCAAGACAGGAGGTTCATAATGTCAGACCAGTTTCACAGCATGTGGCTGGGGCTGCACCGTCGCCTACATCTGTATTGTCACCACCTCCACAGTGCCCAGTGGAGCCAATTGACCGCGTCCTTGCTCTTTTGGAGCGTGTATTGGAACAACGGCCACTCCAATCAGATGGGCGTCATAATCAAGGGTTTAGACATGCTCGGGCCGGGAGATTGAGGGCTGTGTCGCCTTGCGAGGTTTGTGGAAGTGAGGAACATACTACTCAGTTCCACTGTAGATCAAGCCGACTCTGTTATTTCTGCCATGACGCTGGCCATAGACGCGTGGAATGCCCCAAGGCCCAAACTGGCCAGCCTAGTGCTGCGCCCCCCGCCACTACCGCTTCCAGATCTTCGGGAAACGAACTGGCCCACATTTAGAGGGGGTGTGTGCTGGGCCAGGTTCGGATCCCCCTTGGACTGGTGACACTGACCAGAAATCTGCCTGTGACGGTGCTTGTGAGGAGAGTGTGCAAGGGAATTTTATAGTGCAATGCATACAGAGACTCGCTGCTCATGATGATCTGTTCTACACCAAAGTTTTAGTTGGGGGAAAAGTTGAAATGAAAGCCATGCTTGATAGTGGGTCAATGGCATGCACTCTGAAGTCCAGCGCTCTGCAGCAGCTATTAAAAGAGGGAGTGTTGACAAGCTCCTCCTTGAGCCCTACTGACATTATCTTGATTGGTTGTGGGGGGTCAAGAACTCACCCTCTGGGGGTATGTGAGTTAATGATGGAGGTGTATGATTGTCGTGTCCTTGTCCCGGTTCTGGTGGTAGATGGACAGACGGAAGACCTCATTCTGGGTAGCAACCTTCTGAAACATTTAATTAGTCAACTGAAGTCCTCGGGTTATTGTCAGGTAGGGTCGTGTAATACTACGCATCGTAGTAATGAAGAAATGAAATTGGTCGACCTGTTGGCGAATGTTGAGAGATGGAGAGGTGGTGAAGCCCCCGATAGGGTTGGTTCACTGAGGCTGAAGAAGGCTGTTGTTCTGGAGCCTCTGCGGGAGCATTTAGTGTGGGCCAGGATGAAGGACACAAAGTCTATCTCAGCTGGAAGTGCAGTGATCATTGAGCCCAGTAGTTCAAGGTCAGCGCCTAGACAAGTCTTGGTGGGGAGAACGGTGGCCTTGTTAAGGAGTGATGGGTGGCTTCCGGTTAGAGTCATTAATCCTGCAGAGAAATCCGTAACCCTGAGACGTAATGCAAAGATTGCTGATGTGGTGCCCTGTGTAGCTTTGGAGGACTTCGACAGTGACTCCTTGACTAGACATAGAGGGTCTTCAACGCTCTTGGGACAACACGTGCAGCAGACAATGGATGGTATGTCCAGACTGACTGATGACGGTCTTCTCCAACATGCTGAGAGCAACAGCCAGGGGGGACCACTGCAGTTATCTCACTCTGCTCTGCACGAGTTGGGACTCTCTGATATTGACATTGAGTCTTGTCAGGCATCTCCTGGCATCGTGAGCAAGCTTGTCCAGCTGATTTCCGAGCATGAGTCCATCTTCTCAAGGCACAAGTTAGATTGTGGGAAAGTCAGTGGGTACTATCATCACATTCGACTCTTTGATGATAAGCCTTTTAGACTACCGTACCGTCGCCTTTCACCTAGTCATTATGTGAAGCTGAAAACTGCTTTGGACGAGATGGAGGAGCAAGAGATAATACGAAAGTCCGCTAGTGAATTTGCTTCACCACTTGTTTTAGTTTGGAAGAAATCTGGAGATCTGCACGGGGGCACCGCTGGCTCAACTCGCGTACCATCAAGGATGCTCACCCGCTGCCACATCAAGCTGATGCTCTAGCTGCCTTGGGTGGAAATGCGTTCTTCTCTACAATGGATCTCACTTCTGGCTACTACAACGTTGAAGTTCATGAGAATGACAAGAAATTCACTGCATTTACATCACCATTTGGGTTATATGAATATAACCGGATGCCACAAGGATTATGCAACAGCCCTGCGACTTTTATGCGCATGATGTTGGGCATTTTTGGAGATCAAAACTTTCTCAGTTTACTCTGCTACCTGGATGATGTTTTGGTGTTTGCCCCCACAGAGGAGTTAGCTCTGCAGCGCTTGGGGATGGTTTTTGAGCGACTCAAGGCACACAATTTGAAGCTGGCTCCTAAAAAGTGCCACTTCCTTCGGAAGTCAGTGAAATTTCTGGGCCATATTGTTAGTGCAGATGGAGTCGCTACTGACCCCGATAAGGTGAAAGCTATCACTGCCATCATGGAAGAAGACCTTATGGAGGAGAATTCACGAGTCCCTTCTCAGAAAAAGCTGAGGTCATTCCTGGGGATGGTAGTGTTTTATCAGCAGTTCATTGAGGGATGCTCTTCTATAGCAAAACCTCTGTTTGGGCCCCCCACGTCCACTAAGATCACAGAGTGCTGGTCTTTTATTAGTTCCACACAGAGGTGGGGACTCGAGTCACATGACTTGGACTCGAGTCAGACTCGAGTCATTAATATTAAGACTTTTGACCTGACTTGAAAAAATATTGGGACTTAGACTTGACTTGGACTTTTACACCAATAACTTGGGACTTGAATTGGACTTGAACCTGTTTACTTGCAAAGACTTGATTTTTTTACCCCAAATCTAAATTTTAAAACGCATATTAATATTTATAAAGTGCACCCCATTAATTTCATTTCCGTCCTTCTGACGCAGACCGGTCCTCTGCTTTTCCACACTCTGTACGTTGTGTGTGTGTGTATGTGTGTGTGCATGAGCTGCAGCACAACCAATCAAATGGGGGGGTCAGCGAACGTGAATTGTTACCGGGCGGGGTGTAAAATGGACACAAATTAAGTATTATATCGCGATCGATCGATCGCCAGTGGTTGGTGCCAGAGCGAACTAGTAACTCATTGAATCATAGATAAGGATCAGAGGTAAATAAACTAGATTTTTTTTTTCGGCGTGAGAAATCTGGGGGGCCTTATAAGAAAAGGCTCTTCCCCCTACTGTTACCTTATTAATTTGTGGAACTAATAAAAGACCAGCACCTGTATTCTGTAAGATTCTGTTTGGTCATGTAGAGTTTTCTTTTCACCTACTGCTTGAGTCCACATCAGGTTCTTTCAAATGGACAGCAGAATCTTTTTCATATCTAAAAGGTATAGACATTGAAGAGAGTGTCATGCAGGACACCAATATTTTCATTACTGAATCATGATTTATGCAATGACATTTTATATTTTTCACTCTTTATGAGTTTTGGCTGACTTGGTCTTTTTCATTTTTCCACCCATACCTTTTAAGCACAACTCGAACGGAACAGCAGAGGACAGAACAAGCATTAGAAGATGAAGGTAATCAAAGACACATTGAATACAACATGTGTACATAATAAATTGTCTGCATTAAACAGTAATTGGTGTGACACTAGTGTGCAATATTCTCTAAGATTCTGTTTGGTCATGTAGAGTTTTCTTTTCACCTACTGCTTGAGTCCACATCAGGTTGTTCCAAATGGACAGCAGAATCCTTTTCATATCTAAAAGGTATAGACATTGAAGAGAGGTTGATACAGGACACCAACATTTTTATTACTGAATCATGATTGATGCAATGACATTTTATATTTTTCACTCTTTATGAGTTTTGGCTGACTTGGTCTTTTTCATTTTTCTACCCATACCTTTTGAGCACAACTCGAACGGAACAGCAGAGGACAGAACAAGCATTAGAAGATGAAGGTAATCAAAGACACATTGAATACAACATGTGTACATAATAAATTGTCTGCATTAAACAGTAATTGGTGTGACACTAGTGTGCAATATTCTGTAAGATTCTGTTTGGTCATGTAGAGTTTTCTTTTCACCTACTGCTTGAGTCCACATCAAGTTCTTCCAAATGGACAGCAGAATCCTTTTCATATCTAAAAGGTATAGACCAGAGGTGGGGACTCGAGTCACAACGTGAATTGTTACCGGGCGGGGTGTAAAATGGACACAAATTAAGTATTATATCGCGATCGATCGCCAGTGGTTGTTGCCGGAGCGAACTTGTAACTCATTGAATCATAGATAAGGATCAGAGGTAAATAAACTAGATTTTTTTTTTCGGCGTGAGAAATCTGGGGGGCCTTATAAGAAAAGGCTCTTCCCCCTACTGTTACCTCATTCATTTGTGGAACTAATAAAAGACCAGCACTCTGTGATCTTAGTGGACGTGGGGGTTCATAGTAGGAAATAAGTTCCTGGAGGTATTCAGGAGCAAGCCCGTGCAGTGCTTTATATGTTAATAATAGAATTTTAAAATCAATACGGGGGAAGAGCCTTTTCTTATAACGCCCCCCAGCTTTGGAACAACCTTCCAAATTGCATACGGGACTCTGACACAGTCAAAATCTTTAAGTCTAGGTTGAAAACCCACCTATTTGGTTTAGCGTTTGATAATTAATATCCCCCCTTAGATAAATGTACAGATCCAGGGGTTTATAGACGAAGGGTTTTATGGTAGACTGGGGCGCTGGTGCTGTCGTCCTGTCACTGCTCGTGGTCACTCAAGTTTGTTGACAGGGCAGTGGATGGATGCCATTGTCTCAGAATGCCCCCAAGCCTATGTTACCTTCTGGTTCTGCCTTTTTAGCTAGGCTGTAATAGTTTAACTTAATGCCGGAGTTGCTGCCACACTCCTGAAATGTGTTTAATTTTATCTGTCCTGTATATGTCCTCATACAGAGCTAATTTTCCCTGTTTTATTTTCTCCACATGGCTGCCCGCCTGCTCGAGGAAAAATGAGATGAGGAGAGACAAGCGATCCATCCAGTGCCAGCCACCTACTGCCTGACCGGATGAGCCTACACCATGATGGACATTACTACATCTTTTCCTTTTCTTTATTTCTTTCTGTTTAAATTGTTGTTGTTGTCATGGTGACCGGTGTCGGCCAGAGGAGGAAGGGTTCCCCTCCTGAGTCTTGGTTCCTCTCAAGGTTTCTTCCTCATGCAAAAAACTAGGGAGTTTTTCCTTGCCACTGTCGCCCTTGGCTTGCTCACTGGGGGCTAGGACTCGGCACTTGTAAAGCTGCTTTGTGACAACAACTGTTGTAAAAAGCGCTATATAAATAAAATTTGATTGATTGATTGAAATCGGATGAGTGGCGTGAGAGCGTGTGAAGACAGTCAAATGCGTGTGTCTCACGCTCAATGCGTGAGAGTTGGCAACCCGGGGTTCTGTATCTGAACTCAGGGAAGAGAGCCTCTCTCTGTCACCATCATATCCAGTTCTATCTCAGCATGGATTGTGTATTTGAAGACATCTACGTCGAGAAAAAAAAAATTGACAAAAGTGGAGCGAGTTTTCAGCTATGGGGACATCATTCTACGGCCTCATCGTGCACAAATGACATACAGACTTTTGGCCAGTTTGGTCTTTTGCAAATGCAATGCAGAATAGTTTACTGAAATGTCTAAAGTTGCATTCCTGATTCCTGTTCATTGTTCAGTTCTTATATTTGTTTGTCTTGTGTCACTCACATATGGACACACATGTTCTCCAAGAAACCAGATAAGAGAAGAGAGGGAAAAATGCTGTTATGGTTCTTTGTATTGTACTGTGAAAATATCAGCACTTTTTATTTGAACATGGAGTTCTACTTATGACTTTTTCACAGAATATTTATTTCTGGAAAATTGTAGTTTAAAGTATGAATATTTTTGCAGCTAATTTTAACAAATTGAACTGTGCAATAAAGAGGTGTAATTTAAATTTGTTTTATACTTCGTGTTTTCAGTTGCACATGTTTTATCAAGATTTGAGGAGAATACAGATTTAAAAAAGAACACATGTCTATTATTTACATTTAAAATATACCTGCAACATTGGTTAAAAAAAAAAAAAGACTCGAAAGGACTTGAAATTCCAAGTTTCAGACTTGGGACTTGACTTGACTGTTGCCTGTCTTGACTCGAAACTTGACTTGACTTGACTGTCTTTGCTTGAGACTTGACTCGGGACTTGAGGATAAAGACTTGGACTTACTTGAGACTTGCAAAACACTGACTTGGTCCCACCTCATATCCAATATACAGTCATGTCCTTCAGGTAACTTCTGTTTACCCTCCACTGACTGCAGGCCTTGTTGCATATATTTTGCAATTAGTAAATCAATATAGGCCTACAATTAAGACAGTAAAAGACCGTAAAGTAGGAGAAGGAGTTATAGGCTACTGAATGTTGTCATTACATGAATGCAGATGGGCATTTTTCACAGGTAATGGGGAACTTCCCGTTTCTTCTTTCACAAATGAATGTAATTTATGTTGCCTAACAAAACCTATACAACAGAAGACGTTCAGCTTAACACATAGATTTGCAAACTCTACCTTAATTATTTGTATGTGGTCGTCCTCACGTTATCTATCATTGATTTGGGCTAGTGCGACTAGTTTATCAGGTGACCAGTCGGCTAAAAATGCTTAGTAGTTTAGTGCTGTATGAGACATTTTACAACACAAGAAAATGATTTCACATTGGGCTTAGAGGGCAAACGGTACGATTTGACTTGATGTGTATGTGACCTGGCTGGTGGGGACGGGAGAAGAAGTCTATCTGTGAGCGTGTGTGCTGTGCTGAAGACGCTTCCTTCCACTCGCTGAACTGAACTGCTGCAGCGCATCTGGTGTTAAAGGAAGAGAGAGGTCGGGTGTGTGAGGTGGTGGCTCATTTCAGGGCATTGTTTTTAATCGCTCAGGCTTTCAAAAGATCATTTCAAGCCGACCTCAGTAAAATGATAATAATAAAAAAAAAAAAAAAACGAAGTTTCAAAAGGGCACTTTCGTTGATAAAGGGCAGAGTTGGTGGTGCTTTAGCACCACCTGATGTCTATGTGTGCACGCCACTGTTATATATACATATTATCATAACGTGTATGTAAATTATCGAATGAATATCAAGTTCATTTCGGCATCATGGACAGTTAAATGACTTCATGAATTCAGTTAAATGATTTCGTTCATGTATATCAATATCAACATTGCACTGAATCCTATCGCATTATCAACGTGCCGAATTTGGAATGTTCCAGAAATCACAACAATTTTATAATTTTATATGCTTTACAAGGCAATAAAATGAGTTCATTGCTGTTGTGGTTAACTCATTTTGCTCGTAATCTGCCAGTTAAAATCCAAACAGTTTTTGTTAGCCTCAGATTTGGCACGAAATTATCACTTTAATTCTGATGCTAAATTAACGAGCTAATCAAACACGTTGAGATGAGTTTTAGACATAAAATCAGTCAAGCAGGTTCCAGCACAAAAGTCAGACAGGTGCGCTGTAAAAGGTTCGGTCACACTTTATCGCTCGGGCTGCGCTACAGCGTCTGTTCTCAGATGCGCTCCCACTACTGATCGGTAAGGGGGCTTTGACCTGCTCTGTTTCCGACCTGGTGGCCCGAAGCTCCCTCAGGGACACCATATCGACAGCGAGCTTGGTGCGGACAACCGATCAACACAGCGCGGTGCAGCCCAGAAGCCCCGAACTCACAAGCTCCTCCAAGCTCAGCCTCCAAGTAACGTGGATTACAGGTACGCGCCACTGTGCCCGGCGGCTTTTGGAGAGATCTGCTCAGCTCTTAATAAAGAGACTTAGCTGGTGCTGACATGTTTCCAGTGGCCTTATATATGAATAGTCTGTTTTAAAAACTACAAAAAGTGTGGATACAAAAGTGTGTTGGTCATGGGACTAATGTTTCAATCCAAATAAGCGCCTGGGGTTTATGGAATGAAAGTAATCATAAAATGAAGGTTAATTCAAGGTGGGTTCTTAAAACGCCTGATGAAATTAGTAATTTAATACGATAAATCGTTTCAAACTATAACTATAGATGAAATAAAATGGAAAGAAAGCAAAAGTCCACTTTGTGCTTGAAACATAGGCTTCTTTGAGAGGTTTATCCGTTGGTGCGGTGTCACGGCATAATCGCAATGCGCATGCGCACGTTTCGAATATTTTATCTTTGTATATTATGAATTTTTGACCTTTGACATTGCCCGTTCTTGGCGTAATGGGTAGCGCACTGGTCAGTCACGCAGAACGACGAGAGTTCAAATCCGCCACCGGGTGTGTGACCCCATAACTTCAATAATGATATTGAGCGTGGAGGCCCTGGATCAGGGAGCCGAGAGGAAACGCGCTGCGCTAGGTTTCTTAATGACAGTGATGAGAATGACGGGCTCAGTTACAGGAGGATCACAAGGGCCAATAGATCAATACCCAGTGCCCACCTCACCGGTGCCTGATAGCCAACAGGGCACATTTTTAGTTGCCACTACCGGTTTTTTTTTTTTATTTTTTTTTTTCAATCTGAAAAATCGAACTATGCATTATTTATAATATATACGTAAAATATCCAATGAATATCAAGTTCATTTCAGCACCTTGGACAGTTAAATGACTTCATGACTTTATTTAAATGACTTCCTTCGTGTATATCAAAATCACCTTTCCACTATACAAAAGCTGTTCAGTCCATCTCATGACATTATGTCAATGCACAGAATTTGAAATGTGCCGGATATCCTGACGTCGTAATCGCAATGCGCATGCGCATATGTCGTGTATTTTAACTTTGTATATTATGAATTTTGATCCGTAAGCGGCCCTATGTTGGCCTAATGGGTAGGGCACTGGTCATTGAAGCACTTGGGTCAGCAAGACCCGGGTTCGAACCCCACGCTAGGTTAAGTGTAACAAAAAAAGGTATACCAAAAAAACGAAAAAAAGACAAAAACAAAAAAAAACAAAAAAAAAAAAAAGCCCAGTGCTGATCTGACCGGTGCCTGATAGCCAACAGGGCCTATTTTTAGTTGCCATGTATCAACGTTATTTTTTCTCCTCAATCTGAATATATATACATATTATCATAACATGTATGTAAATTATCGAATGAATATCAAGTTCATTTCGGCATCATGAACAGTTAAATGACTTCATGAATTCAGTTAAATGATTTCGTTCATGTATATCTTATAATTTTAGTTACATTTTAAAAATATAAACAAAAACCTTTGCGAAATATTTAATGATATTTTTATTGCTTTGCGCCCTACATCGCCGTTTGCCGCTTGTTTCCCGCTTGCAAACGCGCGGTTCAGTTTCAGCTCAAGCAGCAATGACAGACGCCTTCAAGCACTGGACATTTAAGAAGCGTTTGTTTTGTTTTCGTGTTGTCAATAAATGTGAACCATGTGCCACCATCGGCAACTATTTGTGATTATGCCAAGCCTTTGTGTAAATTTCGGAGTTTGGAGGTTTATTTCCGATCAGAAGGCAACCACTATTGAGGTTGTAAGCGAGCTAACAGCAAGGTATGCTGACCGTCACACTGTGGTTTCCACAGTTAGCTACCTGCTAGGCTAGCTACTACCATTCACTTGAATGTGTTTGTTCTTTAGCATGCTAGCTTGATTTACAGGCTAACCAAATTAGCTGTTTAAAGTCCTAAACAGGTATTCGCTGGAATCATACATGACTATTAGAGACAATGACAGACGGTATCAAATGAATATTTATTACTGTTTGGTGTTGGAAAAACGTTTGTCGATGTCTATGACACGACCTAGCCTACCCAATTGGTAGGCTATCATTGGACCTATCTTAGACCTACCGTTCGACAAGCAATACATTTGAATTAAATTTGTATGAAGTAATGAAATGCAGTTTGGTATCTAATCAAGTGCAACACGTGCAGATTGTATAGAATGCAGTATTTAGAGATACAATGCAGTTAGTTACAGCTAGTGTAAGTAAAGATGGTTAATAGATATGTGCAGAGTAGATAAATTACCTAGGGAAATGCATGTGTGTGTAATGTAGTTATGGCAATACAATGCACAGGGCAAAGAAAAATAGCATGGCATAAATAAATGTGATAAATACAGATGGAATCATACAGATTATCCTATACCACTGTAGATAGGGCTATACAGATGTGAATTGAAGAGGAACACTGTACAGATTTTGTATGGATGGTAAGGTATGGATAGAGGGGAAGGAAAGAATGGTCTTTGGGAAGAGTTCAATAAGGTGACCGCTGTGGGAAAGAAGTGGTTTCTGAACCTGCTTGTGTTAGTCCGCAAACTGTGAAAATGGTAGAGCCTGGGGGAGGAGCAGAAAAGAGCATGGCCCGATGACAGTAGTCTGATCTTACATGCCTGGTGCAGGCATCTCTTCTTGTGGACCTCCTGTGATTGCCTGTCAGCAATTCTCTCTCAGCTTAGTACTCTTTTAAGGTTCACACTGTCAGTTCTCAAAAATTAAATGTTGATCATGCGTCAATACTCATTTAAACCTTAAAGTAATCAAAATGTAATCCAAAAGTAATTAGTTACATTACTTTTCAAAAGTAATCAGAAAAGTTACACTACAATTACATTTTAAACAAGGTAACTTGTAACTGTAACGGATTACTTTTTAAAAGTAACTTACCCAACACTGCTGATAGCCAACAGGGCATATTTTTAGTTGCCATCAGAGGTGGGGACTCGAGTCACATGACTTGGACTCGAGTCAGACTCGAGTCATTAATATTAAGACTTTTGACCTGACTTGAAAAAATATTCAGAGACTTAGACTTGACTTGGACTTTTACACCAATAACTTGGGACTTGAATTGGACATGAACCTGTTTACTTGCAAAGACTTGATTTTTTTACCCCAAATCTAAATTTTAAAACGCATATTAATATTTATAAAGTGCACCCCATTAATTTCATTTCCGTCCTTCTGACGCAGACCGGTCCTCTGCTTTTCCACACTCTGTACGTTGTGTGTGTGTGTATGTGTGTGTGCATGAGCTGCAGCACAACCAATCAAATGGGGGGGTCAGCGAACGTGAATTGTTACCGGGCGGGGTGTAAAATGGACACAAATTAAGTATTATATCGCGATCGATCGATCGCCAGTGGTTGGTGCCAGAGCGAACTAGTAACTCATTGAATCATAGATAAGGATCAGAGGTAAATAAACTAGATTTTTATTTTCGGCGTGAGAAATCTGGGGGGCCTTATAAGAAAAGGCTCTTCCCCCTACTGTTACCTTATTAATTTGTGGAACTAATAAAAGACCAGCACCTGTATTCTGTAAGATTCTGTTTGGTCATGTAGAGTTTTCTTTTCACCTACTGCTTGAGTCCACATCAGGTTCTTCCAAATGGACAGCAGAATCCTTTTCATATGTAAAAGGTAAAGACATTAAAGAGAATTCGATACAGGACACCAACATTTTTATTACTGAATCATGATTGATGCAATGACATTTTATATTTTTCACTCTTTATGAGTTTTGTCTGACTTGGTCTTTTACATTTTTCCACCCATACCTTTTGAGCACAACTCGAACAGAACAGCAGAGGACAGAACAAGCATTAGAAGATGAAGGTAATCAAAGACACATTGAATACAACATGTGTACATAATAAATTGTCAGCATTAAACAGTAATTGGTGTGACACTACTGTGCAATATTCTGTAAGATTCTGTTTGGTCATGTAGAGTTTTCTTTTCACCTACTGCTTGAGTCCACATCAGGTTTTTCCAAATGGACAGCAGAATCCTTTCATATCTAAAAGGTAAAGACATTGAAGAGAGGTTGATACAGGACACCAACATTTTTATTACTGAATCATGATTGATGCAATGAGTTTTTTATATTTTTCACTCTTTATGAGTTTTGGCTGACTTGGTCTTTTTCATTTTTCCACCTATACCTTTTGAGCACAACTCGAACAGAACAGCAGAAGACAGAACAAGCATTAGAAGATGAAGGTAATCAAAGACACATTGAATACAACATGTGTACATAATAAATTATCAGCATTAAACAGTAATTGGTGTGACACTAGTGTGCAATATTCTGTAAGATTCTGTTTGGTCATGTAGAGTTTTCTTTTCACCTACTGTTTAAGTCCACATCAGGTTCTTTCAAATGGACAGCAGAATCTTTTTCATATCTAAAAGGTATAGACATTGAAGAGAGTGTCATGCAGGACACCAATATTTTCATTACTGAATCATGATTTATGCAATGACATTTTATATTTTTCACTCTTTATGAGTTTTGGCTGACTTGGTCTTTTTCATTTTTCCACCCATACCTTTTAAGCACAACTCGAACGGAACAGCAGAGGACAGAACAAGCATTAGAAGATGAAGGTAATCAAAGACACATTGAATACAACATGTGTACATAATAAATTGTCTGCATTAAACAGTAATTGGTGTGACACTAGTGTGCAATATTCTCTAAGATTCTGTTTGGTCATGTAGAGTTTTCTTTTCACCTACTGCTTGAGTCCACATCAGGTTGTTCCAAATGGACAGCAG
The DNA here is from genome assembly GCF_052324685.1 of Brachyhypopomus gauderio. Taxonomy (NCBI): domain Eukaryota; kingdom Metazoa; phylum Chordata; class Actinopteri; order Gymnotiformes; family Hypopomidae; genus Brachyhypopomus; species Brachyhypopomus gauderio. The sequence goes on along the minus strand of NW_027506976.1, from coordinate 176,111 downwards.
AATCCTTTTCATATCTAAAAGGTATAGACATTGAAGAGAGGTTGATACAGGACACCAACATTTTTATTACTGAATCATGATTGATGCAATGACATTTTATATTTTTCACTCTTTATGAGTTTTGGCTGACTTGGTCTTTTTCATTTTTCCACCCATACCTTTTGAGCACAACTCGAACAGAACAGCAGAGGACAGAACAAGCATTAGAAGATGAAGGTAATCAAAGACACATTGAATACAACATGTGTACATAATAAATTGTCTGCATTAAACAGTAATTGGTGTGACACTAGTGTGCAATATTCTGTAAGATTCTGTTTGGTCATGTAGAGTTTTCTTTTCACCTACTGCTTGAGTCCACATCAAGTTCTTCCAAATGGACAGCAGAATCCTTTTCATATCTAAAAGGTATAGACCAGAGGTGGGGACTCGAGTCACAACGTGAATTGTTACCGGGCGGGGTGTAAAATGGACACAAATTAAGTATTATATCGCGATCGATCGCCAGTGGTTGTTGCCGGAGCGAACTTGTAACTCATTGAATCATAGATAAGGATCAGAGGTAAATAAACTAGATTTTTTTTTTCGGCGTGAGAAATCTGGGGGGCCTTATAAGAAAAGGCTCTTCCCCCTACTGTTACCTCATTCATTTGTGGAACTAATAAAAGACCAGCACTCTGTGATCTTAGTGGACGTGGGGGTTCATAGTAGGAAATAAGTTCCTGGAGGTATTCAGGAGCAAGCCCGTGCAGTGCTTTATATGTTAATAATAGAATTTTAAAATCAATACGGGGGAAGAGCCTTTTCTTATAACGCCCCCCAGCTTTGGAACAACCTTCCAAATTGCATACGGGACTCTGACACAGTCAAAATCTTTAAGTCTAGGTTGAAAACCCACCTATTTGGTTTAGCGTTTGATAATTAATATCCCCCCTTAGATAAATGTACAGATCCAGGGGTTTATAGACGAAGGGTTTTATGGTAGACTGGGGCGCTGGTGCTGTCGTCCTGTCACTGCTCGTGGTCACTCAAGTTTGTTGACAGGGCAGTGGATGGATGCCATTGTCTCAGAATGCCCCCAAGCCTATGTTACCTTCTGGTTCTGCCTTTTTAGCTAGGCTGTAATAGTTTAACTTAATGCCGGAGTTGCTGCCACACTCCTGAAATGTGTTTAATTTTATCTGTCCTGTATATGTCCTCATACAGAGCTAATTTTCCCTGTTTTATTTTCTCCACATGGCTGCCCGCCTGCTCGAGGAAAAATGAGATGAGGAGAGACAAGCGATCCATCCAGTGCCAGCCACCTACTGCCTGACCGGATGAGCCTACACCATGATGGACATTACTACATCTTTTCCTTTTCTTTATTTCTTTCTGTTTAAATTGTTGTTGTTGTCATGGTGACCGGTGTCGGCCAGAGGAGGAAGGGTTCCCCTCCTGAGTCTTGGTTCCTCTCAAGGTTTCTTCCTCATGCAAAAAACTAGGGAGTTTTTCCTTGCCACTGTCGCCCTTGGCTTGCTCACTGGGGGCTAGGACTCGGCACTTGTAAAGCTGCTTTGTGACAACAACTGTTGTAAAAAGCGCTATATAAATAAAATTTGATTGATTGATTGAAATCGGATGTGTGGCGTGAGAGCGTGTGAAGACAGTCAAATGCGTGTGTCTCACGCTCAATGCGTGAGAGTTGGCAACCCGGGGTTCTGTATCTGAACTCAGGGAAGAGAGCCTCTCTCTGTCACCATCATATCCAGTTCTATCTCAGCATGGATTGTGTATTTGAAGACATCTACGTCGAGAAAAAAAAAATTGACAAAAGTGGAGCGAGTTTTCAGCTATGGGGACTGTACTGCCCTCGGTGCATGCAGCAATGCATCTAGACAGTCAGTTAACTCTTCTTGAATATCAAGACTCTGAGGAATGTTGTCTTCTTATCCACAGGTTTATTGACATCAAGGAAGTGTAAAACTAAACACACAAAAAGATATATCACTTATTCAGTGTAAGATGATTAATCAAAGTAAATTAAATGATACTGCACATGACTCAACTGTTACAGTTTTAACACAATTCAACTCAACCCAGTGACATGTAATATTTAAAGTATATTTATAACCATACTCTTAACTAGTTTATTACAGTAGCTTGGTCTGATTATGAATCAGCGGTAAACTAATACCTTAATCTTGCATAGGAACATTAGAAATGATCTAAGTCAACTTAACAAACTAGAAATACTGTGAACATAATACTCTATAATGAAATTAAACATAACATACCCACGATGCCACATTTAGAGCGAAGATGAATGCAGATGTGACTGGATTAACTGAGCACATTGATAACACTCAAACCCTCATTCTCCACCTAGCTTCCTGGTTAGTCACATGACATAGTGTGGCTGTATCTCTTAAAGGTACAGTCACCATATTCAAATACATTTACTAAACACTCGACAACACACTCCCCGCCTGGCATGACCTCATGCCACCGCTATTTCGCAACAGTCTTTAGTTCTTTGGAGAGAGGAGGAGTACTATTTCTGTGACAGGTCTAAGGAAGACTGAAGGTCCCCCTGCTCGGCAGACCCTCACCTCAACTTTTCGAACTTTGTCATCTTTGCTCGGAAAAGTCTGTGTCACAAGTCCAAGAGGCCATTCATTCCGTGGCATGTGAGTGTCCTTGAGGAGTACAATACTTCCTGGTTGGATGTTTGGATGAGTTACCAGCCACTTCCTACGTGACTGCAATGTTGGAAGAAACTGTTTCCGCCATCGGTCCCAGAAGGTGTTTGACAAATGCTGAACCTGGCGCCACTGATGTTTGTAGAGGTCAGAAACTCCAAACTCTCCTGGAGGTACTGGTACAATGTTTACCTTCTGCGTGAGCAGAGCAGCAGGTGTCAGAATGAATGAATCTTCTGGGTCAGTCGTCACAGGAACCAGAGGTCTGGCGTTGACAATTGCTGTCACCTCTGACATAAACGTTGTTAGCACTTCATGGGTAAGTTTATCTTTCAGCTGTATGAACATGGAGTCAAGAATCCTTCTTACAACACCAATCATCCTCTCCCAGGTTCCACCGAAATGAGAGGCATGAGGAGGATTGAAAGTCCACACACATCCTTTGCTCGACAGGTAAGTTTTCACTGAGGTACTGTCAATGTTGGAAGGTATTCCCATCTCCTTGCAAGCACCGATGAAGTTGGTGCCACGATCTGAGTAGATGTGTTTGACAGGTCCGCGAACTGAAAGGAATCGTCTAAAGGCATTGATAAAGCTGGATGATTCAAGGGATTCAACAACTTCGATATGTATGGCCCTCACGCTCATGCAAGTGAATATTACAGCCCAGCGTTTGCTCTGTGCAAGACCACCTCTAGTTCGTCGTGAACAGGTGATCCAAGGACCAAAGACATCAAGTCCAACATGTGTAAAGGGAGGATCTGTAGACAGACGAGCTGCCGGTAGGTCAGCCATTTTCTGACTACTAACAGGAGCTCTAAGACGTCTGCAGATCACACACTGATGAATGACGCTGCTCGTTTTCCTCTTCCCACCAATTATCCAGAAGCCAGCTGACCGGATGGCACCTTCAGTAAAGAGTCGGCCCTGGTGATGTACCTGCTCATGGTGGTGACGGATGATCAAAGTTGCTATATGATGGTTTCCTGGTATAATCACTGGAGTTTTTTCACATTGACTTATGTTGGAATGTTGAAGACGACCCCCGACCTTTAACAGGCCGTCTATGGCAACGAAGGGGTCCAAGTTCTTCAAAGGGCTGTTAGAAGGAATTTTCTTCTGTTCCTGGATACACCTGATCTCCTGGCAATAGGTCTCCTCTTGTACCGTTTTAATGATTACGGTTGAAGCTTGATTTCTCTCCTCAACACTGACATCCGCCTTACAGTAATGCCAGCCTCTACATGAGTCATTTTCAGTAGCCTTGACGTGAAAGAGATGTGCTATGTGCACAAGGCGGGCCATCGCACAGGTGAGTGACTTCCAGGAGGAAAACCTGACAAATCTTTGGGAACCCAGATGGTCAGGGGGTGTTGTTGTGCTCAAGGTTGACACTAGAGGTCGCACTTCTGAATCTATATCTGGCTCAATCAGGTTGTAACTTCTCTCTAAGCCCGTTGGTTCGGGTAAGTACAGAAACTTAGGTCCAACCAGCCAGTTGGTGTGGATGAGTTGCCCAGCAGCAACAAAACGAGTTGCATGATCTGCTGGATTCTGATCTGTTGGTACGAAGTACCACTGGTTCGGATTAGACGATCTTCTGATCCGTAATACCCGATTACTGACGTAGACGTAGAACCGCCTGGTTTCATTATGGATGTAGCCCAACACCACTTTACTATCTGTATAGTACGATACAGCATCGAGCTGGAAGTTCAGTTCTGTGGACACTAGGTCGGCTAGCTCAATGGCAAGCACAGCTGCACAGAGCTCCAGCCTGGGGATTGTATGCTCTGGACGTGGGGCTAGCTTGGCCTTTCCCATGACAAACCCAACCTGATTGTTACGCTCAGAGTCTGTAACTTTCAAGTATGCTACTGCCGCAATAGCCTTTGTCGATGCATCACAGAAAACGCACAATTCTTTTCTGTCAGCTGCTGAAGGTGACATTTTGGTGTATAGTCTGGGAATTGAAAGATGAGAGAGTTCAGTCAAAGATGCTCTCCATGCTAACCAGACTTCTTCCCTTTCTTTTGGTAGGGGTGCGTCCCAATCTATACTACCCACTGTGAGCTCTCTTAAGATTGCCTTGCCCTGTATAGTGATGGGTGCTGCAAAGCCAAGAGGATCATAAAGACTGTTAATCATAGATAAGACACCACGTCGGGTGTACGGCCTTACCTCCTCTGAAACACTGAAATGGAAACAGTCCGTCTGGAGATTCCAAACGAGTCCAAGACTGCGTTGCATAGGAAGCTGATCAACATCCAGATTTAGCTCTTTTAGGTCACTCGCACGATCAGATGGTGGAAAGGCTTCCATGACCTCCTTGCTATTTGCTGCAATCTTGTGCAGTCTCAGATTTGACTTCAAGAGTACCTCTTGTGTTCTTTTGAGCAGGCTGATGGCAGCCTCATTTGTGGGAAGAGACTTCAGCCCGTCATCCACATAGAAGTCATGCGTCACAAAGTGCTGAACATCATGGTCAACAGGAAACTCACCACCTTGAACAGACTGATGCAAACCGTTGATGGCCACTGCAGGGGATGGTCTATTGCCGAAGACATGAACTCTCATACGATAATCTACAATGTTCTTAGAGAGGTCATTGTCCTCGTACCAAAGGAAGCGTAAGAAGTTCCTGTCCTCCTCTTTGACTAAAAAACAGTAGAACATCTGCTCGATGTCTGCCGTGAAGGCAACTGCTTCTTCTCTGAAGCGGATCAGGACTCCGAGAAGTGCATTATTTAGATCAGGTCCAGTTAACAGCACGTCATTAAGGGATATGCCATTGAACTGGGCGCTCGAGTCAAAAACGACCCGAATTTGTTTTGGCTTTCTCGGGTGGTAAACACCGAATGTGGGTAAATACCACCTTTCTTCCTCCTCACTGAGTGGAGGAGCTAACTCTGCATGGTTATTCTCTAACATTCTACCCATGAAGCTCAGAAAATGCTCTCTCATTTCGGGTTTTTTGTCAAGGTTGCGTTTGAGAGATGTGACGCGTTTCAATGCTTGAGACCTATTGTTGGGAAGCCGTGGACGCGGATGTTTAAACGGCAATGGCGCTATCCAACTATTGTTTAAGTCTTTGCGAAGCTCTTTCTGCATTATCTTCATGAAGTATGCGTCCTGAATCGAAGGTGCTACTTGGTTATCGTCTTTGGTTCTCTGAAAGACTGAGCATCCTAGGTGGTCAGCCTCACACATGGATGCCTCCTCTAAGCATGCTGGCAGGTGTTTGCTGGTTGAGAGTCCGCCATAATTTTCCTTCACGTGAAACACGTTTGGACATCGTCGGAAGAGAGAGGGGCGTCCAAGTTCAGAGGTAGCAGTGAAGAATGTACAAACTGCTGGTGGTTTGTGTACATTGCCCAGGCATACGTTGCCCACTACCACCCACCCCAAGTCCAACTTCTGTGCGTAAGGCGCATTGTGAGTGCCATTAACCTGTTTACGGACCTTGTGAACACGAAGTATGTCGCGGCCTAGGAGAAGCATGATTGGGGCATTTGGATCGACCTCTGGGATAAGATGTGCCAATGACTTCAAATGAGGATGGTGGAGCGCTACATCGGGAGTTGGAATCTCGTCCCTATTGTTCGGGATGTCGTTACATTCTATAAGGCTTGGTAATGAGAGACGAACAGTTCCATCTAGGGATTCCACTTCATAGCCTGTAGCTCTTCTTCCTGATACTTGCTTCACTCCACTGCATGTTCTTAAAGTATACGGAGAACTCAAACTTGAGTCGCTGAAGACATCAAAGAAATGTGAGGTGACTAGAGATCTGTTGCTCTGATCGTCTAGTATGGCATAGACTCTCTTTGCCTTATTCCTTAACCCAGAAGGATAAACCTTTACGAGGCTTATTTTAGAGCATGATCTGTTAGAGAGATCTCCCCCACAAACTTGAGTGCACTGAGTGTTGACCTGTGACTGAAGGGAGAGTTCGCTCTCCCCGCCGTGCTCCAATGGAGGATCTACCTCTGCTGCCCAAGGTGCTGGCCCGGGGTGTAATACTGTAGGATGCCTTTCGCTATTGCATTCAGCGCACTGAATTTTGGCTGAGCAGTTCCTTGCTACATGCAGTGTGGAGGCGCAACATTTAAAGCAAACATGGTTCTCCTTCAAGAAGCTCTTACGATCTTCGATAGGCTTCTCCCTAAATGCTCGGCATTTGCGCAGTGGGTGTGGCTTTTTGTGAAGAAGACACATTTTGTTGAAGTCGTCGGGCTTTGAGAACGGCTCATTCATTTTGGGACTCATTTTTGAGATAACCTCGGTTTTATGTGTGGAAACCTCTTTATGTCTGTGCGACTTCCAAGCTGCCCTTTCATCTCTTGGGTCACTCTCCTCTCGAGTGCTGAGATTGAAACTTGGATCGTTCCGAATGCTTGCCTCTTGACTGATGAAATACACAAAGTAGCCAAATGGTGGATATGAAACCTGATATCTTTGTTTGTATGCTGAACCTACTGAGGCCCATTTTTCCTGTAGGTTACAGGGAAGTTTCCGCAAGACCGGATTGATGCCTCTTGCCGTGTCGAGGAAGGCAAGGCCAGGTAAGTCTCCTTCATCCTTGGCAGCCAGGAGTTCACTCAGTAGATCACTCAACTTGATCAACTTAGAATAGTCTTGGTGTGTTATTTTGGGAAAGGTCTCTATCCTTTTGAAGAGGGCATCTTCTATAATTTCAGCAGCGCCATACATTTGGTCAAGCCGGTTCCAAATCATTGCCAGTCCTGCATCTGGGCGGTTTATGTGGATTGCTCTAATTCGTTCCACATGTTCAGCCGAATCTTTGCCTAGCCACTTAAGTAGTAGGTCCATCTCCTCACTGGATGTCAGACATAAACCGTGTATGGCAGACTCAAATGACCGTTTCCAAGCTCTATAGTTTTGAGGTTTGTCATTAAACCTGAGTAAGCCTGTAGATACAAGCTCCCGTCGAGCCAGATATCTCATGAAGTCATTCACACTTACATCGTCGACTTTAGGACTTGAATATGATGATGGAGGGGGATGAACACCTCTGCTCACTTGTGGCATGGCGGGTTGTGTTGGAGCTAGAGGGTCATGCTCGAACCGGACTGCGTTTTTTTTCTGAATATGCTCTTGCCAGTCGTGAGGCAGCTGTGAGTTCTGGCGAAGGGGCTGAGCTACGCGATCATCTTGATTTGGAATTAGTGGCTTAGCATCTGGCATGAGGCTCATAGGTGTAGCGTCGGTGTCTTGCTGTGCATTTGAAGGGAGAGTGACTTGTTGATGTTCTTCATCCAACTGTTGTCCTTGGTTAAAAACGTACTCTGTTGTTCGATTGATGGCTTCTAAGGGAGCTATTTCTCTATTATACTGGTCATTGGGTAGGTTTATTAAATCAGTCGCTGATTCCAATGCTTCAGCTTCAGCAACAGCTGCAGCGGTTTCTTTTTTTACATTGAGAATTTCAATCGACACTTCTAATTTGGCCATTTTAAGTTTTAAATCAGCTTCCTGTTCGACGAAGGCGAGGCGTGCTTTCGCTGCTTCCGCCTTTGCTCTTGCTTTCGCGGCAGCAGACCCTGTGCTCGAGGCTCTTGATCGCACAGAGGAGCATGAAACTTGAGATCGTGTCTCCCATGTTGCTGATTTCTCTGTCATTATTGCCAATTTTGTTATAATGACTTAGAGGGATGGATGTTATACTGAAATATTTATGAGCTAGATGTAAGGATGTGTATTTATGTCGTCCAGCTTATTCTGCGATGTCTAGCCCGTTGAGAAGCCGTGGTTTTACTGTACTGCCCTCGGTGCATGCAGCAATGCATCTAGACAGTCAGTTAACTCTTCTTGAATATCAAGACTCTGAGGAATGTTGTCTTCTTATCCACAGGTTTATTGACATCAAGGAAGTGTAAAACTAAACACACAAAAAGATATATCACTTATTCAGTGTAAGATGATTAATCAAAGTAAATTAAATGATACTGCACATGACTCAACTGTTACAGTTTTAACACAATTCAACTCAACCCAGTGACATGTAATATTTAAAGTATATTTATAACCATACTCTTAACTAGTTTATTACAGTAGCTTGGTCTGATTATGAATCAGCGGTAAACTAATACCTTAATCTTGCATAGGAACATTAGAAATGATCTAAGTCAACTTAACAAACTAGAAATACTGTGAACATAATACTCTATAATGAAATTAAACATAACATACCCACGATGCCACATTTAGAGCGAAGATGAATGCAGATGTGACTGGATTAACTGAGCACATTGATAACACTCAAACCCTCATTCTCCACCTAGCTTCCTGGTTAGTCACATGACATAGTGTGGCTGTATCTCTTAAAGGTACAGTCACCATATTCAAATACATTTACTAAACACTCGACAACACAGGGACATCATTCTACGGCCTCATCGTGCACAAATGACATACAGACTTTTGGCCAGTTTGGTCTTTTGCAAATGCAATGCAGAATAGTTTACTGAAATGTCTAAAGTTGCATTCCTGATTCCTGTTCATTGTTCAGTTCTTATATTTGTTTGTCTTGTGTCACTCACATATGGACACACATGTTCTCCAAGAAACCAGATAAGAGAAGAGAGGGAAAAATGCTGTTATGGTTCTTTGTATTGTACTGTGAAAATATCAGCACTTTTTATTTGAACATGGAGTTCTACTTATGACTTTTTCACAGAATATTTATTTCTGGAAAATTGTAGTTTAAAGTATGAATATTTTTGCAGCTAATTTTAACAAATTGAACTGTGCAATAAAGAGGTGTAATTTAAATTTGTTTTATACTTCGTGTTTTCAGTTGCACATGTTTTATCAAGATTTGAGGAGAATACAGATTTAAAAAAGAACACATGTCTATTATTTACATTTAAAATATACCTGCAACATTGGTTAAAAAAAAAAAAAGACTCGAAAGGACTTGAAATTCCAAGTTTCAGACTTGGGACTTGACTTGACTGTTGCCTGTCTTGACTCGAAACTTGACTTGACTTGACTGTCTTTGCTTGAGACTTGACTCGGGACTTGAGGATAAAGACTTGGACTTACTTGAGACTTGCAAAACACTGACTTGGTCCCACCTCATATCCAATATACAGTCATGTCCTTCAGGTAACTTCTGTTTACCCTCCACTGACTGCAGGCCTTGTTGCATATATTTTGCAATTAGTAAATCAATATAGGCCTACAATTAAGACAGTAAAAGACCGTAAAGTAGGAGAAGGAGTTATAGGCTACTGAATGTTGTCATTACATGAATGCAGATGGGCATTTTTCACAGGTAATGGGGAACTTCCCGTTTCTTCTTTCACAAATGAATGTAATTTATGTTGCCTAACAAAACCTATACAACAGAAGACGTTCAGCTTAACACATAGATTTGCAAACTCTACCTTAATTATTTGTATGTGGTCGTCCTCACGTTATCTATCATTGATTTGGGCTAGTGCGACTAGTTTATCAGGTGACCAGTCGGCTAAAAATGCTTAGTAGTTTAGTGCTGTATGAGACATTTTACAACACAAGAAAATGATTTCACGTTGGGCTTAGAGGGCAAACGGTACGATTTGACTTGATGTGTATGTGACCTGGCTGGTGGGGACGGGAGAAGAAGTCTATCTGTGAGCGTGTGTGCTGTGCTGAAGACGCTTCCTTCCACTCGCTGAACTGAACTGCTGCAGCGCATCTGGTGTTAAAGGAAGAGAGAGGTCGGGTGTGTGAGGTGGTGGCTCATTTCAGGGCATTGTTTTTAATCGCTCAGGCTTTCAAAAGATCATTTCAAGCCGACCTCAGTAAAATGATAATAATAAAAAAAAAAAAAAACGAAGTTTCAAAAGGGCACTTTCGTTGATAAAGGGCAGAGTTGGTGGTGCTTTAGCACCACCTGATGTCTATGTGTGCACGCCACTGTTATATATACATATTATCATAACGTGTATGTAAATTATCGAATGAATATCAAGTTCATTTCGGCATCATGGACAGTTAAATGACTTCATGAATTCAGTTAAATGATTTCGTTCATGTATATCAATATCAACATTGCACTGAATCCTATCGCATTATCAACGTGCCGAATTTGGAATGTTCCAGAAATCACAACAATTTTATAATTTTATATGCTTTACAAGGCAATAAAATGAGTTCATTGCTGTTGTGGTTAACTCATTTTGCTCGTAATCTGCCAGTTAAAATCCAAACAGTTTTTGTTAGCCTCAGATTTGGCACGAAATTATCACTTTAATTCTGATGCTAAATTAACGAGCTAATCAAACACGTTGAGATGAGTTTTAGACATAAAATCAGTCAAGCAGGTTCCAGCACAAAAGTCAGACAGGTGCGCTGTAAAAGGTTCGGTCACACTTTATCGCTCGGGCTGCGCTACAGCGTCTGTTCTCAGATGCGCTCCCACTACTGATCGGTAAGGGGGCTTTGACCTGCTCTGTTTCCGACCTGGTGGCCCGAAGCTCCCTCAGGGACACCATATCGACAGCGAGCTTGGTGCGGACAACCGATCAACACAGCGCGGTGCAGCCCAGAAGCCCCGAACTCACAAGCTCCTCCAAGCTCAGCCTCCAAGTAACGTGGATTACAGGTACGCGCCACTGCGCCCGGCGGCTTTTGGAGAGATCTGCTCAGCTCTTAATAAAGAGACTTAGCTGGTGCTGACATGTTTCCAGTGGCCTTATATATGAATAGTCTGTTTTAAAAACTACAAAAAGTGTGGATACAAAAGTGTGTTGGTCATGGGACTAATGTTTCAATCCAAATAAGCGCCTGGGGTTTATGGAATGAAAGTAATCATAAAATGAAGGTTAATTCAAGGTGGGTTCTTAAAACGCCTGATGAAATTAGTAATTTAATACGATAAATCGTTTCAAACTATAACTATAGATGAAATAAAATGGAAAGAAAGCAAAAGTCCACTTTGTGCTTGAAACATAGGCTTCTTTGAGAGGTTTATCCGTTGGTGCGGTGTCACGGCATAATCGCAATGCGCATGCGCACGTTTCGAATATTTTATCTTTGTATATTATGAATTTTTGACCTTTGACATTGCCCGTTCTTGGCGTAATGGGTAGCGCACTGGTCAGTCACGCAGAACGACGAGAGTTCAAATCCGCCACCGGGTGTGTGACCCCATAACTTCAATAATGATATTGAGCGTGGAGGCCCTGGATCAGGGAGCCGAGAGGAAACGCGCTGCGCTAGGTTTCTTAATGACAGTGATGAGAATGACGGGCTCAGTTACAGGAGGATCACAAGGGCCAATAGATCAATACCCAGTGCCCACCTCACCGGTGCCTGATAGCCAACAGGGCACATTTTTAGTTGCCACTACCGGTTTTTTTTTTTTTTTTTTTTTTTTCAATCTGAAAAATCGAACTATGCATTATTTATAATATATACGTAAAATATCCAATGAATATCAAGTTCATTTCAGCACCTTGGACAGTTAAATGACTTCATGACTTTATTTAAATGACTTCCTTCGTGTATATCAAAATCACCTTTCCACTATACAAAAGCTGTTCAGTCCATCTCATGACATTATGTCAATGCACAGAATTTGAAATGTGCCGGATATCCTGACGTCGTAATCGCAATGCGCATGCGCATATGTCGTGTATTTTAACTTTGTATATTATGAATTTTGATCCGTAAGCGGCCCTATGTTGGCCTAATGGGTAGGGCACTGGTCATTGAAGCACTTGGGTCAGCAAGACCCGGGTTCGAACCCCACGCTAGGTTAAGTGTAACAAAAAAAGGTATACCAAAAAAACGAAAAAAAGACAAAAACAAAAAAAAAAACAAAAACAAAAAAAAAAAAAAAAAAAGCCCAGTGCTGATCTGACCGGTGCCTGATAGCCAACAGGGCCTATTTTTAGTTGCCATGTATCAACGTTATTTTTTCTCCTCAATCTGAATATATATACATATTATCATAACATGTATGTAAATTATCGAATGAATATCAAGTTCATTTCGGCATCATGAACAGTTAAATGACTTCATGAATTCAGTTAAATGATTTCGTTCATGTATATCTTATAATTTTAGTTACATTTTAAAAATATAAACAAAAACCTTTGCGAAATATTTAATGATATTTTTATTGCTTTGCGCCCTACATCGCCGTTTGCCGCTTGTTTCCCGCTTGCAAACGCGCGGTTCAGTTTCAGCTCAAGCAGCAATGACAGACGCCTTCAAGCACTGGACATTTAAGAAGCGTTTGTTTTGTTTTCGTGTTGTCAATAAATGTGAACCATGTGCCACCATCGGCAACTATTTGTGATTATGCCAAGCCTTTGTGTAAATTTCGGAGTTTGGAGGTTTATTTCCGATCAGAAGGCAACCACTATTGAGGTTGTAAGCGAGCTAACAGCAAGGTATGCTGACCGTCACACTGTGGTTTCCACAGTTAGCTACCTGCTAGGCTAGCTACTACCATTCACTTGAATGTGTTTGTTCTTTAGCATGCTAGCTTGATTTACAGGCTAACCAAATTAGCTGTTTAAAGTCCTAAACAGGTATTCGCTGGAATCATACATGACTATTAGAGACAATGACAGACGGTATCAAATGAATATTTATTACTGTTTGGTGTTGGAAAAACGTTTGTCGATGTCTATGACACGACCTAGCCTACCCAATTGGTAGGCTATCATTGGACCTATCTTAGACCTACCGTTCGACAAGCAATACATTTGAATTAAATTTGTATGAAGTAATGAAATGCAGTTTGGTATCTAATCAAGTGCAACACGTGCAGATTGTATAGAATGCAGTATTTAGAGATACAATGCAGTTAGTTACAGCTAGTGTAAGTAAAGATGGTTAATAGATATGTGCAGAGTAGATAAATTACCTAGGGAAATGCATGTGTGTGTAATGTAGTTATGGCAGTACAATGCACAGGGCAAAGAAAAATAGCATGGCATAAATAAATGTGATAAATACAGATGGAATCATACAGATTATCCTATACCACTGTAGATAGGGCTATACAGATGTGAATTGAAGAGGAACACTGTACAGATTTTGTATGGATGGTAAGGTATGGATAGAGGGGAAGGAAAGAATGGTCTTTGGGAAGAGTTCAATAAGGTGACCGCTGTGGGAAAGAAGTGGTTTCTGAACCTGCTTGTGTTAGTCCGCAAACTGTGAAAATGGTAGAGCCTGGGGGAGGAGCAGAAAACAGCATGGCCCGATGACAGTAGTCTGATCTTACATGCCTGGTGCAGGCATCTCTTCTTGTGGACCTCCTGTGATTGCCTGTCAGCAATTCTCTCTCAGCTTAGTACTCTTTTAAGGTTCACACTGTCAGTTCTCAAAAATTAAATGTTGATCATGCGTCAATACTCATTTAAACCTTAAAGTAATCAAAATGTAATCCAAAAGTAATTAGTTACATTACTTTTCAAAAGTAATCAGAAAAGTTACACTACAATTACATTTTAAACAAGGTAACTTGTAACTGTAACGGATTACTTTTTAAAAGTAACTTACCCAACACTGCTGATAGCCAACAGGGCATATTTTTAGTTGCCATCAGAGGTGGGGACTCGAGTCACATGACTTGGACTCGAGTCAGACTCGAGTCATTAATATTAAGACTTTTGACCTGACTTGAAAAAATATTCAGAGACTTAGACTTGACTTGGACTTTTACACCAATAACTTGGGACTTGAATTGGACTTGAACCTGTTTACTTGCAAAGACTTGATTTTTTTACCCCAAATCTAAATTTTAAAACGCATATTAATATTTATAAAGTGCACCCCATTAATTTCATTTCCGTCCTTCTGACGCAGACCGGTCCTCTGCTTTTCCACACTCTGTACGTTGTGTGTGTGTGTATGTGTGTGTGCATGAGCTGCAGCACAACCAATCAAATGGGGGGGTCAGCGAACGTGAATTGTTACCGGGCGGGGTGTAAAATGGACACAAATTAAGTATTATATCGCGATCGATCGATCGCCAGTGGTTGGTGCCAGAGCGAACTAGTAACTCATTGAATCATAGATAAGGATCAGAGGTAAATAAACTAGATTTTTTTTTTCGGCGTGAGAAATCTGGGGGGCCTTATAAGAAAAGGCTCTTCCCCCTACTGTTACCTTATTAATTTGTGGAACTAATAAAAGACCAGCACCTGTATTCTGTAAGATTCTGTTTGGTCATGTAGAGTTTTCTTTTCACCTACTGCTTGAGTCCACATCAGGTTCTTCCAAATGGACAGCAGAATCCTTTTCATATGTAAAAGGTAAAGACATTAAAGAGAATTCGATACAGGACACCAACATTTTTATTACTGAATCATGATTGATGCAATGACATTTTATATTTTTCACTCTTTATGAGTTTTGTCTGACTTGGTCTTTTTCATTTTTCCACCCATACCTTTTGAGCACAACTCGAACGGAACAGCAGAGGACAGAACAAGCATTAGAAGATGAAGGTAATCAAAGACACATTGAATACAACATGTGTACATAATAAATTGTCAGCATTAAACAGTAATTGGTGTGACACTACTGTGCAATATTCTGTAAGATTCTGTTTGGTCATGTAGAGTTTTCTTTTCACCTACTGCTTGAGTCCACATCAGGTTTTTCCAAATGGACAGCAGAATCCTTTCATATCTAAAAGGTAAAGACATTGAAGAGAGGTTGATACAGGACACCAACATTTTTATTACTGAATCATGATTGATGCAATGACTTTTTTATATTTTTCACTCTTTATGAGTTTTGGCTGACTTGGTCTTTTTCATTTTTCCACCTATACCTTTTGAGCACAACTCGAACAGAACAGCAGAAGACAGAACAAGCATTAGAAGATGAAGGTAATCAAAGACACATTGAATACAACATGTGTACATAATAAATTGTCAGCATTAAACAGTAATTGGTGTGACACTAGTGTGCAATATTCTGTAAGATTCTGTTTGGTCATGTAGAGTTTTCTTTTCACCTACTGTTTAAGTCCACATCAGGTTCTTTCAAATGGACAGCAGAATCTTTTTCATATCTAAAAGGTATAGACATTGAAGAGAGTGTCATGCAGGACACCAATATTTTCATTACTGAATCATGATTTATGCAATGACATTTTATATTTTTCACTCTTTATGAGTTTTGGCTGACTTGGTCTTTTTCATTTTTCCACCCATACCTTTTGAGCACAACTCGAACGGAACAGCAGAGGACAGAACAAGCATTAGAAGATGAAGGTAATCAAAGACACATTGAATACAACATGTGTACATAATAAATTGTCTGCATTAAACAGTAATTGGTGTGACACTAGTGTGCAATATTCTGTAAGATTCTGTTTGGTCATGTAGAGTTTTCTTTTCACCTACTGCTTGAGTCCACATCAAGTTCTTCCAAATGGACAGCAGAATCCTTTTCATATCTAAAAGGCGGGGTGTAAAATGGACACAAATTAAGTATTATATCGCGATCGATCGCCAGTGGTTGTTGCCGGAGCGAACTTGTAACTCATTGAATCATAGATAAGGATCAGAGGTAAATAAACTAGATTTTTTTTTTCGGCGTGAGAAATCTGGGGGGCCTTATAAGAAAAGGCTCTTCCCCCTACTGTTACCTCATTCATTTGTGGAACTAATAAAAGACCAGCACTCTGTGATCTTAGTGGACGTGGGGGTTCATAGTAGGAAATAAGTTCCTGGAGGTATTCAGGAGCAAGCCCGTGCAGTGCTTTATATGTTAATAATAGAATTTTAAAATCAATACGGGGGAAGAGCCTTTTCTTATAACGCCCCCCAGCTTTGGAACAACCTTCCAAATTGCATACGGGACTCTGACACAGTCAAAATCTTTAAGTCTAGGTTGAAAACCCACCTATTTGGTTTAGCGTTTGATAATTAATATCCCCCCTTAGATAAATGTACAGATCCAGGGGTTTATAGACGAAGGGTTTTATGGTAGACTGGGGCGCTGGTGCTGTCGTCCTGTCACTGCTCGTGGTCACTCAAGTTTGTTGACAGGGCAGTGGATGGATGCCATTGTCTCAGAATGCCCCCAAGCCTATGTTACCTTCTGGTTCTGCCTTTTTAGCTAGGCTGTAATAGTTTAACTTAATGCCGGAGTTGCTGCCACACTCCTGAAATGTGTTTAATTTTATCTGTCCTGTATATGTCCTCATACAGAGCTAATTTTCCCTGTTTTATTTTCTCCACATGGCTGCCCGCCTGCTCGAGGAAAAATGAGATGAGGAGAGACAAGCGATCCATCCAGTGCCAGCCACCTACTGCCTGACCGGATGAGCCTACACCATGATGGACATTACTACATCTTTTCCTTTTCTTTATTTCTTTCTGTTTAAATTGTTGTTGTTGTCATGGTGACCGGTGTCGGCCAGAGGAGGAAGGGTTCCCCTCCTGAGTCTTGGTTCCTCTCAAGGTTTCTTCCTCATGCAAAAAACTAGGGAGTTTTTCCTTGCCACTGTCGCCCTTGGCTTGCTCACTGGGGGCTAGGACTCGGCACTTGTAAAGCTGCTTTGTGACAACAACTGTTGTAAAAAGCGCTATATAAATAAAATTTGATTGATTGATTGAAATCGGATGTGTGGCGTGAGAGCGTGTGAAGACAGTCAAATGCGTGTGTCTCACGCTCAATGCGTGAGAGTTGGCAACCCGGGGTTCTGTATCTGAACTCAGGGAAGAGAGCCTCTCTCTGTCACCATCATATCCAGTTCTATCTCAGCATGGATTGTGTATTTGAAGACATCTACGTCGAGAAAAAAAAAATTGACAAAAGTGGAGCGAGTTTTCAGCTATGGGGACATCATTCTACGGCCTCATCGTGCACAAATGACATACAGACTTTTGGCCAGTTTGGTCTTTTGCAAATGCAATGCAGAATAGTTTACTGAAATGTCTAAAGTTGCATTCCTGATTCCTGTTCATTGTTCAGTTCTTATATTTGTTTGTCTTGTGTCACTCACATATGGACACACATGTTCTCCAAGAAACCAGATAAGAGAAGAGAGGGAAAAATGCTGTTATGGTTCTTTGTATTGTACTGTGAAAATATCAGCACTTTTTATTTGAACATGGAGTTCTACTTATGACTTTTTCACAGAATATTTATTTCTGGAAAATTGTAGTTTAAAGTATGAATATTTTTGCAGCTAATTTTAACAAATTGAACTGTGCAATAAAGAGGTGTAATTTAAATTTGTTTTATACTTTGTGTTTTCAGTTGCACATGTTTTATCAAGATTTGAGGAGAATACAGATTTAAAAAAGAACACATGTCTATTATTTACATTTAAAATATACCTGCAACATTGGTTAAAAAAAAAAAGACTCGAAAGGACTTGAAATTCCAAGTTTCAGACTTGGGACTTGACTTGACTGTTGCCTGTCTTGACTCGAGACTTGACTTGACTTGACTGTCTTTGCTTGAGACTTGACTCGGGACTTGAGGATAAAGACTTGGACTTACTTGAGACTTGCAAAACACTGACTTGGTCCCACCTCATATCCAATATACAGTCATGTCCTTCAGGTAACTTCTGTTTACCCTCCACTGACTGCAGGCCTTGTTGCATATATTTTGCAATTAGTAAATCAATATAGGCCTACAATTAAGACAGTAAAAGACCGTAAAGTAGGAGAAGGAGTTATAGGCTACTGAATGTTGTCATTACATGAATGCAGATGGGCATTTTTCACAGGTAATGGGGAACTTCCCGTTTCTTCTTTCACAAATGAATGTAATTTATGTTGCCTAACAAAACCTATACAACAGAAGACGTTCAGCTTAACACATAGATTTGCAAACTCTACCTTAATTATTTGTATGTGGTCGTCCTCACGTTATCTATCATTGATTTGGGCTAGTGCGACTAGTTTATCAGGTGACCAGTCGGCTAAAAATGCTTAGTAGTTTAGTGCTGTATGAGACATTTTACAACACAAGAAAATGATTTCACGTTGGGCTTAGAGGGCAAACGGTACGATTTGACTTGATGTGTATGTGACCTGGCTGGTGGGGACGGGAGAAGAAGTCTATCTGTGAGCGTGTGTGCTGTGCTGAAGACGCTTCCTTCCACTCGCTGAACTGAACTGCTGCAGCGCATCTGGTGTTAAAGGAAGAGAGAGGTCGGGTGTGTGAGGTGGTGGCTCATTTCAGGGCATTGTTTTTAATCGCTCAGGCTTTCAAAAGATCATTTCAAGCCGACCTCAGTAAAATGATAATAATAATAATAAAAAAAAACGAAGTTTCAAAAGGGCACTTTCGTGGATAAAGGGCAGAGTTGGTGGTGCTTTAGCACCACCTGATGTCTATGTGTGCACGCCACTGTTATATATACATATTATCATAACGT
This sequence comes from Brachyhypopomus gauderio, assembly GCF_052324685.1. NCBI lineage: Eukaryota > Metazoa > Chordata > Actinopteri > Gymnotiformes > Hypopomidae > Brachyhypopomus > Brachyhypopomus gauderio. The sequence continues at coordinate 157,049 of NW_027506976.1, read as the reverse complement.
GTATGTAAATTATCGAATGAATATCAAGTTCATTTCGGCATCATGGACAGTTAAATGACTTCATGAATTCAGTTAAATGATTTCGTTCATGTATATCAATATCAACATTGCACTGAATCCTATCGCATTATCAACGTGCCGAATTTGGAATGTTCCAGAAATCACAACAATTTTATAATTTTATATGCTTTACAAGGCAATAAAATGAGTTCATTGCTGTTGTGGTTAACTCATTTTGCTCGTAATCTGCCAGTTAAAATCCAAACAGTTTTTGTTAGCCTCAGATTTGGCACGAAATTATCACTTTAATTCTGATGCTAAATTAACGAGCTAATCAAACACGTTGAGATGAGTTTTAGACATAAAATCAGTCAAGCAGGTTCCAGCACAAAAGTCAGACAGGTGCGCTGTAAAAGGTTCGGTCACACTTTATCGCTCGGGCTGCGCTACAGCGTCTGTTCTCAGATGCGCTCCCACTACTGATCGGTAAGGGGGCTTTGACCTGCTCTGTTTCCGACCTGGTGGCCCGAAGCTCCCTCAGGGACACCATATCGACAGCGAGCTTAGTGCGGACAACCGATCAACACAGCGCGGTGCAGCCCAGAAGCCCCGAACTCACAAGCTCCTCCAAGCTCAGCCTCCAAGTAACGTGGATTACAGGTACGCGCCACTGCGCCCGGCGGCTTTTGGAGAGATCTGCTCAGCTCTTAATAAAGAGACTTAGCCGGTGCTGACATGTTTCCAGTGGCCTTATATATGAATAGTCTGTTTTAAAAACTACAAAAAGTGTGGATACAAAAGTGTGTTGGTCATGGGACTAATGTTTCAATCCAAATAAGCGCCTGGGGTTTATGGAATGAAAGTAATCATAAAATGAAGGTTAATTCAAGGTGGGTTCTTAAAACGCCTGATGAAATTAGTAATTTAATACGATAAATCGTTTCAAACTATAACTATAGGTGAAATAAAATGGAAAGAAAGCAAAAGTCCACTTTGTGCTTGAAACATAGGCTTCTTTGAGAGGTTTATCCGTTGGTGCGGTGTCACGGCATAATCGCAATGCGCATGCGCACGTTTCGAATATTTTATCTTTGTATATTATGAATTTTTGACCTTTGACATTGCCCGTTCTTGGCGTAATGGGTAGCGCACTGGTCAGTCACGCAGAACGACGAGAGTTCAAATCCGCCACCGGGTGTGTGACCCCATAACTTCAATAATGATATTGAGCGTGGAGGCCCTGGATCAGGGAGCCGAGAGGAAACGCGCTGCGCTAGGTTTCTTAATGACAGTGATGAGAATGACGGGCTCAGTTACAGGAGGATCACAAGGGCCAATAGATCAATACCCGGTGCCTGATAGCCAACAGGGCACATTTTTAGTTGCCACTACCGGTTTTTTTTTTTTTTTTTTTTTGTTCAATCTGAAAAATCGAACTATGCATTATTTATAATATATACGTAAAATATCCAATGAATATCAAGTTCATTTCAGCACCTTGGACAGTTAAATGACTTCATGACTTTATTTAAATGACTTCCTTCGTGTATATCAAAATCACCTTTCCACTATACAAAAGCTGTTCAGTCCATCTCATGACATTATGTCAATGCACAGAATTTGAAATGTGCCGGATATCCTGACGTCGTAATCGCAATGCGCATGCGCATATGTGTATTTTAACTTTGTATATTATGAATTTTGATCCGTAAGCGGCCCTATGTTGGCCTAATGGGTAGGGCACTGGTCATTGAAGCACTTGGGTCAGCAAGACCCGGGTTCGAACCCCACGCTAGATTAAGTGTAACAAAAAAAGGTATACCAAAAAAACGAAAAAAAGACAAAAAAAAAAAAAAAAAAAAAAAAAAAAAGCCCAGTGCTGATTTGACCGGTGCCTGATAGCCAACAGGGCCTATTTTTAGTTGCCATGTATCAACGTTATTTTTTCTCCTCAATCTGAATATATATACATATTATCATAACATGTATGTAAATTATCGAATGAATATCAAGTTCATTTCGGCATCATGAACAGTTAAATGACTTCATGAATTCAGTTAAATGATTTCGTTCATGTATATCTTATAATTTTAGTTACATTTTAAAAATATAAACAAAAACCTTTGCGAAATATTTAATGATATTTTTATTGCTTTGCGCCCTACATCGCCGTTTGCCGCTTGTTTCCCGCTTGCAAACGCGCGGTTCAGTTTCAGCTCAAGCAGCAATGACAGACGCCTTCAAGCACTGGACATTTAAGAAGCGTTTGTTTTGTTTTCGTGTTGTCAATAAATGTGAACCATGTGCCACCATCGGCAACTATTTGTGATTATGCCAAGCCTTTGTGTAAATTTCGGAGTTTGGAGGTTTATTTCCGATCAGAAGGCAACCACTATTGAGGTTGTAAGCGAGCTAACAGCAAGGTATGCTGACCGTCACACTGTGGTTTCCACAGTTAGCTACCTGCTAGGCTAGCTACTACCATTCACTTGAATGTGTTTGTTCTTTAGCATGCTAGCTTGATTTACAGGCTAACCAAATTAGCTGTTTAAAGTCCTAAACAGGTATTCGCTGGAATCATACATGACTATTAGAGACAATGACAGACGGTATCAAATGAATATTTATTACTGTTTGGTGTTGGAAAAACGTTTGTCGATGCAGGCATGAAAATCTGTCACCTTTCGGCGAAATTCGCCGTTTTGAAGTTGAAAAGGGTGACCTACGTGAATCGTGTAGATCCGATGAGTTTTTTGTTTGTGTGTGGGGGGGGGGGGGGGGGGGGGTCGGGAGATTATATTTTAATTATCATATTGACTTAATTAGCAAACAGAGCACTTCCGAAATTGGCTATTTCAATGACAGTGGCCAGCAGTTTCCGCCCAGAACCTTCATAGAGGCCAAATAGCGTTTCAATCTTACCAACGTTCTTCATTCATGTTATTCATTTACTGCTAAGCGGGACGAGAAGCAGGACCTAGTGCTACACCGCGGACAAGTCAGAAGAGCGTACATTTACCACTACATTTACCACATCGTACATTTACCACTACATTTACCACATCGTACATTTACCACTACATTTACCGGATCGTACATTTTTAATTGGGTGGATTTAATTGGGTTATTAATGGTTTCAATCGTTTTCATATTTTGCGGTAAAACAAAGTTACTGCCGTTCGCTACAGTGTTGAACACTGTCAGATCTAGCCACAAGCTCTTGTGATAATAGGCCCATCTATCTACCTATTTAAGTTCGCGTCAACCCCGTGTAGTTAACGGTGACATAAAATAAGAAACAAGATTGTTTTTCTAGTGTGTCTGTAGTTGTAACTGGTGAATCCAGGGACGTGTGAGGATCACATTCGCACCAGGGCTGAAAAGGTTGAAGATGAAGTTGTAAACTCTTGTCGTTTGAGTCTACCCTGTGTTTTAGCTCATGTTAGAAAATAAAAACACGTAAACCTGGTATTTTTACAATAGTTTTCGCCGCTGATGTATGTATTGGTTCATTAAGACGTAATGGTTTTGACTGAGCCCCGGAATGGCGAAAGCGGCTTCTTGCGTTTACGGATTGCGTTTACATTGAATCCATTGACATGACAGTCAAAAAAAAATTTTTTAATGGATTTTACTATATTTTACGGAGCCCGTAAGGTGACATCATGTAAAAAAAAATAAATAACGCGTGGCCACGACTTATTAACGCGTGGGAACGAGATACTAACGTCGCCTTACGAGCTCCGTAATATTTGACATCACCTGTCGCTGTATCCCCGTACACCAGCAGCCAACCCCCCCCCCCCCGTTGCAGTATACCCATGACGTCACATGCCCCGCCCCCTGGTCTTTTCACCTTTTTAACCCCTGACCCATTTTCATGCCTGCGATGTCTATGACACGACCTAGCCTACCCAATTGGTAGGCTATCATTGGACCTATCTTAGACCTACCGTTCGACAAGCAATACATTTGAATTAAATTTGTATGAAGTAATGAAATGCAGTTTGGTATCTAATCAAGTGCAACACGTGCAGATTGTATAGAATGCAGTATTTAGAGATACAATGCAGTTAGTTACAGCTAGTGTAAGTAAAGATGGTTAATAGATATGTGCAGAGTAGATAAATTACCTAGGGAAATGCATGTGTGTGTAATGTAGTTATGGCAGTACAATGCACAGGGCAAAGAAAAATAGCATGGCATAAATAAATGTGATAAATACAGATGGAATCATACAGATTATCCTATACCACTGTAGATAGGGCTATAAAGATGTGAATTGAAGAGGAACACTGTACAGATTTTGTATGGATGGTAAGGTATGGATAGAGGGGAAGGAAAGAATGGTCTTTGGGAAGAGTTCAATAAGGTGACCGCTGTGGGAAAGAAGTGGTTTCTGAACCTGCTTGTGTTAGTCCGCAAACTGTGAAAATGGTAGAGCCTGGGGGAGGAGCAGAAAAGAGCATGGCCCGATGACAGTAGTCTGATCTTACATGCCTGGTGCAGGCATCTCTTCTTGTGGACCTCCTGTGATTGCCTGTCAGCAATTCTCTCTCAGCTTAGTACTCTTTTAAGGTTCACACTGTCAGTTCTCAAAAATTAAATGTTGATCATGCGTCAATACTCATTTAAACCTTAAAGTAATCAAAATGTAATCCAAAAGTAATTAGTTACATTACTTTTCAAAAGTAATCAGAAAAGTTACACTACAATTACATTTTAAACAAGGTAACTTGTAACTGTAACGGATTACTTTTTAAAAGTAACTTACCCAACACTGCTGATAGCCAACAGGGCATATTTTTAGTTGCCATCAGAGGTGGGGACTCGAGTCACATGACTTGGACTCGAGTCAGACTCGAGTCATTAATATTAAGACTTTTGACCTGACTTGAAAAAATATTCAGAGACTTAGACTTGACTTGGACTTTTACACCAATAACTTGGGACTTGAATTGGACTTGAACCTGTTTACTTGCAAAGACTTGATTTTTTTACCCCAAATCTAAATTTTAAAACGCATATTAATATTTATAAAGTGCACCCCATTAATTTCATTTCCGTCCTTCTGACGCAGACCGGTCCTCTGCTTTTCCACACTCTGTACGTTGTGTGTGTGTGTATGTGTGTGTGCATGAGCTGCAGCACAACCAATCAAATGGGGGGGTCAGCGAACGTGAATTGTTACCGGGCGGGGTGTAAAATGGACACAAATTAAGTATTATATCGATCGATCGCCAGTGGTTGGTGCCAGAGCGAACTAGTAACTCATTGAATCATAGATAAGGATCAGAGGTAAATAAACTAGATTTTTTTTTTCGGCGTGAGAAATCTGGGGGGCCTTATAAGAAAAGGCTCTTCCCCCTACTGTTACCTTATTAATTTGTGGAACTAATAAAAGACCAGCACCTGTATTCTGTAAGATTCTGTTTGGTCATGTAGAGTTTTCTTTTCACCTACTGCTTGAGTCCACATCAGGTTCTTCCAAATGGACAGCAGAATCCTTTTCATATGTAAAAGGTAAAGACATTGAAGAGAATTCGATACAGGACACCAACATTTTTATTACTGAATCATGATTGATGCAATGACATTTTATATTTTTCACTCTTTATGAGTTTTGGCTGACTTGGTCTTTTTCATTTTTCCACCCATGCCTTTTGAGCACAACTCGAACGGAACAGCAGAGGACAGAACAAGCATTAGAAGATGAAGGTAATCAAAGACACATTGAATACAACATGTGTACATAATAAATTGTCAGCATTAAACAGTAATTGGTGTGACACTAGTGTGCAATATTCTGTAAGATTCTGTTTGGTCATGTAGAGTTTTCTTTTCACCTACTGTTTAAGTCCACATCAGGTTCTTTCAAATGGACAGCAGAATCTTTTTCATATCTAAAAGGTATAGACATTGAAGAGAGTGTCATGCAGGACACCAATATTTTCATTACTGAATCATGATTTATGCAATGACATTTTATATTTTTCACTCTTTATGAGTTTTGGCTGACTTGGTCTTTTTCATTTTTCTACCCATACCTTTTGAGCACAACTCGAACGGAACAGCAGAGGACAGAACAAGCATTAGAAGATGAAGGTAATCAAAGACACATTGAATACAACATGTGTACATAATAAATTGTCTGCATTAAACAGTAATTGGTGTGACACTAGTGTGCAATATTCTGTAAGATTCTGTTTGGTCATGTAGAGTTTTCTTTTCACCTACTGCTTGAGTCCACATCAGGTTCTTCCAAATGGACAGCAGAATCCTTTTCATATCTAAAAGGTATAGACATTGAAGAGAGGTTGATACAGGACACCAACATTTTTATTACTGAATCATGATTGATGCAATGACATTTTATATTTTTCACTCTTTATGAGTTTTGTCTGACTTGGTCTTTTTCATTTTTCCACCCATACCTTTTGAGCACAATTCGAACGGAACAGCAGAGAACAGAACAAGCATTAGAAGATGAAGGTAATCAAAGACACATTGAATACAACATGTGTACATAATAAATTGTCTGCATTAAACAGTAATTGGTGTGACACTAGTGTGCAATATTCTGTAAGATTCTGTTTGGTCATGTAGAGTTTTCTTTTCACCTACTGCTTGAGTCCACATCAAGTTCTTCCAAATGGACAGCAGAATCCTTTTCATATCTAAAAGGTATAGACCAGAGGTGGGGACTCGAGTCACAACGTGAATTGTTACCGGGCGGGGTGTAAAATGGACACAAATTAAGTATTATATCGCGATCGATCGCCAGTGGTTGTTGCCGGAGCGAACTTGTAACTCATTGAATCATAGATAAGGATCAGAGGTAAATAAACTAGATTTTTTTTTTCGGCGTGAGAAATCTGGGGGGCCTTATAAGAAAAGGCTCTTCCCCCTACTGTTACCTCATTCATTTGTGGAACTAATAAAAGACCAGCACTCTGTGATCTTAGTGGACGTGGGGGTTCATAGTAGGAAATAAGTTCCTGGAGGTATTCAGGAGCAAGCCCGTGCAGTGCTTTATATGTTAATAATAGAATTTTAAAATCAATACGGGGGAAGAGCCTTTTCTTATAACGCCCCCCAGCTTTGGAACAACCTTCCAAATTGCATACGGGACTCTGACACAGTCAAAATCTTTAAGTCTAGGTTGAAAACCCACCTATTTGGTTTAGCGTTTGATAATTAATATCCCCCCTTAGATAAATGTACAGATCCAGGGGTTTATAGACGAAGGGTTTTATGGTAGACTGGGGCGCTGGTGCTGTCGTCCTGTCACTGCTCGTGGTCACTCAAGTTTGTTGACAGGGCAGTGGATGGATGCCATTGTCTCAGAATGCCCCCAAGCCTATGTTACCTTCTGGTTCTGCCTTTTTAGCTAGGCTGTAATAGTTTAACTTAATGCCGGAGTTGCTGCCACACTCCTGAAATGTGTTTAATTTTATCTGTCCTGTATATGTCCTCATACAGAGCTAATTTTCCCTGTTTTATTTTCTCCACATGGCTGCCCGCCTGCTCGAGGAAAAATGAGATGAGGAGAGACAAGCGATCCATCCAGTGCCAGCCACCTACTGCCTGACCGGATGAGCCTACACCATGATGAACATTACTACATCTTTTCCTTTTCTTTATTTCTTTCTGTTTAAATTGTTGTTGTTGTCATGGTGACCGGTGTCGGCCAGAGGAGGATGGGTTCCCCTCCTGAGTCTTGGTTCCTCTCAAGGTTTCTTCCTCATGCAAAAAACTAGGGAGTTTTTCCTTGCCACTGTCGCCCTTGGCTTGCTCACTGGGGGCTAGGACTCGGCACTTGTAAAGCTGCTTTGTGACAACAACTGTTGTAAAAAGCGCTATATAAATAAAATTTGATTGATTGATTGAAATCGGATGTGTGGCGTGAGAGCGTGTGAAGACAGTCAAATGCATGTGTCTCACGCTCAATGCGTGAGAGTTGGCAACCCGGGGTTCTGTATCTGAACTCAGGGAAGAGAGCCTCTCTCTGTCACCATCATATCCAGTTCTATCTCAGCATGGATTGTGTATTTGAAGACATCTACGTCGAGAAAAAAAAATATTGACAAAAGTGGAGCGAGTTTTCAGCTATGGGGACATCATTCTACGGCCTCATCGTGCACAAATGACATACAGACTTTTGGCCAGTTTGGTCTTTTGCAAATGCAATGCAGAATAGTTTACTGAAATGTCTAAAGTTGCATTCCTGATTCCTGTTCATTGTTCAGTTCTTATATTTGTTTGTCTTGTGTCACTCACACATGGACACACATGTTCTCCAAGAAACCAGATAAGAGAAGAGAGGGGGAAATGCTGTTATGGTTCTTGTATTGTACTGTGAAAATATCAGCACTTTTTATTTGAACATGGAGTTCTACTTATGACTTTTTCACAGAATATTTATTTCTGGAAAATTGTAGTTTAAAGTATGAATATTTTTGCAGCTAATTTTAACAAATTGAACTGTGCAATAAAGAGGTGTAATTTAAATTTGTTTTATACTTCGTGTTTTCAGTTGCACATGTTTTATCAAGATTTGAGGAGAATACAGATTTAAAAAAGAACACATGTCTATTATTTACATTTAAAATATACCTGCAACATTGGTTAAAAAAAAAAAAAGACTCGAAAGGACTTGAAATTCCAAGTTTCAGACTTGGGACTTGACTTGACTGTTGCCTGTCTTGACTCGAGACTTGACTTGACTTGACTGTCTTTGCTTGAGACTTGACTCGGGACTTGAGGATAAAGACTTGGACTTACTTGAGACTTGCAAAACACTGACTTGGTCCCACCTCTGGTATTGAGTGACCAACACAGTGTCAATAGTGTCAACACAGTTTGTGTAGTGTGTCCATACACTCCTTGAGGTATCATCTTCCCATCACTACCGTTGGCTACTGCGCATGCGCATGCTATTTCACGCCAGTGTTTTGCGCATGCCCGTAGTGCCAGTGGCCTCGGTGCAAGCGTCACTTCTTCGTTTGGTGTAAGGATTGTATGATATTTCCGGTTGGTATGCGGAAGTGCCGATGGTATGGCCGACTCTCTGAAGTTCACGAGGTGCCTCTTGGAGTTACCAAAGTTTACCGTTAACAATGTGCGTCGTATAGTACAGTTTGAATTATGCCTGGAAAGGAGAGGCAATTCTAATCACAATGACTGTACATGTATTATGTTTGAGGCAGTCGAACAAAATCCCGGACGATTTTGCAATTCCCCCCGGACATTTTTTTGGGTCTCAAAAGTAGGACATGTCCGAGAAAAAGAGGACGTCTGGTCACCCTAGTAATATATGTTAATAACGCTTCACCAATAATTAGTATTTTCCTCTAAATCGGCTTTCAAATCCACTTTTTGTGCTTGTGCTGAAAAAAAAAAGCTCAGTGCTGAAATAAAAAATCAACCAATCAGAATATTTCACACCGTTGTTTCTAGGTACAACAGAGGAAGGACCTCCCCCAGGACCTTGTTTATCTGTCGCATACCCTTGCCTTTTACATTAAGAGATCTTTTATTATGGATTGGCAGTTTAATCAACCAATCATATTTTGAATTAGAATGGTGGGGGCGTGCTCCAATGTGCTCAGGGTATTCTCGCTGGTCCTCCTACATCAGTTCTGCGTGTTTGAGTGCCTCGTGAGCTTTTATCTCGGGGGCTAGCTAACACCACCATTTTCAAGACGGTCATTCCACGAAAAAGTGGATATTGTGACAAAAGGCCAACCAATCCTTCATCTTCAGATTCTAACACAAGCTGGGAAAGAGTACGTTGCGCATGGTACACGCAATTATGAAGAAGGGGTAGCAGCATTCTGTGGACTGGCATGTGACGTTTTAATGCCTCTGGCATGAAAGGAAATGACGTTACACATGCCTCTGGCACTTTCCGGTGTCCTGTGGTATATGCCACTGTCTAAGAGGAATATACTCGACTCTTAGTAGACTTTCCCACTTTATAAAGTAGTGATGGCCAGATGAAGCCTCATGAACCCTTGAAGCTTTCTAATGAGCTGGTTAAAAAAAGGTTCATTTCTCGAAGCATTATGTGCACACAAACCCCCCTGCTGGTCAACACCTTTATCATTTCAACTATTTGTTGAATGTGCTGACAACAAAATCACACAAAAAATCATCAATGGAATTCAAATTTATTAACCAATGGAGGCCTGGATTTGGAGCCACACACAAAATTAAAGTGGAAAAACACACTACAGGCTGATCCAACTTTGATATAATGTCCTTAAAACAAGTCAAAATGAGGCTCAGTATTGTGTGTGGCCTCCACGTGCCTGTATGACCTCCCTACAACGCCTGGGCATGCTCCTGATGAGGTGGCGGATGGTCTCCTGAGGGATCTGCTCCCAGACCTGGACTAAAGCATCCGCCAACTCCTGCACAGTCTGTGGTGCAACGTGACGTTGGTGGATGAAGCGAGACATGATGTCCCAGATGTGCTCAATCGTTACTAATTCGCCAATATAATACTTATTTAAGTATTATAAGTATACAGTTGTGATCAAATTTATTCAACCCCCAATGCTGCGAAGGGTTTTATGGAATTCAGTGCACATTTGTAATTGTGTTCATAATGAAATCTTACAAGGACTTGTTAAAGAACTAAATGCAACTAAGATAGCATCAATTTTTTTTGTCATAAAGTATTAAATGGCCTTTTTGTGATTTCTTCATTGACACAATTATTCAACCCCTTTACGACTACCACTCCTAAGAACAGAGGTTCATTCCAGTGTTTTCCATCAGGTATTGAAAACATCTGTGGATGTCAACGAGCAGCAATCAAGCATGATAAGCACCAATTAGGCAGATTTAAAAGGACTGTGATACTCAGCTCCTTCTAGACATCTACTGGTGTGTTTCCAAGAATGGTGAAGGCAAGAGAATGGTCCCAGAAGACAAGAGAAGAGGTTATTGCTCTTCACAAGAATGGCAATGGATATAAAAAGATTGCGAAGTTGTTAAATATTCCAAGAGACACTATCGGAAGTATCATTCGCAAGTTCAAGTTAAAGGGCACAGTGGAAACGTTACCTGGTCGTGGCAGAAAGAAGATCCTGACCGCGACTGCTGTGCGCTACCTGAAGCGTAATGTGGAGAAAAATCCCCGCATGACTGCTAAGGAACTGAAAAAAGACCTGTCAGATGTGGGCACTGAAGTTTCAGCTCAGACAATAAGGCGCGCACTGCATAACGAAGACCTCCATGCCAGAACACCCAGACGCACCCCCTTGCTGACTCCAAAGAACAAGAAAAGTCGACTGCAGTATGCCAAAAGTCATGTGGACAAGCCACAAAGGTTTTGGGACAGTGTTTAGAACTGTTTTAGAACTGTTTGGGACAATGGACCAGCGCTATGTTTGGAGAAGGAAGAACCAGGCTTATGAACAAAAGAACACCTTGCCTACTGTGAAGCATGGCGGGGGGTCAATTATGCTTTGGGGCTGTTTTGCTTCTAATGGTACAGGAAAGCTTCAACGTGTGCAGGGTACCATGAATTCCCTTCAGTACCAGGAGATCTTGGAGGAAAATGTGATGGAGTCAGTCACAAACCTGCGGCTTGGGAGACGTTGGACCTTCCAACAGGACAATGATCCGAAGCACACATCCAAGTCCACTAGAGCATGGTTGAACATGAAAGGCTGGAACATTCTAGAGTGGCCATCGCAATCACCAGACTTAAATCCAATTGAGAACCTCTGGTGGGACCTAAAGAAGGCAGTTGCAGTGCGCAAGCCTAAGAATGTGACTGAACTGGAGGCTTTTGCCCATGAAGAATGGGCCAAGATACTGAGGTGTATTCTTCTTCTCTAGCAATGCTGTGATGATGAATGAAGAAGTCTCCGCCGACACTGTCTTAGTTGTCAATAATAAGTTTTATTATAAAAAAGAAGAACAGCATCAAATCAAGCACCTAGGTCTTGCTTGAGAGAGGTCTCGGGCCAATGTGAATCTCCTCTCTCGAACACTGCCAGTCTACCCATATTTATATGCAAGTTAAACAAAGAAGTCGTAGAGTCCCTCACATCTGTAAACCATCATACATATTGATAAAGAAAGACGAGCAGGGTAAGAAGGGCCTCAATACTTAGTCTAAACAGAGACAGGAAAAGGGCCCACCAGACCTTTGACCCTTGGACTAGGGCCCCTTTTCACCTAAACCAAACCCATATGTAAACCACATTCTTCAACCTCTTTGTCCTGCTCAACTGAACATAAGCAAGAAGAGAAATGAATTTTAGACCAGTTAGTTTAAACTTAAACACTACATAATGTATTACATAGGCACAGACACTACATATTTCCCCCCTTCGAGACTACGTAGAGTCTCGAAAACAAGAAAATTTCATATTTGTTACATGTCATATACATTTTTGTACCAATCACATTATAACAACTCTCCTATAGTGCTTCCTACAGCACACTTAACAATACAACATCTTTGTGGAGTGTAAGAGCAAAAAACCTGTCAGGCAGAAATCTTTCTTGAAATGTCCATCAAACAATCTAGACAGGAAAATTCTCTTACGGCCCCTCTGCCTAGGCGACCACATAAAGTACTCCAACCAATTTGAAAAAGGAAGATATTTCAAGCAAATGAAGTAGTTATATAGCTTAACAAATACATATAGAAACCTCAGAAAATAAAGTCAAAATGTTCAAATCCAGGCTGGTCGACCCATCGGACCTGAAATTCGAACCTTTCCTTACCTAGTTACCCCTTTCCCTAGCATCGAGGAAAAAACAAAACATCTGAGGTCCCACATGTACTCATCCAACTAACAGAAACATCATCCTATATCACCATCAACCATCATATTTGCTCATAGAATACATTCAAAACACATGATTATACTTTATTCAGATTAATATTATCACACAATCTACTAGTATGCAGATGTATATACGAAGGAAACCATATTGATGTGTCACTCTGCAGCTCCTCAGCAGCTTGACTCTCAGTGTAGTGTCGACAGCCTGTGGACTCTGGACACCATCTCTCAGCATCCTTGTTCAGAGTCCTTCTGTATTGTCCTTTTTTTAGCTCCTGAACCCCTCATAGCAGCCTTCCCCACTATTTGTTCTGGAGGGGAAGAAAAAACACAAACCAGTATCTTTGCAAAAACAACAGACGTATGTGAATTAAACATCAAACACAGACTTAATCCTATATGGAATGCAAAATTCACCATATTATACTTTCACACTCCAAATTATAAGTCACCTGTTCCATTTCCCCCCTACACACACTCACACACACTATTGTACTAAAAACTACTAGAATACTAAAAAACAACAAATGTCAAAACAATAAACGTGAATAAATATCAAAATGGATACTTTTCCACTAATTCACCTTCTATCACCACCTCCTCGTCATCACCTATATCAGACCTCTGCAACAACGGCATCTGAACTGAATCTCCAGGCATCACAACTCCAACCCATCTCAATATCATAGCCTTCGCAATGGTCAACACCAGCGTACAACCACAAAACATCACAAACAATGATAGGAGAACCGCTATCAAAATCTGAACCATTGCTGCTCCCATAGATCCTAATCTCTCTCGCAACCAGGCATTCGCAGACCATCCAGCTCCTTCAGATGGACCAAACGCATCCCTAATGTTCTTCAATGCATCAATAACACTAGTCATATTATCAGAATTATCAGGAATCAAAGTATAACAGGCATCTCCAGTCAAGTTTAAAGCTACACACAAACCTCCCTGTTTGGCCAAAAGATAATCTAGAGCCATGTCATGCTTCAGTAACGTCAGACGGTGACTCCTCTGAGTATTTGTCAAATGATCAAAACCCTTTATAGTTTCATCTGCAAAACCCTGTAGGGTATATGTAATATTATCAATATGATCTGCCAGAAATGTTACACCATACCATGGAAACAAACCTATACCCCACTTCTCTCCTAGACTTATCCTCCAATGGAAGGACTCCACCTCGTGAAATTGTGCTAGTTCTCTTCTTGGTCTATCTCCAGAAACAGCATCAGAGTGATCCTCATCAGATCTATTCCCTCTCTGAACAGAGAAAACCTCATACGGAAGCTTTAACGTTGCCATGTAACAGCATCCTGTCCATCCATGCGGCAAAAATATATATGCCTTATCACCACAAATCCACCAAATATCTCTGAAATTTCCTATGGTCACATTTACAGGCAAAACTTGATTCTTTACCATTAATGTCATACCCCGTCTATGATGTGGAACCTGAAAAGTTACTTTATGCAACTCATCTTTTGTCTTTCGTTTATAATTACTCAAATCCATCATATAATTATCACAGTCTGATATGCCCATAAACCTTCCCGGTATGTTATGCGTAGCATTAGAACAAAAACAATCTTCAGCCGCTACCTGTTGCACATCCATAGCATCAGGAACCGCTGTCATCACACTATCATCCTCATCAAACCAATTCATATATGGCAACTCCTCCAGCCAAGAGCAATCATACCTAGGCTTAAACAAATACTTAGACAATGCCAGCATAGTAACTGTAGATGAACGTTGTTGAACTAACAACCATGATAGCGCAAAAAACTGACACTCAGCAAGTAGTGGTTCTGGTACTGTCTCTAAAATTGAAGGCCATGTGCTTGGCGTTGGCACTTTCACCACACATGGACATTTCAATCTCCTTACTGATTTTACAGAATGAGTTAATTGCTGAAACCATAAGTTCCTTCCTGCCCATTGGTCTGCAATTTGTAACCCTGAAGAATCAAATCCAAAAGCCTTCCACTTAGCCTCTCTCCTTCTTCTTGTTATCCAGCAGCTGTATTTGATTAAGTTTTCTTAGAATCTCTTGATCTTGTTCTTTCTGGTCATGGTCTTTCTTCCTGTATAGCTCCACTTGATGGGCTATATGATCTGTATAAACACCCTTGGTCATACTTCCAAGACCAACTACTTCTGCCAGTTTACTTCTTACTGGTAAGGGCAGCCCCTTCTGTATTTTTGCTCTCAGGATTGACTGCTCCATTTGATTGATATCTGGATCACGTCCTGTGACATTTCTCCACACTTGATGTGCTCTTGACACATAGGCTCTTGGGTTCTCTTCCTGTCCCAGTGGCTCAATGAGAATATTATCAGGATGTACGTTTGTCGGAAATGTATCTTTCAGTGCTCCCCACACTCGTCCTCTATTCGCAGAAAACAACTCAGGATCATTCACAGCAGTTCCCACATATCTATTCAGTCCAGCTTTCAATATGATCTCTTCCATAGCTGGAACCCCTAGGAGATTAGCCAAAAGTCTCTTAATGTCTCCTATGGCAGGCTGCGTCCCCACCATGATCTCTTCCAACTTTGAAATCCACGGATGTGCTCCATCTTGAAGAGTAGGCAACTTCTCAAGTATGTCTGACATATCAGTATTCTGCCAGGGCTTGTACTCCATACTCTGCCCTCGAATGATGACTGGACACATCTTCTCAGGTCGCTTCCCTTTTCTTGAGCGCAATACATATTTTGCTTCTGATCTTAGGGAGCCTTGTCGCTCAACCTCCCTTGAGGCTCTCCTCTTGTCTTCTTTTGTCCCAGTATTAGATGCTGCCAGACAAGACCCTCTTGAATATGAAGAACTCCTACACTCAATATCTCCATCACTGTCTCCATTCTCACTTTCATTTGAACTTTCATCTTCTGAATCTTCTTTCCTCCACATTCTGTTTCCCTTCCTTTCCGCTCTTTCCAGCATTCTTCTGACCTCAGGGTCATATCCACCCCTGACTTCCTCCAGGTCACTTTCATCATCTTCAGAAACCATCTTCTTAACCTTCATTTTACCCTTAGTTTCCAGACTTACCATTTCCTTCTTGCTTTTAGAACTCAGATACATCTTGATAATTGTCTCCGCTTGTCCAGTTTCTATTATTTTATCATCTTCATCTCTGACATTATAGATGCCTTCTTGACTGATCACTGGGAGCTGAGGATAGATTTCCTTAAACTTCACTTCCTTCTCATAGGGAGGGGGCTTCTTTACCAGATCCGTGTGAGAGAAAGGTGTCTCAATTTCTGACGTCAGCCGTTCAGTTTCTCTTTCACTTTTTGCTATATCTTCTGCACTTCTTTCTCTCTTTTCCTTTGCAACTTTTATCATCTTCTGTCCTTCCTTTTCAAACAACTGAAGAAACTCAAGCTCTGCATGTCTCTTCTCTTTGCGGTGTTTACCTTTCCTACCCTTCTTTTGTCCTGCCTTGTATGTGGACACAAGCACTTGCATTGTTTTGATCACATCCGGGTTAAGAGTCCCCTCCAGTGGCCATGGTTGATCTATATCAGGCCAACGCTTATTCCATTTCTCTGACATCTTTGCAATACCTTTAACTAAAGGATTATTCTTCTGTACTACATCAACAGGTGTAAGTACTTTTACCGCTTTACTGTCCTTATCCGACATTGCAACAGCTCCCTTGATTCCCTTATTATAGGTTAAACTGACTAAAAATACTGAGACTCCTTTAAGACTATTAAAAATTTACTGACTTCCTGCCTCTTTCTTTTTTCAAATTTATTTAATTTAATTATTAAAATTTATTTACGTACTTATTTATTAATCTTCCTTTTTTCAATAAGTATTTATAACTAATCAATTAACCAATCAATTTATTAAATTTATTTGCCACTATTTTGCTGCAATCAAAGAGAAAAAGAACACAATTTGCCAACTCCAGAGGAATCAAACCACATTAATGTACATTCACAATACTGGTCACTCCCAATCACTCTATCAAACTGTAAATAAAAGCACTTCAAATATCCTAGAAAGAAAAACAACCCCAAGGGAAAAGCATAGACTCCAGCTACAGACCAACTATCACCAAAGGTATTCTCATCCACTGCAAGACAATCACCTACTCATTACCAATGCACAACTCCCATACACCTCAATCATCATATAAACTCAAATGGATCTCCAATACAACTCAAATAAGAAGTAACCATGCACAGAGATAAACTCTCACCTTCAACTCCTTACAGAGTCTAAATCAAAGTAGCCTCAAGTAACTAAAGCATCAACTAGTCAATCTGTTGCCAAGGTTTGTTCTATAAAAAGACTACACAGCATGTAGTATCTTACATACACAGAACAAGAGATGCATCTATTAAACCCCAAACTGAAAATTTTCCTTTAACAGCTTAAATGTGAAACTGGACTAGATATATCAACATTAGTGACTTTAAATGATTATACACATATATATTCAGGAAGCAGGTATTGATCAAAAAGTTTTGTCAGTAGACACACTGGCCTTTGTCAGGCTGGAGTTAGCAGACCTCAAGCAGTGGCCCCTCCTCCTTCTCCTTCTCTGACACACACACCATGAACAAACAAAGGAACAGACCAGAGTTTTAATGTCTCAACACTCTGAGCAGCTTAACACAGTTCGCGCCAAGTTATCTTCCAACACATATATCATATGTCTACAAAATATCCACCTCAATTAAAGTTCTATACCATACATGAAAAACTTCATTTTATTTATTTTACTCCAAAAACAAAATGTTTCTCTATGCTTGTGCACACAATTGATCCTCCCTGATCTTTCTTTCAAAGAATAAATGTCCTTCTTTGGGGGCTCATATAATTTACTCAGATATCCTACGTCCACTCAAAAGAGGCTCATAGATTTTAACAAAGTCCCTGGAAAGAGGCTCATAAGTTCTCATCTTTATTCATAAAGTCCTCTTTCCAAAGGCTCATACATTTTTATTTATTTATTAATTATTTATTTTTTAACAACTCAAGTCCCCCAAAAAGGCTCATAAATGTTCTATATCATATATAACTCAACTACTAACATTTATATAGGCCTTTATTTAATATAAAATAATATAATCCATGGAAACCAACTCACTCAGCTTCTCACACACATCTGGCATTCCACCAAGATACGCACACACACAGAGAGACCAACTCAGCTCGCACACACACACAGACAGACACCCAGGCAAAGGGACAACTCTCCCTCTAAGCACAAAACAACTCTCACCCTAAACCAGGTATAAACTTACAAACCACTAAATCTCAAACACTCAGAGTCGACTCATTCATACACTTCCCTATAGCATGCTTT
Organism: Brachyhypopomus gauderio; assembly: GCF_052324685.1. Classification (NCBI taxonomy): domain Eukaryota; kingdom Metazoa; phylum Chordata; class Actinopteri; order Gymnotiformes; family Hypopomidae; genus Brachyhypopomus; species Brachyhypopomus gauderio. The sequence continues at coordinate 138,895 of NW_027506976.1, read as the reverse complement.
ATAGCCGCTCCTTTTCCCATTTATCTTTTCTCTTACATTAAAAATTTTTGCTACCATATGAGGTGTAGACAATTCAAATGTCAGGCTGCTTCGAACACAGCTCGTCAGCTAATGTTGAGTGGGAACCTACAATGAATCCCAATGCTACACCACCAGTTCCATTGAACTGACCTGAAACTCACCTAGTGACTTTCCAGGATTTTGGCCCATCTAACATCGCCTCCCAGAGGGCTTTAAACCAAATCTGCGGCTTTTCCTTTAACTTTTAACCTTTAACTCTTAAACTCATTTCTCATTATCTCTTTACCTTTTCCTCTTTAATCCTCTATTTATGCTTATTAGTAGCCAATTGCCCTGGGCCCAGGGTTACCACTAGTCTCTTTACTTTTAACCAAATCAGACTATATCACAAAGCCAACTTTCATGCAGTGACTAATGTACACATGTCTTACTGTTAAGAAGTCAAGGGCCCAAACAACTTACTCTCGCATGGTGTTATTTAGCACACTGTTATCATTACTAGTTACGCTATTCTACACTTAAACCATTTCCTATTCTTTACTTCAACTTTAAACCTTTATCTTCACTATTTCCCATTCATCTCTATTCCCATATTTCAACATATGCACCACCATAATCCCCAAATTTAGAACCCAAATTTAAAACGGAGAGTTTCTCTAACAGCAACACAGCATGGCACATAAATGATTCTTCTCGGTGCAACTAGACAGCAACCACACAACAGCCCTTACAAATAAACCAACACCCAAAACACGTGAGAAACCAGCTCACCCGTTTGTTGGCCTGGTGCAGGAATAAGTGCGCAGAGGTCGTCCGGCAGCGCTGTCAGTCACAACATGGTCCCATCTGGGGTGCCAACTCTTGAGGTGTATTCTTCTTCTTTAGCAATGCTGTGATGATGAATGAAGAAGTCTCCGCCGACACTGTCTTAGTTGTCAATAATAAGTTTTATTATAAAAAAGAAGAACAGCATCAAATCAAGCACCTAGGTCTTGCTTGAGAGAGGTCTCGGGCCAATGTGAATCTCCTCTCTCGAACACTGCCAGTCTACCCATATTTATATGCAAGTTAAACAAAGAAGTCGTAGAGTCCCTCACATCTGTAAACCATCATACATATTGATAAAGAAAGACGAGCAGGGTAAGAAGGGCCTCAATACTTAGTCTAAACAGAGACAGGAAAAGGGCCCACCAGACCTTTGACCCTTGGACTAGGGCCCCTTTTCACCTAAACCAAACCCATATGTAAACCACATTCTTCAACCTCTTTGTCCTGCTCAACTGAACATAAGCAAGAAGAGAAATGAATTTTAGACCAGTTAGTTTAAACTTAAACACTACATAATGTATTACATAGGCACAGACACTACAATACCCATAGGTCGCTGCAAGACACTTGTGTCAAGCTATGCTTCACGCTTGAAAGCTGTCATAACTGGAAAAGGATGTTGTACTAAGTACTAAAAAATAATGTCACTAGGGGGTTGAATAAAACTGATAATGATGTGAGCACAGTAAAGACATTTGTGGTTATTCCATCATAAATATTATGTTATGTTTGTCTAATTTATAAGTGCCTCTTTGATATAATTGTAAATAAGATGACTGAAATGATCAAAATCAATGTCAAACTGGCCAAAACACTTTATTTCAGTGGGGGTTGAATAAATTTGATCACAACTGTAAGTATATATATAAGTATAAGCCACTGTAAATAAACCTGTTGTCATGGTACAGCCTCTAACCCCTCCCTACTGGCATGCGTACCTGTAGTCTGTTTCTATTCTTGCCATAAGTACTTGGGGTGTGGTTCAGTATGCATGCATCACCTGTCTCATCCTGATGTTTAGCAAACAAGACACATGGATAGATAACCCTTTAGTGGGTGAAAACATTATTGAAAAACAGTTGGTAAATAGAGCTATAGATGTAATATATTATTACATTTATTAGTAGTGCATTATTGCATTAATTAATTAATGCATTATTAGTAGTGCTGTCAATTTCAGGTGCCGCGATTAAAAGTCCTCACCAGGATTTTGCTCAAGCTTGCTAGATTTTCTAATTAGCAATCCAGGTAAAATTAGTGGAATCAACACAATCCAGGAAGCCTGAGCAAAATCCTGGTGAGGACTTTTAATCGCGGCACCTGGAATTGACAGCACTAATTATTAGATATGAAGATGGTTACCTGTTTTGGCATGCCCTTGATCAGAGCCTTCCATTCCCTTAAAAACATTATAATATGTGCATTAATGTAACAGGTGAGAGTGGACCGGCTGGGGAGACCCATGAAACCAGGCAAAGAGCCGCAGGTTGGCCACTCCTGTTCTATACAATTCATTATGTCATCGTTTTTCTTGTAGTTTTATTCTTTGTACAGCATTTTGGTCATCAAATTAATTATACTAATTGTTATTAGAATTATACAATTGACTAATACTTATTATTTCACTGTACTCAAATGACTTTTACTTACTTTCTTTAAAATCTATAAATTGAATCACCTGAAACATCATTTCTATCTGCAAAAACGTTTCACAGCGCATTTTAGTTAAATGGCGGTCTACTGCCATCTCCTGTCCGAAAACGTAAATATCGTGAACATAAATTAGAATAAACACTGTTTTAAATAGACTATAAAGTAAGATATTAAGGATTAAAACAAATGAGTACCGATGGTCCGTGATTACTGAAGCGGTCAAAAATGAATTGGAGCACATTTATTTGTGTTAGCTACGTGAGCCACAGTGACGGAACTACATTACCCATGAGCACCGTGAACCCGGAAGTGCTAGGACGTGTTGGGCAGCGGAGTGAGAGGAAGTTGCTAGCTAGCTACTTACAGCTATTCGTCGTGCTGAGTTCGGTATGATTAATTAACAACCTACTAGTGTAGTTTATGTGATTAAACCTTCTATCAAAGTAAGTATTGTACAAATCCATTTGATTTAAATTAGATTTGTATTCAGTAAACACATTAAAAAGGAATAATTATAACGCCACGCGGTGTGTGTGTCATGTAGACCACCGTCATGTAGACCACGGACATGTAGACCACCGTCATGTGGACCACGGACACGTAGACCACCGTCATGTAGACCACGGACACGTAGACCACCGACATGTACAACATGTAGACCACGGACATGTAGATCTGAATTTCAGCAACACTTTGTTTCCAAACGATGAGTGTATTAATGTATGTCAACTGTGCAGATGTCTGGAGCCAAAGATAGAATGCGCCACAAGAAAATGAGGAACCAACCAAGTAATGTGATGTATTCCTCTTCACGAGATTGTGGAAACGGCGGAGGAATAGCAGGTTGGATGGCCAAAAATACAATAAATATTTAGATTTACTGTGTAGATCGTTTATACGCATCAAACATGCAGTCCTGGGTAGCTGTGTAACCTGTGCTGTGCAACCTGTGCTGTGCAGCCTGTGCTGTGTAGCCTGTGCTGTGTAGCCTGTGCTGTGTAGCCTGTGCTGTGTAGCCTGTGCTGTGCAACCTGTGCTGTGCAACCTGTGCTGTGCAGTCTGTGCTGTGCAGTCTGTGCTCTAACAGGTTTCATTTGCAGGTGGCAGCCACACACAGTCCGGCGGCTGGCCGAGAGGGCGTCAGGATGGAGTTCCTCCCGACCAGGCCTTGCCAAAGTACATCACTGGTGAGGGTCCTTTAGGAGTGTGTGGAACGTGTGTAGGAATGATGGGTCTGCATAACGAGCTTAAGTTTTACTACATAACCTGATTTGCTGAAGATCCATTTCTAGCAATGCTTTATGCACTTCCCCTCCCCCATACTTCTTCATTTTCATTTCTTCTCTCTGTCCTCCTCCCCTCATTCTGTCCTCCTCCCCTCATTCTGTCTTTCTCCCCCATCCAGCATTGACTCTGTTTTCTGCCATTGCTGCTTTTAGCGTCCGTCTTTGCCAAAGCCCGTGCCGTGGAGGTGAGTGCCATGATGAGGGCCGTAACCAAGATGACGGCGAGTTGCCACGTGTTTGGTGCTCTCCCTAAACACATGCGACGTCGTGCCATGAGTCACGACCCCAGGAGACTGCCCTGTCAGCTGAGAGAGGCAGCACACAGAGCGGTACGGCCCTCCGCCCCACAGCCAGAAACATCCACAGAGCACACTCGGTAGCTCGGGAGACTTTAAATGACAAATCACTAAATCTCTTGCCACACCCACCTAACGTTGTCTGGCAAACGGAGCTTGGCCCAGTCCCAGCATTCTGGTATTGCTGGCAAACAAACACAGGTGTGGTGAGTCGGAACACAGAACACAGGTTACGGGTGTGGCAGAGAAGTCTGAGGTGTGAGTGTGGTTGTGAGAGAGAAGGAGATGTTTTGATGTACCTCACAGGTTGTAGTAGCCTGTGTGTGTGTGTGTGAGAGAGAGGAGGCTTGATGTGTTGTTCCTTTTTTCCCAGCTGAAGAAGAGTCAACAAGCTGGGCAGAAGGAGAAGAAGGAGCAGTCGAAGACCAAAAGTCGCCGTGCCCGCCGTCGCCATGGCAACTTGCTGCTGGAGTTTAACCGCAGGCAGAGGAAGAACAAGTGGCTGGAGACCCACATCTGGCACGCCAAGCGTTTCCACATGCTGAAGACGTGGGGCTACTGCCTGGGGGACACGCCCACCTACAAGTGCTACAGGGCCAGCTACAGAGCTATGAGTTCCGGCTGCCTGCTGCAGGTGTGTGTGTGTGTGTGTGTGTGTGTGTGTGTGTGTGTGTGTGTGTGTGTGTGTGTGTGTGTGTGTGTGTGTGTGTGTGTGTGTGTGTGTGTGTGTGTGTGTGTGTGTGTGTGTGTGTGTGTGTGTGTGTGTGTGTGTGCGTGCGTGCGTGCGTGCGTGCGTGCGTGCGTGCGTGCGTGCGTGCGTGCGTGCGTGCGTGCGTGCGTGCGTGTGTGTGTGGAGGAGAATGGACTCCTTGTTTCATAGTTTTTCTTCTTGTGGCCTCTGGTCTCAGGACTTGTCCTACCACTGCTGTGTGGAGCTCTGCGGCCCAGAGGAGAAGCTCCTGAGAGCCCTGTCCAGGCTGACGAGCAAAGACACGGGTGTGTAGTAGCTACGGTTGTTTTACAGTTGCCTCTACGTGATTATGTATCTACACCAAAATGTCTGTTTTGGCATCGGAAAAGTGGTAAAGAGTAGAATTGGTTGAATAATGTAGGGAGTATTTGCAGTTGAATGGTTCTGTCAGTCAGAACTGTGTGTTTGTGTGCAGGTCCAACCTTCGCAGGAGCGCTACATGTATCGGGGCAGAGAGAAGGTCGTGTGATGCTGTACAGACCTGACCAGTACCCTCACCACCCCTTGGGCCCTGCTCAATTCCTCTGGAGACCCTGTAGTGTGCCGTGCTCTCACAGACAGCTGTGGATCTGGGTTCATCCCACATTAAAACAGGTGCGTTCCTTTGCCCTGAAACACCAGAAATTGTAGCCCCCTTTAACAGTAATATTTAGTTCCGTTATTTTGGAGATACATAGCTTTATTGCCGGTCAATTTAAGGTGTGTGTTTGTGTGTCAGGACCTTCTGTTAGAGCTGCAGGCCGTGTGTGAGTGCTTTGTGGCAGTCCCCAATTGCCCCGCCTCTGCGTCCACCTCCACACGCCCCGCCTCTGAGCCACAGACAGATGCAGACCTCGGTAGCCACGCCTCTGAGCCACAGACAGATGCAGACCTCGGTAGCCACGCCTCTGAGCCACAGACAGATGCAGACCTCGGTAGCCACGCCTCTGAGCCACAGACGGAAGCAGACCTCGGTAGCCACGCCTCTGAGCCACAGACGGAAGCAGACCTCGGTAGCCACGCCTCTGAGCCACAGACAGATGCAGACCTCGGTAGCCACGCCTCTGAGCCACAGACAGAAGCAGACCTCGGTAGCCACGCCTCTGAGCCACAGACGGAAGCAGACCTCGGTAGCCACGCCTCTGAGCCACAGACAGATGCAGACCTCTGTAGCCACGCCTCTACGTCCACCTCCACACGCCCCGCCTCTGAGCCACAGCACCCTGGCAAGAAGAGGAAGAGGGAAGTTGACTGTAATGACGGTACTTCCGCTAAGAAAGTCCTGGGTGATGGCACTCGATCTCCCTCAACTCCTGTTAGATGGAAGTCTTCCAGCTCTGAGATTGTGATCAGGTAAGCAGTTTAAGATTTGGTGTTTTCAAACGGATATTCCTTGCAGTCCTTGGCATCTGTTTAGAGAACAAAGGGTTAATTAATGGGCTTCCTTTACAGTGACCTCACAATGGAAATAGTACGCTACCGTCTGATTGGTCCACTCTCCCATTCCGTACTGACTGACACACTGCTGCCAGCCACTGCCGTTGAGGTCAGATTTGCGTCAGCGCTGGGCCTGCGTAACTGTCATTAGTCCTGTTAATGTTACAGTGTGACACCATCAACATTCATGTAACAGCAATGGTTTGTGTCATCATACAAAAGTGATGCTAGTGCTACTGAGATGGAGATAGTATTATTGTAACCTTTTTGAATTCATTTGTGCTATGTTACGTGTCGAGTGTCTCTGCTATAATAATTCAAAGTAACTGCCACAGTGCCTGACCTGATGTTACCTAACAGATGCAGTTTGTGTTTCCCTGTTCATGACTTCAATTTTTGATCTTAGATTGATAACAAAATGGCTGCTTCTCCTTTCTGGTGGTCAGAGAAGTGTAAGAATGAGGACTTCATGACTTTACATCACAGACAAGCAGATATCTTCCACTTACTGAGAGGTACATGGTTCTTAATGATCTTGTCATCTTCTGCCACACACTTGTAGCTAGGGCTCTCAGTAGGTCAGGTTTAGAAGGTAGCCTGTTGGATTCAAGAGAACGCAGCACACAACTGTATTAGTTATCGTGCGTGTACACAAGCCATAGAGCTCTTACAGTTGTATGATTTTTCCAGCAGAATATGAAAGCATGCAGTTCTGTTTTATGTTTGTATGTGTGCGCACACACTCGTGCGTGTAGGTGTTTACTCCACAGACGAGCTCCCAGCAGGGTGTGTGTTGGGGATGACGGTCGATGACCCCAGACTGACTCTGCCTAAGAAAAGGGGGAAAGTCGCACCTGACCTGGAAGGGTCCCAAGGTTAGCACACACACACACACACACACACACACATACACACATACACACACACACACACCGCAGATCTCTCCACACTGGCAGGAGCAGAGCGGCGTCTGGACTGGCTGCTGCTTACACGCGTGGGCTTTGGTTGGAGCTGTAGACCTGGTAGCCCCACCCGTGTGGTGCTGGGCGGGGAGCACGTGGTGGTTCTGGCCCTGAGCTCCTGGGGAGCCTCTGCTCATCCATGCAGATGAACCAGGTTCGAATCCTGGCAGGGCCCATATCCCCCCCCCCCTCACTCTCGCTCTCTCGTGTGTAGAGCACACCAACCGTGTCTAACAGGCACCTCACACTTCTACCTGTGTCATTATTGCACCAGTGGAATGGCTTGCCCGTTGCCTCAACAGGAATACTGGCTGGTCGTGTGTGTGTGTGTGTGTGTGCGTGTGCGCGCGCACTTATGTGTTTTTAGATGTGGACAAAGAACAGATGATGAATCTGAGCATGAAAGGAGTTCCTGCTGTCTGTGCTCAAAGTGCTCTGTGGGATCAGTCTGTGCGAGATAATGTGACGCACAATAAGATCTCTGAGCAGGTAACACACACACACACACACACACGTGCATATGTGACTCGGTATGAACAGCCAGATCAGAAATAGTCTTTGTCAGTCCAACTCAACATGTCATAAATCAACACTGCAGAATGGAAGTCAGCAATGAGGGAAGACTAGAGGTCAATGGTGAGATGACGGACATTTGTGAAACATTTGTGGTGATATTTCAATACAAATGTTTACATTTATGGCATTCATGTGCTCATATCCAAAGAGACTTTTGCTTTAATTGTCAAGCAAAATCAGAAAGCACTTGTCACAGCAGCTCCATGTTCTGAGAGCCAGCGTTAAGTCTGGACTCTCTTTACACTCAGGATCATTGTTCTGAATGTGTAGCTGACCTCCACAGCACACTAACATTGGTCACCTTAAAACGATACTGTGGGCATCGTAGTAGTGCAGTGGGATTGGTCAGAAAATTGGATTTAACCCACTTTTATCTGTTGTGCGAACACAACCAAAATTCTGAGAGGACATAATGATTTTCTGTTGTACTGGCTCTGGGTGGGCTTTGATGTCCGACTCTGGGTTGTGGCGGCCGACTCTGTGTCTCAGGATCTGAACAGAATGAAGAAGGAGCTGCTGGTTCCAGGCTCCAGGCTGCCGACCCCTGCACAAGGCCGAGTGCCCATCCTGCTGGTTCATCAGGTGGGGAGACAGCAGGGTGAAGACCGGCCCGGCTGGGGCTGTGGCTGGGACCTCCTGCTGCCCAAGGCCTGGGGCATGGCCTTCTGGGTACCTCTGGTAGGGACAACCTTCTGCCTCCGTGATTGGTGGTTTTACCTTACAGTTTGGGTTAAGATATCAATAACAACTTTTTCTTGTAACTAGCTGGGTGTTGTAGGTATTTGTATGCAAGTGGAGACGCTTGTAAAGGTGTTTTTTGATGATTTTGTGACGGGACTGAGTGAGTTCATGTGTAAGGCCTATGATGGGAGTATTCATCTGTTGCAATGGAAAATTCATGTCACTTAGTTTTTGACATTGTTAATGTGGAATTCATTAGTAAAGGAAAATGTACTGCTCACCTATTATAGGCCATAGTGAAAGAGGTGGAAGTTTGTGAGGATGTTTTAAATAAAGGTTCCCACACTGTGTACAGAAGGGGTTCATCGTCCAGCAGAAAGTCTATAAATCTCACTTAAAGAATGATTAAACCAATAGAAGTTAGGAAGAATGTGGTGTAGGGAGATACTGAACTGAAGAGGGCGATATTTCATTTAAGTTGCACATTAAACACCACATCCTCTTCCTGTTGTCTTTTGAATCAGCATCACCTCTATCTTCTAAGTAGCCTTTTGTTTTGTAATTGCGAAGGTTTACCACACAGTAGCCTCTGCTCTGCTTGGTGTGGTTCAGTCTTTCAGGACTGAAGAAAACTGGTTCAAGGCAGAACTGCTGTACAATGAACTGCAAGTCAAGGCCCTTTACAACTGAAGTGTTTATTTCTGTATTTTCATCTAGAATGCTGGTTCAAGAATACGCTTGTGAAGATTAATTGATTGGACTGTGTTTGTGCGTGTGTGTTTGTGTGTGTGCGTCAGGTGTACCGTGGTGTCCGTGTGGGAGGACTCCAGATGAGTTTGAAACACTCCCAGTTTAAAGGCGTGCCCCATTTCCCCCATGATTACCCAGACTGCCCTGCAGGCGCCCACTTCCAGGAACAGCAGGCAGCCGAGCTGCTGGAGACGTTTAAGAGGTTCAGAGGAGCTTCCTGCTCGTGCTGTTGTCTGATGTCTTGCCATGTTATTAACAAGGTTTTATTGAACCTGCTAAGCTCTTGGGGTCTTTATGCTATGATTTTTTATATCGTCTGCAGATCAGTGATATGTTTCTCATAGCTGTACGCCTCCTTGATCGTCTCTAGTTCTCCTGAAAATTCCACAATATTATGAATTCAGAATTTAAGTAGCGTGTTTATTCATTGCGTTCCCCAGTGGCCTTGTTCGTATCTGTTCTAAGCTGGTTTTCCTACTATGCTTAGTGTTACGGACAGCATACCGTAATGAGCTGCTAGTTGATGCTATTGCGTTTCTCTGCGATCACGTGCAGGCGTCCGCCCTCCAAACGCACAAACTACATCAAACACGGCAGCCTGGCTCCTTTCCGGTGCCCATGGCAACAGCTGGCGGAGGAATGGGACGAGATCGTGAAGCAAGATCGAGACAACCACGACAACCACCCCGTTAAGATGGAGGGAGAGGCGGAGCCTGGGGGCCCCAGCGGGGGGTTGGAGGTCGGGGCTCCCCCCGCTGCCTTCACCGTGCTGAGGTAGTGTGTGTGTGTGTGTGTGTGTGTGTGTGTGTGTGTGTGTGTGTGTGTGTGTGTGTGTGTGTGTGTGTGTGTGTGTGAGAGAGAGAGAGAGATCAGGACTGCATTGGTGACTCATTCAGTATGAGGGCTGCCTGATGAGAGAAGCTTTATAATCAATATCAATTTGAAGGGTTAAAACAAAATTGATAATTGATGATACCAATGTATTTTTATATTGATATATGGACAGACTGGTCAATTGGGTCAAAATGTGCTTTTCTGACTGATGATTGGCAATGTAATTTACAGTTGTGATTCGTAATGTCATTTCCTAAATTAAAATGAACACCAGAAATTAACAGAGGCCTAAAAATACACTCATAACCAGGGTACCCGCGGGTCCTTAAAAAGTCTTAAAATGTCTTAAATTTAGTTTTACATATTCAAGGTCTAAAAATGTCTTAAAATGTCTGGAATTTTAGGAGGGGAGGCATTAAATAAGTGTGTTGCTCAGTTTTTCTGTTTTATTTTACCGATGTATATCCCACAATAAGTATCATTTCCACAACGGCCGTATACTCCGCCCAATGGCAGTAGTACATCACCTAACAGGTGTAAACAGCAGACGATGCTTTAGCTGCCTAACAAGCTGCTTTTCTTATTTGAGGGCTGCGGCGGGAACAACAATACAAGGATGCAGACATGGGTAAATGTCCATTCAGTGAAGTGGCTGGAGGATGAAAAATATTGTGGCTGGCTGAAACCTTCCAGTGATTCGTATGAGGCGCGATGTGAACTTGCCAAAAAACATTCAAACTTGGTACAATGGGGCTTTAAAGCGCTGGATTCTCATATGAAATCTAAAAAACACAACCGATATGATGGCACTCGTAATAGTAATATGCATATCGAGTCATTCGCTGCTAACTGCAGTTTAACTGTAAGTGCCAAAAATGATTTGTCTACTGTGTAGTGCGACCAAACGTCTGTATTTCCCGGGACGTATTTCACATCCTGTGAGGAAATGTCCTGATTTTTAAATTACCTTCATTGGACCATTCAATTTAAATGTACAGGCACTAGGGCACTGCGCACGGCGCTGCATGTGCCGTAACCCCTCAAGCTTTGTTTATACATGACGCGTCGCGACCGTCGCGAGGTTTCGCGTGCCGACAATGACGTAATCGCGGTGGCTCCGCCCCTGCGCGAGGTCCCCGCGTGCTGTTGCTTCGCGAGGTTGTGCACCCCCCCCGTCAGCAACTTACGGTCGCCACCCCCCCCGTCAACAATTTACACTCGCCACCTTCTCCAGGTTCAAATCTCACTCCAAGAGATCTTGAAAAGTTGGCAACCCTGGTATTATTTTTTCTTGTGAGAGGTATTAAAAAGGTCTTAAAAGTCATTAAATTTGAGATTAAAAAATGTGCAGATACCCTGATAACAGAACATGTTAAGAAGTGTACAACAGGTAAAACATCAACCTTGATGACCTTGAAGCTAAGAGCAGTGTTTCCTCTACAGGAGCCGAAAGGTACTGAGGCAGCTCTCGGTCTGGTGTCTGCCATCGTCCGCACGTGCCCAGAGAGTGCGCCGCGGTAGCCCCGCCCCCGCGCTGAGCCCCGTGGTTGCCATGGCACTGCAGAGGGAATGGGGGCGGTGCCTGGTGTGGGTGCGGGTGTGCGTGCTGGGTAAGGGCCGTCCCGCCATGCACACCATGCTGTGTGTCCCTACCGCCGAAGACCTGCAGCGTCTCCGCGGAGACCCTCGGTCCAGCGGCCCCGTGGAGCCCCGGCACAGAGACCACCTCCAGCACCTGCTGAAGAGGACCAGGAAGGACAGACCTGCCCCGAAGTGCCCTGGCGCCACCAAGGAAGACTGTAGCCCCGCCCCCACCAAGGAACAAGCAGCTGGCCCTGCCCCTCGAGGAGAACAGCTGTCCAGTCCTTCTGTCCAGCCTCAAGACCCCACCCCCACCGTTGAAACCGGCTCCGTGATTGGCTGCGGTGCCTCATCTGTGGGGCTGGTGCGGGGGCTGTGGCCCGAGCCGCTTCCCAGCGTGTCGTCCCACTGCTCCAGGGTGACTCTGGGCTGGGTGACGCAGGGCGATTTCTCCCTGGCCACGGGGGTCGGAGAAGCTCTGGGGTTGGTGAGCCTGCCGGGGCTCCTGCACACTCTCCTCAGCCAGCCGGCAGACCAGCGGGGCACGGTTCTCCTGCGTAACGCCTCCTCCTTACAGTACCGCTACGCCCGGCTGCTCGTGGAAACCTGAAGTGCTGTAGGCTCACTACGTACCCCGCACCTGCACTGTGGTGGGACTACACCGTACCTGCTGTACAATACTATAAATCTGTCCCATCACCCACACATCTATACTAGGTCAAACACCATTCTAATAAACACTGCATCAAGACTGTTCTGCAGTACTGCTGTAAACACGTGCTTCTAGCTGGACTTAAACATTTCCTTGATAAACTCTGTACATATTCACATTAAGGTCTGTAATATACATCATTGCAAAAAAAATCTGATTTGAGACACAGAGTGGATGTAGTAAAGAGCTCAACATGTACATGATATTACAGAATAGCTACCAAGTGTGATTGCTGAGTATGATATATGGTGTTTAAAATTTCCTCATCAGAGAGGTTTGCATTCCATCTGGCAGTAATACTTTCTCTTATTTAAAGTTGTAAGTGGGTAATGAGGATAAATGACTATCGAATGGTTAATTCTGTATAATTCTGCATCAGATCCGTTATCTTTTTAAGTGAGTAGCTCTGAGCTGCAAAGCACATGTCAGATCTCCAGTTAAAGGTATTTGTGTTTTTTCTGATGTGCTTAACTTTTTTTAGGTTAGTGTTTTGTTATTGACTAAAGGTTTATTGCTGATATTGGCAATATCAATAAAGGAATTTGACAAATCCTGAAACTTGTGCTCTTTTCCCCAAATAAAGATGACTTGACTTCCCTAGTGCTTCACCTAATTATCTTTTTTGGGAGGTATTTGTTTGTGGGGCAGGGGGTTGTTTTGTTTTTGTACCCTAATGAGGATTAATACTCCATATTGTTCTGTTGCATGGAAAGTTCTTTAAATTTGTTGGTTCATAGTCCAGGGTGTTTGTCCTGAAGAAATCGCTATAATAGCGTTGCTGTCCTGACCACCCTGGGAACCCATACATGGAGCTTCTCGTGAAGCTGGGGCCTATGTTTCCCACACAAATACGTGCTAAAACAGCAGGTCTGGGCTAACCAGTTTCTCACTTCATAATTTATTTGAATTATATTTTTAGTTATTTTCAATAGATCCAGTGTCCATATATAGGCTACAGTAAATTGACTCTTGATGGTTTTGACTTTGATTAAAAAAATAAATAAAAAACAAGCACTCAAACCACAGCTGTGAACTCTTCTTTTCATTCAGTCAGTAATTAGGCCCAAAATAACCAACAAATGTTTTTGGCACTGAACTGTCATTTTGAGGTCACAACAAACTGGCACATTCTGAGTGTGGTCTGACATTTTAATTCGGGCAAATTTGTATTTAAACTGTTTCCACAGTAGCATTCAGCTGACATCTATCTACAGTTGTGATCAAATTTATTCAACCCCCAATGCTGCAAAGGGTTTTATGGAATTCAGTGCACATTTGTAATTGTGTTCATAATGAAATCTTACAAGGACTTGTTAAAGAACTAAATGCAACTAAGATAGCATCAATTTTTTTTGTCATAAAGTATTAAATGGCCTTTTTGTGATTTCTTCATTGACACAATTATTCAACCCCTTTACGACTACCACTCCTAAGAACAGAGGTTCATTCCAGTGTTTTCCATCAGGTATTGAAAACATCTGTGGATGTCAACGAGCAGCAATCAAGCATGATAAGCACCAATTAGGCAGATTTAAAAGGACTGTGATACTCAGCTCCTTCTAGACATCTACTGGTGTGTTTCCAAGCATGGTGAAGGCAAGAGAATGGTCCCAGAAGACAAGAGAAGAGGTTATTGCTCTTCACAAGAATGGCAATGGATATAAAAAGATTGCGAAGTTGTTAAATATTCCAAGAGACACTATCGGAAGTATCATTCGCAAGTTCAAGTTAAAGGGCACAGTGGAAACGTTACCTGGTCGTGGCAGAAAGAAGATCCTGACCGTGACTGCTGTGCGCTACCTGAAGCGTAATGTGGAGAAAAATCCCCGCGTGACTGCTAAGGAACTGAAAAAAGACCTGTCAGATGTGGGCACTGAAGTTTCAGCTCAGACAATAAGGCGCGCACTGCATAACGAAGACCTCCATGCCAGAACGCCCAGACGCACCCCCTTGCTGACTCCAAAGAACAAGAAAAGTCGACTGCAGTATGCCAAAAGTCATGTGGACAAGCCACAAAGGTTTTGGAACAGTGTACTGTGGTCAGATGAAACTAAATTAGAACTGTTTGGGACAATGGACCAGCGCTATGTTTGGAGAAGGAAGAACCAGGCTTATGAACAAAAGAACACCTTGCCTACTGTGAAGCATGGCGGGGGGTCAATTATGCTTTGGGGCTGTTTAGCTTCTAATGGTACAGGAAAGCTTCAACGTGTGCAGGGTACCATGAATTCCCTTCAGTACCAGGAGATCTTGGAGGAAAATGTGATGGAGTCAGTCACAAACCTGCGGCTTGGGAGACGTTGGACCTTCCAACAGGACAATGATCCGAAGCACACATCCAAGTCCACTAGAGCATGGTTGAACATGAAAGGCTGGAACATTCTAGAGTGGCCATCGCAATCACCAGACTTAAATCCAATTGAGAACCTCTGGTGGGACCTAAAGAAGGCAGTTGCAGTGCGCAAGCCTAAGAATGTGACTGAACTGGAGGCTTTTGCCCATGAAGAATGGGCTAAGATACCCATAGGTCGCTGCAAGACACTTGTGTCAAGCTATGCTTCACGCTTGAAAGCTGTCATAACTGGAAAAGGATGTTGTACTAAGTACTAAAAAATAATGTCACTAGGGGGTTGAATAAAACTGATAATGATGTGAGCACAGTAAAGACATTTGTGGTTATTCCATCATAAATATTATGTTATGTTTGTCTAATTTATAAGTGCCTCTTTGATATAATTGTAAATAAGATGACTGAAATGATCAAAATCAATGTCAAACTGGCCAAAACACTTTATTTCAGTGGGGGTTGAATAAATTTGATCACAACTGTATATTTTGTAAACCAAGTCATCATATAAAAAAAGAATTATCCATTTAGTCAGGTTCTATGAAAGTCCTTGATCATTCAGTATTTAGATATCACACAGAGAAAGAAAGACGGAAAAGTCCTCTCAGCATCTCCCTTGGAATAAACCATTTCTCTGCTGATAGCAAGCATGGCAGAGATGACACAGGTTCATGGCAGAGATGACACAGGTTCTGAACCTCAAGTAGGGAAGAACATGGAGGAACCAAGAACCAGGTGAACCAGGTGAAGAGAGGGACTCTCTCTGGGAAGTGTTCTCAGCCTGTGAGCTGGGTCAGCATGTCACTGACACCTTCTTAAGTACTGAGTATGTGCTAATGTAAGACCCAAAATTTCCATATCATTTTAAGTGCACTGTAACTATGTGAATGACTTGATAATAATAAGCTAATTTATAATGAGCTTCCACTGATAAAATAATCTAGATCCTAGTCTGTGTTTCTCAACTGTGAATTTTATTTATATATCGTTTTTTACCACACCTGTTGTCATAAAGCAGCTTTACTTACACATAGGACAAGATTCCTAATGAGCAAACTAGGAACAAGAACCCTTGGGAGAACCAAGACTCAAAAGGGAAGCCATCCTCCATTGGGAGGCCCAGCTAGTATCAGTCCATTTTTATAGTTCTATATGCAGACTGAGCAGTTCAGTATGAATGTTGAAAGCTGAATGTTGCAGACTTATCTATAGCAGCATAACTAGAGGTGGGAGTGCTGGAGGTGACCACAGAGAAGAGTTCTCATGAGCCATTGCTTCCAAACCAAATCACCATCACTAAACTAGAGTGAACGCATGGCTGGATGAGAGCATCAACATCTCAGATTACCAGAATGCTCAATGACTGGGGGTCTCTGAGCTCCACACATTCATATGTAATATATTAACTGAAGGCTTGATTAAATAGCTGAGTCTTAAGCCTAGACTTAAAGATTGGAACTGTGTCAGAATCTCAGATTGGAGCTGGAAGACTGTACCATAACTGAGGGGCTTTAAAGGTGAAGGCTCTGCCTCTGGCTGTAGTCTTGTTAATTTTTGGAACTAAGGGAAATGCTGCATTTTGAGAGCGCAGCAGGTGAGAGGGGTTATAGTATGCAATGAGTTCACTCAGATATTGTGGAGCAAAGACCATTTAGCGCTTTTTTAGGTCAACAGAAGAATTTTAAAATCAATTAAATATTTAACCAGGATGTAGTACAATCCTGACAGCAGGACTGCTGCCATTGAATGTTCTGGCCCTGATAGTGATACTCTAGCTTTTTGTGATAGATTTAGGTGTTGATAAAAAACCATCTAAGGTAAGAGAAACTAGACAAATTACTACTGGCAGCTTTGGGTCTAAGAATACCTAAGTTTTATCGGAATTTAGAAGAAGAAAAGTAGATGCCACCCAGTTTTTTTATTTCCTGTATGTAGATCTCAATTTTTGGATAAGTATTGACATAATCTGAATGAGAAGATATATACAACTATCATATGCATAGCAATTAGGGGTGACCTGCAATAGTCGCTGATTCGACTATAGTCGACTATACCCCCTAGTGGACTATGAACGTCATAGTCGAATGTACCTTTCTAACTGCATGGAGGTGCCCAAGGATGCTGCTAAGAATTAGTTGTTACATGAAATGTCTTTGTTTTCATTATATATAACCTTTTGTCAAATAAAATCATCCTAATTTCTGTTAATAAATATTTTTAAGTGATGTGTGCGCATTAACAATAGGCATCTTCCTTACTACACATTAATAAATCACACCCTGCAGTTGCACAATCCAAATGAGCGGAGCTGAACATGCTACAGCAGGCGTACTCAACTAAATTTGTCCGCGGTCCAATTTTGGCAGATACCTGTGACCTGAGGTCCGTTGCGGGGGTGGCGAACGTAAGTTGTTGACCGAGGGAGGGGTGGGGGGTGGGGGGACGAACGTAAAGCCTGGTACTTTCACGAGTGACTGTAGCGCGTGACTCCACCCACCTTCCACTTGAGAAATATCAGTAAACTGAGATCTATGGTTTCAACAGCAGATCTAGAGATGCTGATCCATGCGTTTATTTCATCTCACATAGACTACTGTAATGCCTTGTTTTCATCTCTCAGTGTATCAGCTCGTGGTCGTTTACAGATAATTCAAAACGCTGCAGCGAGGTTACTGACCAAGTCAAGCAGACGGTCTCATATAACACCCATTTTAAAATCCTTACACTGGCTTCCTGTAGAATTCAGGATCCAGTTCAAGATTTTAACTTTAACATACAGAGCACTACACAACACAGCTCCTGTGTATGTCGCTGACCTGCTCCACCCCTACACTTCATCACGATTACTCAGGTCAAACAACCTGAGTTTACTGTCTGTGCCACGCTCATGTCTAAAGACTCGTGGAGACCGAGCATTTAAGGTGGTTGCTCCAAAACTGTGGAACACACTTTCTCCACATTTAAGATCAGCTGACACTGTAGATACTTTTAAAAAACAGCTAAAGACTTTCCTTTTTACGCAGGCATTTAGTTAGTGGTGGAGGTTGCAGCCGTTGACCTTGTACACTGTATTTTTTTTTCTGTTTTATAGTGTGTGTTTTTGTGTCTTTGATTTATTTTATTTTATTTTCCGTTGTAAAGCACTTTGTGGCTTGTGCCTGTGAAAAGTGCTATATAAATGTATTTTACTTACTTACTTACTTACTCGCGCGACCCTGCGCGAACGGTGGAGGCGTTTATTTTTTATACTTTCGCGAGCGTCACTGCAGTGTTCTCCGAAACGATATGTGGTAGAAACACCCCTCAAAACAGGGGAATGAACATTTACCTGACCAATTTTAATGTTGCTATGTGTTTCAGGTTTGAAAAGAGCTGGAATTTAGGTTAAAGTACTTTAAAATGCTTGAAATTGTAACTACTTGGTTTCACAACAAATATCTGTCTGACTGAACAATTCTCTTGTATTAGGTTAACAAATACGAGCCTCTTGTAATTCCAGGACGAAACATGAGAGAACGTGAAGACGTGAAGATTGGGCGTTTTTAAAATAAACAACCATTAAATAATGTGATAAAAAGCGAATTATTTCGAGTATATGTATAAATATTTAACTTAATTATGTTTAACATGCTGGGAAATATTGAAATGGACCTTGAAAGTGACATACAAGTGCTTGAATTCCATCTTGTATAGGTGTATGAACCCTGAAAACGTGACTTTGTTCATTGCGCTGAAGCGCGGCGCGCGCGAAGTTACAAAATTCGAGAGGTGCACAACCTCTCGAACCGACAGCGCGCGAGGCACTCGCGCACACGCGGAGCCACAGCGATTACGTTATTTTCGCCGCGCGGACCCTCGCGTCGCTCGCGAAGCGTCAACCAGGCAGGCTTAAAGCCTGGTTTATTTTAAGTTGTTGAGCGGGGTGGCGAACGTAAGTTGTTGAGCGGGGGTGGCAAACGTAACACTCGTGACGGAGTGTTTTGTCAATAGCCCTGAAATAAATGCTCCGGTTTTGTTTTGGTCCGTATCCAGTTAATCAGGAATGAGATTGGGTCCGGACAGGACTGCGTTCGGGTCCGGATCCGGACCGCGGTCCGCCAGTTGAGTACCCCTGCGCTACAGGATAGTCAACATCTGAGATTATAATGGCTACTAAAAAAACTTCTAAAGTATTTTGAAAAAGATAAAGATGAATCAAATAAAGTAAAGTGCAAGTTATGTCATCAACGTCTTTCATTTCGCACGACAACAACCAACATGGCATACCATTTAAAACGCGTAAGGCGTTGTTGTTTGTTACTTGAACCATTCCTTGTATTTTTTTGCTGTTGTGTGGCATTTTTAAAATATTTTCAGGCAGGCATATTTTATTTAAAATATTTTTGACATTTTGCACAGTGCCTGTCTGACAGTTCGATATACGCAATGCGCACTGACGGTTAATGTTCTCTAGCCTAACGTTTCATAAAAAATAAATAAAAGCAGAATAAAGCCAACCTACCGTGTTTATTCATTTATCTGAGTGTTTTAGGTTTTTACTTTGAAGAGGAAAAAAGTCCTGAATGAGAACAGGATCCCGTTTAAGGTGCTCTAAAAAAATAAATAAAAACAAACACGTCGACTATTAGTCGACTAAAGGGAAAAGCTGACGAATCAGATTCGACTATGAAAATCCTTAGCTGAATACACCCCTAGTAGCAATGGAAGCTAATACCATGCCTATGAATGCTTGGGCCTAATGGTAGCATATATAATGAGAATAATATGGGGCCCAATACAGATCCTTGTGGGAAACCATATTTTACTTTTTTGCATTCTGAGCATCTTTTCTCAGCCAGTGCATGGTAATTAGACTCTGCGTAATGCTGATGTCCACATATAACACATTGACAGGGAGCTATACCGCTTTGCTCTGTGGTTGGGGAAAAATGGTGAAAGGGGTTGTGCATCTGTCCTCAAGGGAAGATGCATTAACAACACTAGCGCAATGCATTTTAATTTGACTTTTAAAAGCTTTCCCAAAATGTAAGTAGTAACATATCATCTTAAATACTGAGCATTTACCATTAATTTATTAATTTAATTCTTAATCAGGATGCTGTCATGCAGGGTGATGTGCCAAAGGTCATGCCCATGTAGGTGGTCACGCCCATGTAGGTGGCCCTAACGTGGTCACGCCCATGTAGGTGGCCCTAATGCAGGTCAAACCGATTCAGAAGGTATTATTTAACTTTTTGATTAGAATATTCAAAAGGAATACCAAAGGAATTTAAGGAAATTTTTGGAAAACATTGGAAAATCATTGATATCACCATATTCTGTAGTGGACAAGTCTCTGTATTGGCTCTTCCAAGTCCCTCCCACTGTAGCACTGCTCCATAAATGAGGGCTGCACTACATTCCAAAGTGTCACCTTAGGGTCTCCAAACTATGCTCCAAATCCAACTGAGACCTTTAGCAGAAAGCAGACCAAAACATCTTCATCTTATAGTACAGTAGTTTATTACATCTCAGAATAAAATAAACAAAATGTAAACATTACTAATGTCCTAAAAACAAAATTAGGGAAAGTTTAGCTATTAATAAATACAATTATTCTGAATGAAAGTGCTAACCTCTGTTTAAGGCTCGATGTCTTAAGAGCACTATGTCAGCTCATATCTACCCAGGGCTCATACAGACCAGAGTGATAGAGCTGGTTTCTGTTGCGTGTTTTATCTTTCAGACCTTAATAAATGTGATCATTATGAGCCAACAATCAGGACTTCTCTGAGAAGCTTGATACAGGCCACATTCAGTACTCACACAGTTACCATTGGACATTTCTCTTGTCTTGCACACATATACACATCTTACAATTTTCTTGTCGCTCGTAGTACTGTCTAGTCACTGGCCATGCTGCTGCGGTACACTAGATGGCGCTCTAAGAGTCATCTTGCTGCACTCCACTGTTGCACACAAATTTGGAGGCCAGAGTTCCATATTTACTATCCTTTGTTTCTGGCTGCACCTTATCGGAGCAGCTCTTACCTGTAAAAGAGAACACACTGTCCTGCATACGAGTCATAGAACAGGTCCACTGCTGAGAAATGGCATTAGAGATTTTTTTAACACACCTGGAATTTGCCCCATAGATATGAAGACTCTGTCCATTTTGATTTTGGGTCGACTTCGAGCAATCAAAAACACTCCAGTAAATGCTAACAAGCACCTGAGAACAAAACAATCAATAAAGAGTAATATACTTCAAATACTGTACATAAGACAAATCTATGAACACGCTGACTCTTGTGTGGAGCATGTAGAGTGAGATATGACTAGTTATATTTAATGCATAACTTACCCAAGAACAAACATGATAATGTATATCAGTGATAAACCATAGAACTCCTCATAGAATAAAATCCCTGGAAATAAATGAGCATATTTTTTAATCACCACTACAACGTATTGCAGTATAACACTACTGAATTATAGATTTATATATTCATAGATTTATTTTTCATAACATAAATAGAATACTGATTTAATCCTTTTGAAGGATTACACAACACCAACATACAGGCCCACAAAGTGAAGCCCCATATCATCCTTCTGTAACTATTGTCAAATTCAGCAGTGAAGGTTTAATCTGAACTTTAAGGGGGTCCCACACTGCTCATACCACCCAACCTAACACATCATATGAAAAGTCTTTTATGTTAAAGTCTCTACCCCCTAAAACGTATACATATGGTCCATGCCATCTCTGGTCACTTAGTGTCATCAGCTTGAGGAAGGAAGACATTATTTTCTTTATAGAGTATGCAAAATCTGATTCCTTTACATTCCTTTCACTAATTCTCTCACATTAAGTGAGATGAGCTTTTAGATTTAGTAGATACACCGGACATGCTGTCCATTATACTAGACAATAGAGTACCATGCACAGTATGTTTTCACATTGGAAACCACTAACCATAATGATAAGTGTACTTAGATTATTTATTTACTTTAGAGAATCAAACAGTTCCAAGGACCACCATTAGGCATGAAGGTTGTTTTATAAAGGATTCAAACAGCAGACAAACAACATGTGTTTAATGAGCAAAAAGAGAATGAGAGGGAGTGATGAGTCATAATGGGACTCATTATGGGATTTTGGTGCATGTGTGACGTGATGTTATTTTGGCTTTTGTGTATATGTGAGTGTGTGTGTGTGTGTGTGTGTGTGTGTGTGTGTGTGTGTATATGTGTGTGTGTGTGTGTGTGTGTGTGTGCAACTACACTCATAATGTGGATAATACCATTTGCTTTTATTAAATTGATTGGTTGAGCACACAGTGCTAACAATGATGGTTCATTTTTGAGTGGCTGGTATAGTGGTAAGAAGTGAAGAGTCATGTTGGTGTGTCATCTTCAAAATCTCCTTCCTAATTGACATATTCTGCATCTGTGACACCACCAGTTTCCACTGTACTGTGTCCACATTCCTGCTGTCCAGAGTTATAAGCCATACGATTATTTGTCTTCTACAGCAACAAGCTCGAAAGTCTTGGATATGATTCTGTATCCTCATTGGCTCAAGGTTACATTTTCAATACAGCCTCAGATAAAACATCACAAAACAGTCTGCTACATTCACAAACACACATGCAGTATAGCAGCTACTACTGCAGTGCGTGGTTCACAAGCCAATCCGAGCACTCATATTAAGGTGGTAATAAAAACCTTGATGATAAAGCAGATCTCATTGACACTGCTTGCAACACATTGCGTCACACTACATCACATGTCCCTGTGATTGTAATTGGTGAAGTCAGACAGACCTGCATGTCACCTTATGGATTTAAGCCAATCAGCATCAATGATCAGATGCTGCACATTTCAGAGCTGGGGGTGCGATAAGTGACAAACTCAACTGAACAGTGTTGAATGCAATACCTGCTACTACAGCACTGGCTGTGAAGAAGACATAATTGATTGGCACAATCTCTGTGGCATCAAACATCTTCATGGCCTCATTAAGAAATCTGCAGAAACAGAATGAGGGAGATACATTATAAACACATTTGCAAGAGGGTTTGGATTTTGAATTATTAAGAGTTTAATTTGAGCATTGCATTTCAGAAATCTTGGAGACTCACTTAATCTGGAAGGCACAGGAGGCTACCATGACAACGAACATGATATAGAAGATAGGGTAGGTGAGCTGCAGATGACTCCCACGCACCGTCTCTGTGAGCATCCCAGACACGGCCTTCACCGAGATCACCGTCAGGGAGGCTGCAGTTCACACACACACACACACACGTCCGCACACACGCACGCACGGATACACACACACACACACGCACGCACGCACGCACGCACGCACGCACGCACGCACGCACACACACACACACACACACGCCCGCACGCACGCATACACACACACACACACACACACACACACGCCCGCACGCACGCATACACACACACACACACACACACACACACACACACACACACACACACGCCCGCACGCACGCATACACACACACACACACACACACACACACACACACACACACACACACACACACACACACACACACACGCCCGCACGCACGCATACACACACACACACACACACACACACACACACACACACACACACACACACACACGCCCGCACGCACGCATACACACACACACACGTCCGCACGCACGCATACACACACACACACACACACACACACACACACACACACACACACACACACACACACGCCCGCACGCACGCATACACACACACACACACACACATACACACACACACACACACACGCCCGCACGCACGCACGCACAGATACACACACACACACACACACACACACACACACACACACACACACACACACACACACACACACAGTTCTGTTATGCCCTTTGATGCTGTGTCTGGGTATGTGATGGTGATTTAAATGCAGCACATGGTGGTCGCTCTGCTCTCTTACCCAGCAAAGCCACAAGGAGCATCACAACCACGATGTGTTTCAGGTTCCTGCACTTGTAGAGGTAGAGCAGGATACTAAACAAAACAACCTCAAAAAACTATGGGAGAGAAAGAGGGATAAACAGAATAACTGGAGCAATGAAAGATTAATATGATATACAGAGCTGTGCTGTGTGCAAGTAGGGAAAGAGAATCCCAGCTGTGACCTTGTAGGTGGAAGAGAGAGAATGTTACAGAAGATTTTGGTTTCTTGAATTTCTTTGTAATTTCACAAAACACAAATCCATTTTGAACACAAATTGTACATGGAAATGTATCTTCTTGCTATTTACCCAGAAGGATCTCAAAAACATTTCACAGCCAGTCAGTTTGGAATATGTATGTATTCATAACACTCTTACAAGTCTCTGAAATGAAGACCAAAAATACTGCTCTCAATGCATCTAGGGCAATGTGACAGGCAATGTGAACGGGTGAAAAGACGTACGAAATAGACGAGGAACTGCCAGCTAATAAGACATCGCTCTACCATGTTGGCTGTCACATGGGGGGCAGAGTGTGGGGCAAATGTCACCAGCAAGTATGTGCCTGTGAGAGCAAGAGCGCCCCCTGTGGGAAGAGAAGAGAGACCACACCCCATGACCCATGTTTACCATAAAGCCCTAACATTAAATTACAGTCATTTAAATAGGCTTACATGTTAAATCTCTCTTAACTCTAATAGTATGAGACTTGGTGAGAAGAAACCTGTAGAACTCACCCAAAACGTCTGAGGCTCGTAACGTCTCCTTAAGGAACACCACAGATATGATAGCACTGGCTACACATGAGGACAGATGTGTAAGACCATGTGTGAAGGTGAGAGATCCTCTTTATCATTATAATATTTCAGCCCTGGCAAGATATCCCATACATCTAAATTCTGTTTGACTTTGTGAGAGTGGGTACACTCTAAAAGTCACCAACACCTTTTATAATCTATCCAGCATTGTCCAGCACACTGAAAGTCACCAGTCATTTCACTAATCTATCCAGCATTATACAGCACATTGAGAGTCACCAATGCCTCTTCAATAATCTCTACAGCACTGTCCAGCACACTGAGTCACAAATGTCATTTTAATAATCTTCCCAGCATCATCCAGCATACTTAGTCTCCAATGTCATTTGAAGACATCTATCGAGCGCTGTACAGTGTATTACTTGCAGAGGAAGTCTTACCGATGACGGACACACAACCGAGCGGAGCAATGAGGGAGGCTGGAGCAAATCCGTAGGCCGCAAAGTTTCCCAGCTCCCCAAGCCCCATGAGCAGGATGCCACACCACCAGAGGCGGCTGGTGTAGTAGGGCCTGGAGCCCCGCTGGGACTGACGTATGTGGGTGTACTTCTGTACGGAGAGCAGTGCTTAGCAGATGGAAGCTAGCAGCTAGCATACAGCAGATTATCCAGACTCATGGTTTGTGTAGAGTCACACCAACCTGTATGTTCAGTGAGATACTGATGAGGAAGTTGCCACATATTGCGATGATGATCCCCAGGATATATATCTGAAAACACATATACACACCCAACACAAACATCAGTAATATTATCTCACCATCAACACTGTTCCATGGTACCTACTTATTATTCATATGACCTTTATTTAACCAGGATAGTTCCCACTGAGATTATAAATCTCAAGCATGTCCTGGTGTACCTTTGAGTGTACTGTTTGCCAGAGGAACTAATCTTTGCTAGCGCTGCTGGCTTAAGAGTGACTTACAAATGTGAAAATAGGTGATATTGCTTTGACATTAATGAAGCACTGGACTTAAAAATGAGCTATGAGGGTACAATAAGTACAACTGGGATAAACTCAAACTCATGTTCACATATATCCAAACTGTACAGAACGCTGAAGGGTCCTTACAAAATTAGCTTCCTGTATGATGTGACACAGGCTTGGGCCATAGAATTTTTCTAGTAATCTAAGGTGTTGATGCTATAGTCTGTCCAATCTGCTATAGTCTGTCCACATCTCTGCAGTAACATACATACATTATGTATGTATATATATATGTTAGTGCAGAGATGATGCCAATACTGGATTATACCTGCTCATCTGTGACAAAACATCTGAAGAAATGTCCCAGACATGCAGGCAGATAAGCTCATTCTGTTCCAGTGCACATACTCGTCACCTACCCTGGACCCACTGTGGAGCTGTTATGAACTGGCTACATGGATTACATACTGCATGATGACATACAATGAGCTGAAAGTTATTTCACACTCTCTCACTAGAAGACCACTCAAAAATCACAACCTTCCAAATAATTACTCTTGAAATATTAACATTAATACATCAACACTTCCATTTGTTTGTTATAGAAGACCACTGCTGCTTAGCGTAGATATAAATTTGTATTTTTTTTTTTAACAAATGTACATAACGAATCATTTGAGCAGAGCAAATGTTTTGATGGACACACACACACACACACACACACACACACACACACACACACACACACACACACACACACACACACACACACACACACACACACACACACACACACCACCACCACCCGGTGGGGCCAGTGCCCATCTCACGCTCTCCACTTCATAGCAGGGAGTGCCAGCAGTAAATACTGCTTACCAGCCAGCACGATTCTTACTCATAACATAAACATGAACATAACCATGAAAACGATCGTGGAGATTGCTACTCAAAACATTAACATCTACTGCCAACACTCATCTTCAGTCAAACTTAGTGGGCAATAAGCATCATTTGCTGAAAGCATAAATACTGCCATGCATTCAGCATTAGAGGATGGCAGTGAGGGTACTACAAGTCCCATAATTCCCTCTTCTATTTTCCAACCGCCTTACTGAACTGCACACAAAAACACAAGGAGTGATGACACAAATGGTGGTGTGAAACAGGGCAAACCAAACAACCAGGGTACATCTGAATGTGTGTGTGTGTGTGTGTGTGTGTGTGTGTGTGTGTGTGTGTGTGTGTGTGTGTGCACTGTGCTGCATTGTGATCTGTGCCGACTGAACCTTCCTGCAGCAGTGAGTCAAAGGTTTGTGGAGTGCCGTATGAGGGCAAACATCTGCGCTCTGCCCAAACAGTTCTGTTCCCCACTTCAGCCTTTAGCTCGCAAACATGACATGGCTGAGGCTGAGCTAGCTTATACGGCTGAGGCTGAGCTAGCTTATACGACTGAGGCTGAGCTAGCTTATATGGCTGAGGCTAAGCTAGCTTATATGGCTGAGGCTGAGCTAGCTTATACGGATGAGGCTGAGCTAGCTTATACGGCTGAGGCTGAGCTAGCTTATACGGCTGAGGCTGAGCTAGCTTATACGGATGAGGCTGAGCTAGCTTATACGGATGAGGCTGAGCTAGCTTATACGGCTGCTTGAACGTCAGTGCTGATCTAAGACATGGTACAGGCACTCACCCTACAAGGTCATTGCATTTTGTGACCACTGTCTCAACCATTACAAAAACATTTTTTTATGTCAATCTCAACATTAGCTTACATTTTACTGCTTACAGAACAGGTTGAAATCTTCACACACTTATCAGCTGTAATATATTATGGGTGTTGGTTTGGCCTGAAATTAAAATATGTAGTTTGAGATGAGATGTCAGATATTAGTTTTGTCTATCACAGTTCAGACACTAGGCTATTGTCTGGGTAAAATATTTTGGATAGATGTAGGAGCTCCAGTTAAATGTTTTCCGGCACTGGAAGTTGTAGTTTGAGTCAAAATTTTAGTCATAGTTTGAGTGGTAGTTTGAACGGTGACTTGTGTACCTCCATGATGGATCTTCAAGTGTAGCACCCACGAGGCATCAGGGAGTGGAGTGAATATCTCACACTGCCGCACACACTACCTCACACAGTGAACTGTGAAAGTAGCAATAATAAACATAAATTCAGAAATCTCACAAGTCTCTTCTGTGTTAGCAGTTACCCCTGCCTGCTAACATAGGAGTCTATTGTTAGTACATTCCTTTTGGTGATGCGATCACATGTGACGTGCCATTGCATCGCTAACAATGTGAAATCAGTCCATTGATCTTTCTTTCATGCCCTTTCCACATCTCTCACGGTCTCTGTCTCACATTCTCTAACTTTCTCCTCAACCACTCATCATAAATCCGCTAGTGGCTTAGCAGCACTAAGAGCTTTTGGTGAACACAAACAATAAGACTCACATTTCGAGCATGAGACCAGTGACAGTCACTTTACAAGTCCCCCATAAATAAAGATGTTCACATTCATGTTCTTGACTCAATTTGCTAGACTTCCTGTCAACACTGATAATTAAATATCAAATAATCTTGATGAATGAATTTATTTACTATTGAATTGCATTACCATAATATAATACCATGTGTATTATTGCAGTGCCAAAGACCTCTAAAATCTATAATGTTTTAAGAGATTTTAACACATCTGGTTAACGTTAGAATATCAGTAATATTAGTGAAACACTGATAAACAACATATATAATAATAAGAAAATCACACTACACACAATACCCCCAAGAATACACTACACACAATACCCCCAAGAATACACTACACACAATACCCCCAAGAATACACTACACACAATACCCCCAAGAATACACTACACACAATACCCCCAGGAATACACTACACACAATACCCCCAAGAATACACTACACACAATACCCCCAAGAATACACTACACACAATACCCCCAAGAATACACTACACACAATACCCCCAAGAATACACTACACACAATACCCCCAAGAATACACTACACACAATACCCCCAAGAATACATTACACACAATACCCCCAAGAATACACTACACACAATACCCCCAAGAATACACTACACACAATACCCCCAAGAATACACTACACAGAATACCCCCAAGAATACACTACACACAATACCCCCAAGAATACACTACACACAATACCCCCAAGCAAGAAGCAATCTACGAAATCAAGCCGTCCCATTGCAGACAATAATGGAATATAAAATGCTACAGGCCAAAATGAAGATTCCTATTTTAATCCCATGCTCAGAGTTATTGTTAATGTAATAAAATAAAAGGACTACCTCTAACAAAGCAGATTCTATGCGCCTGAATACATACAGTGCGGCTGGTGGGAAGGAGCCTGAGGTCTTGGACAGAGTGAGAGTGTGTGTGTACAGGCTGACTCTTTGGACAGAGTGAGAGTGTGTGTGTACAGGCTGACTCTTTGTGCAGGAAAGGACAATAGTGTTCTGTGCTGTTGACCGACTCTAGACAAGGGAAGAGAAGGCGGGGTCTGCCCAAGCTGTGGAGGAGGAGGAGGAGGAAGGCGCACAGTGGTCCACCAGGACTGAAACCAGCAACTACCAGGACACTGGAGCTATTATCTTAGTTCCTGCTTCCCTGCCTATCCCACAGCACCACGAACATACTGTGTAAGCAAACATGTGTGTGAAAGTGTGTGTGTGTGTGTGTGTGTGTGTGTGTGTGAGCATACATTTGTGTGTGCATTCGTGTTGAGGTTAATTGTGACATCTTATTAATATGTCCAAAGTAGGGTTTGAAAACTTTTACTAGTAGATACTAGTAACCAAAGTGCTTTATGTGTATTTGTGTAGGTGAAATTATAATGTAAAACCACAGTGAGATGCCATGGGACATGGGATCATTTGCATCACAGTGTGCTGTCAAATTTAAAAATACTCGAGAAATGCAAAATACTCACAAGAAGAGAGAAAATACTTCAGGAAATATTTGTTAACTCAAGTAATAACTAAAACAAAGCTACCAATAAACAGCACTCTGTAAACACCCAACTCTGTCTGGAAATCACGTTTGCCTGACTCTATAATTATATGTCAGAAATATTCCTACTTACAGAAAAAATTGTTTTCAAGAGCCCTTTTCTAAATAGTAACCAAGAACTCAAACTTCTACATCATCGTTTCATATTTTATTATTAGCTAATATAATACAAGTCAGGAAATTGCAAAGCATTGGTTTTTATGATAAAGAGATTTTATATCCAAACTCCATTAGAATATTTTATTTACTGTCAGCATGACAACAAATATTGGCCACAATGAACGTAATGTCGAAAAAAGAAGAAAGATATACAAGATACTTGAATACAGAATACAGATGCTGAACTGAAGATGCTCCGACACACAGTATTCATATCAAACTTTCAGATTTAATAAAATTGCTTATCCTTGTATAAATCTTTGCGGAGGTCCAGAGGGAAATGTCTCTCCAATTTTGTTTGAACAAACCTACATAACTAAAGTCATCATTTCAATATAGTTTAATATATTCCTTTGAAAGTCAACATATAAACCTATAAACCAGTCGGCATAACTCTTATATATCTTCATCTTAACAGTTCCTTTATTGTAACTTTCCCCAAATCGTAACTACAAGGCCAGCTCATCCTCCATCTGGTGTCTCCACCGTCAGGCGTGAAAAGGTGGACGACCTCTGTCAATCGACTGGTCCAGATACAAGCCATGATACATGAGTTTACTCAAAGGATTATGGACAACTACCTAGAAGGACTGGACACTGTTACTATATAAAACCACTGGATATAAATACACTTTCAGGTGTAAATAAAACTGGGGTCAGGGGTGTTCATTGAAAGAGCAGCTTTCCATTTTATGGTTAGATGTTTAGATAAAAAAAAACTAGGCCTACTAATGTTTAGAAATTAATTTGATTAGCATTTATGTGTATAGAAACCCATTTGCAGATCAGGTTCACTGTAAATTCAGGACCCTAAACTTTAAAGATATATGATCTAGGTGAAATATGGTTTCATTCCAAACGTTATTCCAATAATACTACGACCGAACATCATACCTTAGGTTTTTTTTAAAAAGATTACCCGTTTATTTTTTCCTATCACAGTCATTTACAGCGAGAATGGAAGTTACCTAGACACACAGTACGCGGTCTATTTCTCCTGCCATCTTGTGGACGATGTGTAGAAACGTGAATATTGACGGTCATGT
The DNA here is from genome assembly GCF_052324685.1 of Brachyhypopomus gauderio. Classification (NCBI taxonomy): domain Eukaryota; kingdom Metazoa; phylum Chordata; class Actinopteri; order Gymnotiformes; family Hypopomidae; genus Brachyhypopomus; species Brachyhypopomus gauderio. Next base: position 108,189 of record NW_027506976.1, on the reverse strand, counting down.
TTAGTTTAGTTTACTGTGTGTGTCCATACTAACAATGCCGTTGGTTATCAGATGTCGCCACTTTGCTATCTGTTAATTGGGACAGCTGGAGTTGGTGTGAGTCAAATCTGGTAAGTGGACAAGACGAGTAGCTCCTGGATTTAAAACCGCATGTTGTGTTTACTCCAGGCTGAGTGAAGGAGTGTGTGGGTGAGTGAGGAGGAGAGAGAGGAGGAGGGATGGCGTGATCAGCGTGTGTGTGTGGGTGCGTCAGTGCGTTTACCCTAGCCAGATTGGAAAGACGAGTTAGGCTTGTGTCACGATTATTATAATTTTAGTTCTTAATAGCATTAAACTTAACCAAGCGTCGATGCACATTTTTTGGAGATATTGCTTTTCTAACATAACTTCCCAACTATGTAAATTCACGAATCACGAATGTCAGAGTCGCTCCTGAACTACAAGCAGAAGGTAAATAAAAGGCAGCGTTTTAATTATGTATTTATTGCTGTACATTGTTCAGTGAATATGTGGCATTACTGGAAGAAGTCCACGAGAACATTCATGTCCTTTGACCTGTTTACGCCGAAGGACCACCTTAGAGAGAGGGGGGGGGGGAGGGGGAGAGAGAGAGAGAGAGAGAGAGAGAGAGAGAGAGAGAGAGAGAGAGAGAGAGACTTCATATAATAACGTCAACAATAGGCTATGTCTTTACAAGAGAAATATAGCGCATGAAAAAATGTGGAAGCCAGAAATAGGTCCCACTATTGCTACTCCTCGTGTTGTTACCGGTTATAGGATACGGGTGGGTGGAGGCCAAGCTGCAGCAACTCTAGAAGGTGGTTGGGGTGTGAATGTGTGAACCTGTGCAAGAAGACACTTCATTTTAATAAACCTCGCGTGACTTACATGTTTTGCAAAATAACAGAATAGCGTTCCTGCAATAAGCAATCTTTTTTCTAACACACATTAAAACTATGGTCTATAAACTACGGCTAAGCTGGTCTATAAACTAGTCTGTGTGTCAGTTTCTTCATTCCTCCTGTAGATGTTAAGAAGAGGAGCTATCAGTTGTTTTATTAATTCTTGTCGTTGTGATGTCGTTGTCGCTCCTACCAAAAGACCAGACACTGGCGCGCGCGCTGCGTCCACGCGCGAGCTCACGGCGCTGTCCATTTCAGAACCACTCGCAACATTTGCGTAGTAGGACGTGTTGCTGCACCTGCACCTGCAACGAGGCGCCTGAAGATCCTGGGTGACTCCTCCGTCTGCAACAAAGAGCTGGGAAATCGCAGGGCATCGTTTTCTCAAAGACGTGAACCTTCTCGTCAACAAGGGAGAGTATGCTGTGGGAAGGGAAGCTTTCAGACTCAAACAATGAGAGGCTCAGAAGGGTTTTTGCGGCGTGAGTGAACACTGTGGCAGACGCTCCACCCGTTTGTGGGATCACCGTACTCATTTCTACCGTCGAACCACAGCCGTTTTACAGTGAGTGTAAACTTGGTCATTCAAACACATGGAAGTATGTCTTGTCGTAAAATTGAACGGAAGGCTTAAATATAGGCTAATCCCATTTTGCGTTGCTGTTTTACTCTGTAATCGATCGGTCTCATTTACAACGAAACAGCTGAAATGTTTATATTGTTGATGACTGCCACAACTTTGCTATAGGGCGAGTGGAGTTCACTTCTTACAATGAGAATAGCGCTTAGATATTTTTCCATAATTTGTCAGTGTACACAGTACACGATTTGGGAAAAGGATTGTCCAACAACCGCATCCTTGAATTGTCTTTTTTCCTCTTAAGATCTGCAAGCAGTCGCACTCACGAGAGAAGCGTCAAGACATGACTGGACAGAGTCTGGAGGATTTAAACGGAGATCATTCCGAGAATAGCGCTATACGCATTAATGTCGGAGGTTTCAAGAGGCGACTTCTCTCTAACATACTGTCTCGCTTTCCTGAGACGCGACTTGCTCGTTTGCTGCGATGTCAGTCAAAAGAGTCCATCCTTGAGCTGTGCGACGATTACGACGATGCCGAAAAAGAGTTCTACTTTGACCGGAACCCCGCGCTTTTTCCTTACGTTTTGAATTTCTATAACACCGGCCGCTTGCACGTTATGGGAGAACTTTGTATTTTTTCGTTCAGCCAGGAAATTGAATATTGGGGCATCAATGAGTTTTTTATCGACTCGTGTTGCAGCAGCACTTACCACTGCAGGAAAATGGAGCCGGTCCGAGAGGAGTGGGACGACAAAAGTGAGGCAGGAAGCACAACTTCATCCTTCGATGAGATCTTAGAGTTCTACAGCGACGCTGCCAAATTTGACAAGCAGCTCCTGGGGAGCGTTAGGAGGAAGATCTGGCTCATGCTGGATAACCCCGGTTACTCCATACCCAGCCGTATCATCAGCGTCTTCTCCATCCTGGTGGTGCTGGGCTCCATAGCCACCATGTGCATGAACAGCATGAGTGAGTTCGCTCTGCTGGATGGCCAAGGCCAGCCTCAGGAGGACCCCCGCTTCGAGGTCGTGGAGCATTTCGGGATAGGCTGGTTCACGTTCGAGCTGGTCGCTAGGTTCGTGGTGGCGCCAGACCTTCTGCACTTCTTCGAGCACCCGCTGAACCTGATTGATTTGGTGTCCATTCTTCCCTTCTACCTCACGCTCCTGATTGACCTGGTGGCCGAGAGCAGCCCTGCGCTGGCGAACCTGGGCCGCGTGGCACAGGTGCTCCGCCTTATGCGCATCTTCCGGATCTTGAAGTTGGCGCGCCACTCCACGGGCCTGCGATCGCTCGGCGCCACCCTGAAAAACAGCTACAAGGAGGTGGGGTTGCTGCTGCTGTACCTGGCTGTGGGGGTATCATTCTTCTCTGTGATGGCCTACACCATCGAAAAGGAGGACAATGACGGACTGACCACCATCCCAGCCTGCTGGTGGTGGGCCACGGTCAGTATGACCACGGTGGGTTACGGAGACGTGGTTCCTGGGACGATCGCAGGAAAGCTCACCGCTTCAGCCTGTATCCTGGCAGGGATCTTGGTGGTGGTCCTGCCCATCACCCTCATTTTCAACAAGTTCTCGCTGTTCTACAAGAGGCAGAAGCAGCTAGAGATTGCTATGAGGAGCTGTGATTTTGATGAGGGCATTAAAGAAGTTCCCTCAGTGAACCTTAGGAACTACTACGCCCATAAAGTGAAGTCTCTCATGGCCAGTCTGTCCAACATGACTCACAGTTCCCCCAGTGAACACAGCCTGAACGAGTCACTGCACTAACTCAATGAACTGACTGCCATCTCCTCTATATAAATTGTCAACTTAAGTACAGAGCATCCTGGTTTGCCAAATAGTTCTGTCCTTCCAGCAAAACAGACTCATTTGATATTTTCTGGATTTTCTGAGTCTAGTTTAATTGCTTTGTGTATCTGTAACCATGACTGAGATGGACAGTTATTTCCTGTCTGTTGATACTGCACTTACTATTACAAAATGCTGAACTGGATTCTCTCTGCCTACACTGGTTAGACTCACCCCATTTAACACCAACTGACCACCACAATCCCCACAGCTTTAATGACATATGTTTTATCACACTAGGCCCAGTATTTGCTTAGTCACTGAAGTACTGACATCCTCCCATTCTCTACCTCAGTGGTTTACATATCAGTTATAACATTCAGACTCTAATGTCTGTACTAAGCAAAGTACATAGTGTTGTCATTACTAATATTTTTAATATATATTTATATATTACTATATATATATATATATATATATATATATATATATATATATATATATATATATATATATATATATATATATATAATATATATATTAAAATATAAAATTTTCATATCTTCTTTGTATGCAGGAACATATTTCTCCTGCTGGTGGTGTCTTACAACTTCCGTGTTTAGATGTTGTACAATGGAAATATGGTTGTTATATCATACGTAGTTCCTAAATCAAGTAAAGGAATGATAACATTTTTATAAATAATTTGTCTTGAATTTGATACATTCTTAAAATTCTCTGGAGGGTACAGAGCCTGGGGTGACTGTCTGATCCACTGTCTGATCCACTACCTGATCCACTGTCTGATCCACTACCTGATCCACAGCTATGGTCTGAAGGCCTAAAGAGGAAACAGAGCAGGTGCTGGATTAGAGTGGGCAGAGTATGACAGGTTCTTACTATTACTCAGCATTACCTATGGGTACTGTTACTTCCCCTAACACACTCATGGCAATGTCAGCTTGGTGGTGGGTTGTGTTAACCAACATGCCCATGGCTAGACTTAATCTTAATCTTAATCTTCTGGTAATAAGAAAGCAGAAGTGTGTTTGTTGGATGAAATTAAGAAGATGCCTTCAGCATAAAAACAGCAGCATTTGTGCATATATTTATGCTGAAGCCATCACTCACCAAATATACAGAGTGGTTCAAGCTAAATAATGTATAATAATGTAAAAGACTAACAATGCTTGATGCACACAAACCTACACATGATCGATATGGATCCATCTCTTCCTAAATATTCACAGCAAAGCTGACACACTAAATGTTTTATGACTGACAAGCAGACATAGAATTTTGACATGGTTCTCCAATGAAAACTGCTGTCAGCCATGACATATCAGCGTGTAGGTGGACACATACAAAGAGCTGGTTTATCTAGCCACCTGACAAGCAAATTGACTGGGCACCATGTTGTATTTGCAAGCGCGCTTGGTGTGCTTTAAAAATGCACAATCAAGATGAAAGAGATCAAGCCATGCTATCAGCCAGAACTGATAGGCCTAGGGTGGTTTATCGCCGTAAAGGAGCCAGAGTGAATAGCCATCCGTCATGTATAGTTGAAATATAATTTTCCTTATTGATTTTCCTGCTATGCTGCAGTATTATTAGGTATTGTAAGGTATTAGGTTGTGTATTAAATATAATGTAATGTTGTAGCCTTTGCTTTGTGGTTATAGTTATCCAGAGTTAAGATTCATTTGGGGATAAACTGGATTGTATGTGAATGCTAATGTGTTTATGTGTTGACTCTTCAGCCAAGACAAACATACATACATGACCTGGGTTTGTTCACTGGCATGTAAACAAAGATTTGGGGCCACAATTGGTCACCTTCCTCTGCACACACATTGTATGACTGTACATCAAATGTACTTGTACCTTGAGCTTTGAGTGTTGCGGTGTGTATGGGAGCAGTTACATCCTGACTTAATTAGTACGCTTAATTAGTAAGCTTAATTAGTAAGCTTAATTAGTAAGCTTAATTAATACAAAAGGGAATCTAACAGAGGTGTGTGCAAGGCTGGACTTCCATGATTATCCTCACCCCAAGATCCTTAGAGTAATTTAACAGACCAGATTTACTGAAGTTTGCAGTCATGAATTCAACATTTTCTACCAAATCAGTAGCTAATGATGCTGCTACTTTTCCCATATCAGCTCTCACATCCAGCAATCGCTTTTGCCCTGCCACGAATCAGGACAAATGATACATATTTCAGAGCATGATACTGTCAGGTAGAACCAGGTTTTAGGATATTGGGTGATACTGAAGTGTCTTGGAGATTCAGGTATAAGGCACAAACTAACAACGCTGTCGTCAATATTAATTTTCTGTCATCATTTGTATGCATTGCTTCAGTGTTGTATTAAATGTAAGTGATTTTCACTTAAATTGAACTCTGGAACATCTTTCAAGATCTGAAACAAACTGAACCTGGAGGTATCAATTCCAGGTTCAGAAAGGATTTTGCTCAAGCTTGCTAAATTTTCTAATTAGTGCAATCCAGGTAAAATTAGTGGAATCAACACAATCCAGGAAGCCTGAGCAAAATCCTGGTGAGGACTTTTACTTTCTGAACCTGGAATTGACACTAATTGAAACTAATTCAGTCCTATTCTGCTAATCTGGTTAAACAAATAATGTCTACTCGAAGTTTTAGTTATGTCTAAAAAGTATTTACTTGTCACGAACGAGGAATGGCAGGAGGCAGAAACGAGTCACAAACACGCAGTTTGTTACAACAAAAGGCAACTACAGAAAGTAGCGCTAAGCAAACTTTCAACATGCAACAAAGCAAACATGAAGCAGACTAATAAAGACAAGCACGGGACAGGACTACACCTACATACGGGACAGGACTACACCTACATACGGGACAGGACTACACCTACATACGGGACAGGACTACACCTACATACGGGACAGGCCTACACCTACATACGGGACAGGACTACACCTACATACGGGACAGGACTACACCTACATACGGGACAGGACTACACCTACATACGGGACAGGACTACACCTACACACGTCCAAAGGGAGGGTCCGGGGCTGTAACGTGACAATACTCTCACTGTGACAATACTCTCACTGAAATGTGTGTATCAAGACATGCCTTTAGCATACAGTACACAAATATTTACATGTTCACTGTCTGATGTTTATTTGCATGGGGTTCATCCTAATAGTGGAGCTAGTAATTTTTATACATGCTTGTCTTTCAAAATGCGTAGAAAAGTAGAGCAAAGTATTCTAGTCAGGCACTGGATTAACTTTATAAACTCAGGGGAAACTGAACTAAATCAGCTGGTTCAGTAGTGACATCATTCACATTCAGTACTGAATCCCCACAGTATCTGTTACAGGTCATCCAGGACGTCTTTACTAAAATGTCTGCGTCATACTCGACTCTGACACTTAATTTGATAAATACATAGATAATACTACTAGGATAGCTTTTCTACATCTCCACAACATTGCCAAGTTAAGAAATGCATTATCACAGGATGATGCAGAAAAATTGGTACACGCCTTTGTTAGCTCCAGATTAGACTACTGTAACTCATTACTGTCAGGATGCTCAAATAAGAATCTAAATAAATTTCAAATAGTTCAAAATACCTCAGTCAGAGTTAGAACTAGAAAATTTGATCAAATCAGGCTAGTCCTGTCAGCCCTGCATTGGCTCCCAGTTAAATTCCGTATTGATTTAAAATAAAGCACTGCACGGGCTTGCTCCTGATTACATCCAGGAACTTATCTCCTATTATGAACCTCAAATAATTAATTGAGTTCCAATAATTTATAAAGTAACAGCAGGGGGAAAAGCTTTTCTCATAAGGCCCCCCAACTATGGAATAACCTTCCAGAATGTGTCCGGGACTCTGACACAGTCACAATCTTTAAGTCTAGGTTGAAAACCCACCTATTTGGTTTAGCGTTTGATAATTAATATCCCCCCTTAGATAAAGGTACAGATCCAGGGGTCATGGGTGAAGGGTTTTATGGTAAACTGGAGCGCTGGTGCTGTCATCCTGTCACTGCTCGTGGTCACTCAAGTTTGTTGATGGTGTAGTGGATGGATGCCAATGTCTTTCAGATCATTCTCTGTAAACCCTAGAGATGGTTGTGCCTAAACATCCCAGTAGATCAGCAGTTTCTGAAATACTCAGACCAGCCCGTCTGGCACCAACAACCATGCCACATTTAAAATCACTTAAATGACCTTTTTTATCTGATGTTCGGTTTGAACTGCAGCAGATCGTCTTGGCCATGTCTACATGCCTAAATGCATTGAGTTGCTGCCATGTGATTGGCTGATTCGACATTTGCATTAATGAGCAGTTGGACAGGTGTAGCTGATAAAGTGGCTGGTGAGTGTATTTTGCAATATAACTGCTAGGTTGAGCGCAGTCTGCCTGGCACAACATACTCATCAGTAGTATCACTGATGGAGAGGACTGACTACATGGCTATAGCCTGCATCTCCACACCTACAAGGTTTCCCTAATCTGACAGAGGCAGAGAGGGGTTGAGATTGGGTTTTTATGCTCTGAAGCAGTCAAGGATAAAGATAAACAAAGAGCAGCATGTCGAGCTGGCTAAAAGCAGAGACACAGAGCAGACACGCAGCAGAAGCTACTGGAAGTGAGCAGACTAGAAGAACAGGTGAGGTTGTATCATCTGACTAGAAGAACAGGTGAGGTTGTATCATCAGACTAGAAGAACAGGTGAGGTTGTATCATCAGACTAGAAGAACAGGTGAGGTTGTATCATCAGACTAGAAGAACAGGTGAGGTTGTATCATCTGACTAGAAGAACAGGTGAGGTTGTATCATCAGACTAGAAGAACAGGTGAGGTTGTATCATCAGACTAGAAGAACAGGTGAGGTTGTATCATCTGTAGCGCTGTATGGGTGAGCAACATGCAGCAGTGGTGGAGAGAACCTGTGGGCATAAACAGAATGAGCAAAGGCACAGGTGCTAATGATTAGTGTTCAGGTGATTGGGAGCAGGGTAGGTGCAGTATGAGAGTGTGTGTGTGTGTGTGTGTGTGTGTGTGTGTGTGTGTGTGTGTGTGTGTGTGTGTGTGTGTGTGTGTGTGTGTGTGTGTGTGTCAGTGGTCATATCCCACTGTCTGGGTAGTCGGCGCACAGTGGTGCCTAATAAAGATATGTTTTAAATAATGGATTTAGAGTCAGATACTACATAGCGATAAAGACGATGGCATCGAAACTCGGCTTCAGAAATGGAGAATCTTGGCTGGCAGGGAACATTTATGTAACCAGCGATTAGGACAAAAATATAATATCTAAATCTAGTAGAAGGCTCGAGATCTTCAGCTCCTGTTGCTTAGGACAGGAGTGATTCCCGAGTTTGGAAACCCACATAAAATGTTTGTACCATTAAGATTACATTGGGTCTTGAAGATGGTGTACTCCATAATTACCCACAGAATCTTTAGTATCTTTTTGATATAAAATAACAGTGGAGGACAAATTTAGCCAGTCTCCTAGAAACAGTTGAATTGGTTCTTTAAAAAATATTTCTTTTTCTAATCTTTGGTAACTCTATTGTTAATAATGAAAAATCAAAGTGACCTCTCAGTTTAGCAGAATAGCTCCTAATGTCTTAGGTCTCGCTGAAGTTTAATCATGTCATACCTAATTCTGACTTGTGATATTAGCAGGATACTTACAGCCCCCTGAATGAAGCTGTATCTAATAATTGTTTAAGTGATTTGGATTTAGATGAGCGCAAGGAAGCACCTCACCTCCCTTTGGTAAACACTGGCCTGCACCGTTTACAGCTGGAGCAATAAATTACCTTCCTCTCCTGAACTACCTGTAGGGGGATGGGAGAAACCAGGCAAATACTTCACTAGGGTGTAGCGTCTGAGACTAACCATAACAAGACTAATCTTGTTGTATGGCGGACATTTTGCGCACCCTCAAGCGATTCTCTCAATATTATGAGTGAAAACGGCGTAACAATAAGGTCCTTGCAAGAGCATTAAAAGAATTTCTTATCAGTGTCTGGTTAGAGACAGAATGGAATAAGAAAGCAACAACAATAATAATAATAATAGGTTTACATTTGATGAATATACTGATGAATATAGATGAATATAGAAGTGAGAATGGTTATGATTCTCTTTATTTTTGTAAATGTGCCATATTGTCAATTGTGATTTTTCACCGCAATCGAAATTTGTCCTCTGCATTTACCCATCTGTGCAGTTCAAACACACACACACACACACATACACACACTACTAGGGGGCTGTGGTGCACACATGCCCAGAGCGGTGGGCAGCCCTAGCCCAGCGCCTGGGGAGCAGTTGGGGTTAGGTGCCTTGCTCAAGGGCACCTCAGTCATGGCCTCAGGTCTGGGAATCAAACCCACGACCCTCCGGTCACAAGACCAGTTCCCTACAATCAGACCATGACTATTTTTAGTTGTAGTACATTTTCTTCATTAAGAAAACAGAGGAAATAAGAAGCCAAAATGTTGAGACATCAAACGCAAATTCTATATTACTGCTATAACAGTAACAAGCACATGACATTGCTGCATCACATGGAGTTTGGTTGTAAGGAGCATGCCATGACACTATCACATCCATTATATACTATATATATACAGCAGTTTCAAATGTTTTTAATGTGCCATATTTGTCAATTGTGTTTTTCACCCCAATCCGAATTTGTCCTCCACATTTACTCATCTGTGCAGTGATAACACACACACACACACACACTAATTACTAGGGGGCTGTGGGGCACACAGTAGTAGTAGTTGGGGTTAGGTGCCTTGCTCAAGGACATTTCAGTCATGGCCTCAAACCTCAAACCCACAACCCTCCGGTCACAAGTTCCCTAACCACCAGACAACAACTGCCCCGACACAGAACCATGATGATAATATTCCAAGTGAATTAAAGAATTTAATTGCATTGAGTATAACAGTCTATACAGTCTATATGCTTTGATGCTGTCCGCCAGTGCAAGTGCAAATGAATGTACACTCACGACTCACTGGGTTGCCTTCAGAACTGCCTTAATCCTTCGTGTCATAGATTCAACAAGGTACTGGAAACATTCCTCAGAGAGTCTGGTCCATATTGACATGACAACATCACATAGTTGCTGCAGATTTGTCAGCTGCACATCCATGATGTGAATCTCCCGTTCCAGTCTGAGATGATTCGCACTTTATGACATGGCGCGTTATCCTGCTGGAAGTAGCCATCAGAAGACGGGTACACTGTGGTCATAAAGGGATGGACATGGTCAGCAACAATACTCAGGTAGGCTGTGGTGTTGACAGGATGCTCAATTGGTACTAATGGGCCCAAAGTGTGCCAGAAAAATATCCCCAACACCATTGCACCAGCATGAACCGTTGATAAAAGGCCTGATGTATCCATGCTTTCATGTTGTTGATGCCAAATTCTGGCTTTACTATCCAAATGTTGCAGCAGAAATGTTGCAGCAGAAGCAGAAATGCAGAGACTCATCAGACCAGGTGATGTTTTTCCAATCTTCTATTGTCCAATTCTGGTGAGCCTGTGTGAATTGTAGCCCCAGTTTCCTGTTCTTAGCTGACAGGAGTGGCAGTAGTAATCCCAGTAGATCAGCAGTTTCTGAAATACTCAGACCAGCCCGTCTGGCACCAACAACCACACCACGTTCAAACTCACTTAAATCACCTTTCTTCCCCATTCTGATGCTTGGTTTGAACTGCTGCGTTCTGCATTAGGCCTTTTATTGTTGTGTTTACATATGGCCTCTTGGACTTAATTAGCAAATGTAATGTTTCTTAGAATATTAAGGATAAATTAAACTGTGTGTTTTAAAATCCAGATTAAATACACATTTGATTAGGCTGGCCTACAGTTTGTTTTCTGAATCTTTTAATTATTTTATTAATCTGTAACAGCTTGTAGCAGCTGAGATCACTAAGCAATTTCATTTTAATTTGCTGTTATATTTTAAGAAGGAGACAATAAGTGTTGCATAGATTGATCATTTATGTGTATGGTATGATGTGCATTGTGTTACAGAGAGGGTATATTAGGAGTTTGCATATCAAGTGTTTAAACACTTTTTGTGCAGCATATTTCAAAATGGGAGGATTAAAACTAGGATGGTTTTAAGTCCCTGTTTTCTGATCTGGTTAATAGCAGGATGTTATTCTAACCGGAGAAGAATGGAGAGACTCCCATTTCTCCACCTCCTCTTCTTACACTGTTTAAATGCATGGCTCCTCCTTGACGTTTTTCCTGGTCAACTGTTAAATTCCCACAATGCCTAGAGTACATATTTTTCCCCACCAGAACTCCTCACATTCCAAAACCGAACGCCATCTCTGCTCTGAAGCTTAACGCCTGGCTCCAGTCTTCACGAATTAAAGAACTGAACGATTATGTTCCAGATCTGGCCCGTCATCACCTCCATTAGGGAGGGATCATGTTGCTATGGAAACTAACAGTTATATTAAAAACTACTATCTTTCCTCATCCTCGTTGGGATCTAACCATGTTTAATGGTTTTAGTAATGGGTTTAAATCAGTGTTAATGGTACCACTGTAAGAAACATCAGAGATCACTATAGCAAGGAATGGACAGCACAAACAAGTGTGTACAGTTTGAATGTATGAAACTGCTATTGTGAATCATTTATATTGATTTCTTTATATGTCTGCTGTTTGTATTTATCTAAAACAACTGCAAATATTTATTCAGCTGATACATATTATTTAATAATTCATAGCTTAACTAGCTGTTTCAGAATGCAGCTTCAAAATCCATCACTAGCTGTTTCAGACGTTCTTGTATGGGATCTTATATTTGTGATCATTTCAAAATTAAATTTACTAAAAGCAATTGCAAACTGAATTTAAGGGACATGCTTGAATGTGTTATAGATTTAACAGTACATACAGTATTTAGCATATGTTATTTTGATTGATCTTATCTCATGCTCAAAATATTATATCTATACCTTCCACTGTCTGCAATCCACAGCCATAGCTATATACAAATAATGAACAATACTGACGCCTGTGTTTCAAAATAGAAATACTCTCAAAAATAGAAAAACTCTTACATTTTTTTAATAAAAAGCAACAGTAGCTTAAATTGAGTTAATCTAAACTTCTAAATGTTTTCAGTGCCGATAGACACTTCCTTAGTTTACATAATTTCCAATTTATTCTCAGAACATGCCCTCATGAATAATATAGTGAAATGGGGTATCACTGTAGACATTGTTATCACATGGTGTTTCTTAACACATTTTCTTCTTCCAAAACCTGGATTTAGATATTCTCCATCTACAAACACATATAATACATTAACCAGGGATGAACTGTGTTATTGACTGTGTTATGGACATTAGATCTTGGGGGGTGGGGGAATATAATAGTTGCAGTAGTAACACTTAACTCAAGGGTAAATTCATATTTGATTCCTGTATGTGTTTATTGGGCAGTAAGGCCATTCTCTGTGAGTGTCACCTACTGCTTGTGGCTGGTCAGACTGTAATGGAATCTAGCAATGCTGATCAAACTGGACCATGTGTCTGGTTTTTGCTGGATTTGCATTGTTTACATCAGTCTACATGCTTTGTGACTCTAAAGCTGTCCCAGGATAAAGCAAACTCCCACTTGCATGTTACACTAAGGGTGACACAACACTCTAGTCATACAACCTGGAACAAATAGATACGTTTATTGTCAGAATTGTTGTGGTTTTAAGTGAAAAACACAAAAGTGCAAAAGCTCACTCCTGCAGTCACACCCAGTCAAAACAGAAGAGATGTTTTTAATTCTCAGAGACAGTATTGCAATCCAAAGAACAGCTAATTCAGTTTGCAGTAGGCACCTCGAGGGCAGTGTACAGCAGGTCACAGACCGAGTCTGTTTTTATTCTAAGACTGAGGAAATAAAGAACCAATTTGATTACATGCAGAAAGAATTCAGAGGAAACAGTTTGAATTAGATTGAAGATCGTTCTGCTTGACCTTCCTGAGATAGTGAGATGTTTATCACGTACAATCTGTTTCACTGAAATGAGATGGCAGTTATAAGCTCTTACCGTATCCTTGAAAGACCCCCCTGTAGGCAGCAGGACAATTTATGTCACATAAAATAGAGTCCTCATCGCAACTCGTCAGACATGAAGGATGAACAATATTTCAGTTTTATAGCAGAAGCTAACTGAAAATACAGGATGAGTGTGTGCATGTTTACATATGTGTTTACAGTCTCATCTTCATCTGTTGGTGTATGATATCACTCTACAGACAGGATGTCTGAAGCACAGAAATCAATAGTCCAGTCCACTGTAATGAGCCAATACAAGGGTGACAGAGGTAGGGAGACAGACAGGCGCTGAAGGACAGAACTAGCGAGAGCCAGACTGTAAGCACAGGGCTAGGGAGAGAAATACAGGGGTTTAGTGAGGGTGTGTGCACAGCTGTGACCGAATTACCATACCGCACCAAATCTAAGTCTAAAGATTTGATTCCCAGCAGCAAAGGAAATGAGATTGTTCACACATACACACATGTCCTTATATGACCTGAAGATGAGTTATGTAAATCTGTTTGAGGTGTTAATCTGGGATTACTTTGATGAACACGTCCACATTTTCACATTCCCCAGTTTGTTTAGCTCATAAACAAAGGCCTCTTGCAAAACACAATTTTGCCCCATTTCTGTATGTCACATCCACATGCACAAACACACACACATACACAACATATTTGCTGAGCTGTAATACAATTTTCAATTTAATACTTAGTCCAATGTGGAAGACTTTTAGCATGGCAAATTATACCAGCTAAGTAATAAGGACATAATTGTGACTTCATTGCTATAGTTACCAGCTGATGTTTTTTTCTAAGTGTTCCTCTGAAGATCTGGTGTGGTGCTGAGGCTCTTCTAATGGGTTCTCTCATGCCAGGGCACCATGGGCTCGGTCCAGTTAAGCTGCTTCCTTCGATTTGCCTTTCTCTCTTGACTATGAGGAGTGTGTTTGTGCATGTTTGTGTGAGAGTCCTGCTCAGAGAGACAGATAATACAGAAGATGTGTGGCTCACCCCAACCCTACCCCCCTTCCAAACCCCCCCCCCCATCATCAGCTCATCTCCATTCACCCACTGCACTGTGCTGCTCTGTTGCCATGGCAAAGAGACAAGAGAATGCAGCTAAGCATGGCTGAGGATAACACACCCAATGCAGCTGGATGTGTGTGAGCACAGGGTGTGTCACAAATCACAAGAGCATTTTATTACATTCATTAATGAAGAAGCTGCAATTGTACGGGAGCTAATATGTACTATTCGTAGATTGACCAGAAGAGGTAGCGCTTTTTTTTAGCAATGTATAAAATGAGATAAAGTTCTTGTGAATGGATATTTATGCTTTCCAGATATTTCTTGAATTAACATTTATAAAGAATTATTAAGTCAGTCCTTTAAATAATATCCAAATGTGTTGATCTAAGTATGACTACAAAACAAACACACACACACACACACACACACACACACACACACACACACACACACACACGTGGTGCACATGTTGGTGTCTGTTTAGAGACAGGCTGTGTAGTGGCGGGTTATAGAACTGGCCCTTTCTGGGGTCTTTCATGATCAGGACTGCCCTGCCTTTTTAAACATTCATTAGCAGTTGGTTCATAAGACGATCGTGGAGTGCAGTTAGCTTCTTTAGGCAGTTGGCCTTGACCATGTCATGGGCTGGAACTACTTAAGTTTTAAGCACTTAAGCACTGGACGGGCTTGCTCCTTACTACCTCCAAGAGCTTATCATCTATTATGAACCCCCACGTCCAGTAAGATCACAGGTGTAACGTAGCTGGCACTGCGGAGTGAGGAGGCTGACACAAATGCTGATGAGAGCGAGATTTAATAACGGGAATTCCATAATCGTGGTCAAAAGGGCAGGCAGGAGTCATCAGGACAGCCATACATGTTAGACAAATACAGGGGCAGGACCGACACAGAACGATAACAAAAGCAGGCAGGGTAACAAGAACAGAGAGAGAACAACGATGACAAAACACAGATCACAATTAGAACAAAACAACCGACAACGGGCTAGGGAAACACAGGGATATAAATAAAGATTAAACTAGACACAGCTGGAGACACTGACGACACGGGCAGACGGGGAGGAAACCATAGAAACAGACAACAAGACGGGATCAATGAGCAAGGAACAACACAGATACGAGGAGCAGAAAAACCAGAGTGACAGCTAGGAGAGGGGGGCGTAGTCCTACGTGACAGCTAGGAGAGGGGGGCGTAGTCCTACGTGACAGCTAGGAGAGGGGGGCGTAGTCCTACGTGACAGCTAGGAGAGGGGGGCGTAGTCCTACGTGACAGCTAGGAGAGGGGGGCGTAGTCCTACGTGACAGCTAGGAGAGGGGGGCGGAGTCCTACGTGACAGCTAGGAGAGGGGGGCGTAGTCCTACGTGACAGCTAGGAGAGGGGGGCGTAGTCCTACATGACATCTAGGAGAGGGGGGCGTAGTTGAATAATTGAATAACCCTGGTGTAGTGGCTGGATGCCAATGTCTCAGAATGCTCCCAAGTCTATGTTACCTTCTGGTTCTGCCCTTTTAGCTAGGCTGTAATTTTTTTATGCTGGAGGTGCTGCTACACTCCAGAAATGTTAAAATTTCCTCCGTCCCAACTATTATTCCAATACAGAGCTAATTTTCCCTCTTTTCTTTTTCCAAAAGGCTGCCCTCCTACCCGAGAAATACTGAAACAAGGACAAATGAGCCTTTCCTGCTATCCACCCTGGTCCTGCTATCTCCTGCCTAACCAGCTATGGATGAAGCATCAACCCACTGCCCTGGCCCCTCTCACCACCCTGAATTTTCCTCTGCTATGGCTGTATCTCCATTGCCCTGGACTACTATTACTGACTATCAAGACGACTAGGACTTTTAAGAATAAGAATTACATAGAGAACACGTAAGTCTATATAAATCCACATAAAGATGAGAACTATTCATCATTCCCATCACTTATTTGTTTATGTGTCTCTTTAATGACTGCTGTCATGGCAGTATTTTCTCATACTGCTAGACCTCAGTGCTGCTTTTGACACCATTGATCATAATATTCTACTTAATAGGCTAGAGACACTCATTGGCATAAGAGGTCAAGCACTCTCCTGGTTCAGGTCCTACCTGACAGATCGTTAACAATTTGTACTAGTAAATACGAATGCTCAGAGCAAAATATAAAGTATGGTGTCCCACAAGGATCTGTACTGGGCCCCATATTATTCTCATTATATATGTTACCACTGGGCACTGGTCGCCCTTGGCTTGTTCACTGGGGGCTTGGACTCGAACACTTGTTAAGCTGCATCGTGAAATCAACTGTTGTAAAAAGTGCTATATAAAAACATTTTTATTGATTGATTGGTTTTGAGATGTCTGCTAGCATCATGGTTGCTGGATACTGTTCAGAGAGTTTATTGTGGTTTGATCTCAGGTTCAACAGCTACTGGACATTGTTGTTGTGTGATGCCTCCTTCTCTCATATACTTCTCCAGCTTTGGTGGGTCTGTCCTTATGCTATTACCACCTAGAATACACTGTGGATGGTTCATGGGAGAACATGTTTATCCTCGTGGATTCTACTTGTGTATCTCTTCAGGCAGCGTCTAGGGCCACAGGTATGGACAGCTTGTACAACACAACACCACCTATGCTACAGTTTAACAGTATTATTACACATTAAAAGATAGTATAGTAGTAGTATATACTATAGTAGTATATAGTATATAAGTATTGAAATGTGTGAACCTTTTCAAAACTGTGGTTTTCCTAAGGAAATCATGGTGTTTTTGCTCGTGAGACGTCAGAGAGTGCATATTTCGTGTAGGCCTATAAACAGGTTCAACCTCGTACTAATTCCTAATTCAGAAGCATTTTGCTTGTAGCTGATGAAAGACCTTTGTACAAAATGTCCTGTTTCTCTGGAAACATTACAACACACACACACACACACACACACACGCACAAATTCAGAAGGCATTATAGAGATAGCTAAAAAAGTTAATATCTTTGAAAGATTATTACAAAAGACAATCTTTTAAATAAAGAAATCCTGAAATATTAATTACCAAGTTAAAGGGGACAATCTGGTTTAAGTAAATTATCCACACTAAGACCAACCAAATCTCACTAAGCCCCACTAATTTTTGGTATTTGTCACGCTACAGCCCCTGACCCCTCCCCTTTGGGCGTGTGTTTATGTTGTCTTGTCTGTGTCTGTGGATCTTCGTGGATGTGGTTGTGTCTGAGTGTGTTCATCAGTCTCACCTGTGGCTCGTCTCGTCATCACTCGGGGTTTATGTGGTCTGTCTATTTAATGTGGGCTCGCGCAGTGTCCCGTGCTCGTCTTTGTCAGAGTCACACATGTGAGTGTTTAAATGTTCTATGTGCGCTATCTGCGCTATTTGTAAACCACAAATTAAAGTGACGTTGGAATTGCGTTGGACTTCGTTTCTCGTCCTTTCCCACGCACCTGACGTTACAGTGTTGTCTGCGTAGCAGCCTTCGTGTTGCAGTAAACTCTAAAACTATTTGCAACCTTCCATGTCAATTTCTGCACCTGGGGAAAAAAAGATGAATAAGAAAAGGGTGAAAAGAAGAACATTACCTCACAACTGTGGCCATGTTTGTCTGAGAAAATTCACCATAAACATAAGCATCAGATCAATGAGGCAAACCTTATTTTTATATTATCATTCAGTGCTCTGTAAGTTTGAAAGGATGTAATAGTGGGAATGCAAACTATATGTCTCTGTACACAGTTCCATGAGAATGAATAGACCACAGCCTCCACGACATGCATCATTTATTAACTGTGTCTCCATTTAGAAGACTGGCAAAGCAGATTTTACAAAACCCTGTGGTAGATGCGATATGACAGTGTGCTTCGTTCCCTAGGAAACACTTCTTCCAATATCACCGCTTGGCTGGGTTTGTCCCTCAACTGAGAAAGACATTTTAAAATCTAATTTTCTCTGTCATTTTGCTACTTTATTTAAATCACACAAACAGACTTAATTACCTCTGTGATACGATTGACAATTTTTTAATATTAAGAAGATGGCATTCATTTGTGTGTGTGTGTGTGTGTGTGTGTGTGTGTGTGTGTGTGTGTGTGTGAGTGTGTGTCTGTCAGTCAGTAGTTAAGTCAGCCTGACTCTATCTGTATCACTCTTGGCAGCATTGGTTTGTCCTTCAAAGTGCCTGGGGAGGAGCACTGTCACAGGACAGGTTTAGGTTGAGTGAGATCAGGACCTCCACCCCATAAGCTCTGCAGAGCATATAGAGAAAAAGAAACACAGGCATCCACATAGCAGGCCATGTGTGTTCTGTCCTGTTGGTCCTCCTAAAGGAGCTTTCTCACTGCTTACATTGGACTCTTATAAGCACATCACACATACGCCGCCAGCCTGCGTGTGAGAATGATCTTTTCAGACCTTTCCAATGTGAGCTTACCATAATGGTAAGCGACAATAAAGCCAATTACTGTTCAGCCAATCCAAGACCTTTCTGTACACCTTTTTGTTGATGAATTCTGGGAATTTTCCATGTCTGCACTAGTTGGAGAGAAATCCTCTAGCTTCATTTTTATGATGTGTTCATAAAGTTTGTTAGAGAACTCATATACTCTTTCAGTGATTCTCTTAGCTGATGTGTAGAAGTAGCTATATACTTTCAGAATGACATTCTTGCTGTAACATCTAAGATTACTTTGGCTGTTTTATGTATTGTGGAAAGGCAGTAACTGAGTAAACTTTTTTGCTTTAGATTCAAAACGGTGAGTTCTATCAGAGTTGACAGCTTACACTTGACTCAAAACCACTTTATGAGTCTATGATGTACATGCAATTCACTCATTGGGATTATCAATTAAATCAGCTATTTTGTTCATCGCTGTACTTTTGGATGTGAACAATGCATTTTCCCTTTCTCTCAGCAGAAGCATTAGTTTGAACAGAAAATGAGGGTTTTCAAATGTCTTTTTTTTCCATTTCCCTCTGCCTTCAGTGTGAGGACATATTTTACCAATGCCTCTGCTTTTAGCCTTGAGAAGAAGAAGACATTTTCTTGGCAATTATTCAGTCTTGCAGAATATTCTGGCTTGCCTTGTGCACACTGTATGTGCTATCATAGCTCAGGATGTGCTTAACAGTTATATACGAGTCAAAACACCAGGTGTTACCAGGAGGATTCATTAATTACACTGAACAATGTAAATTTCTACTCTAGTGATTGTTCTACTCAAGTGATGTTCATGAAAGTCCTCAATGATACAGTAGTTCAAATGAATAGCACCACCTCCTCACCATACCTAGCTCAGGAGGAGTCTGAAGGAAAATGGATTAATTACCTTCTTCCTTACTCTTCTACTCTTCAGTTGATCATGCTTGGTTATTCCCAGATGTGTTAAGGTTAGATAGCCCAACATGGGGGACCAGAAATGCGCTCCAACAGCTGACAGTTTTATTTTCTCTGTATTAATTAAGACCTGACCTGCCAGAATTCCCTCTTCTATTTTCAAAGTCTCTTGATGTTTGTGACAGATTTTCTTTAAAGGATATTTTAAAAGAAATTATCTTCTTTACTGAGTCAATAAGGAATGCAGCATTTCATTTTTCAATGCCAGAAAATACATATTATGAAGCTCCCATGGCAGCTGTAGCTTGTAACTGTAGCTGCAGCTTCGACTGACCCATTTCAACTAGGAGTCAGGATTTAGAAAATAGCCAATATTGGGGATTAGGATTGTGGTCAGTGAGAGGGCAGTGGTGAGATCATAGCAGTGGGTGGTGAAGATGGTATTAGAGTCAGTAAGAGGGCAGAGTGCCACTAGGGTTCACACACCAGTGTATTTTAGTGCCAGTCCCAAGCCCGGATAAATAGGGAGGGTTGCGTCAGGAAGGGCATCCGGTGTAAAAACTGCACCAAATCAAATGATGCAGATCAAAAATAGAAATTCCATACCGGATCGGTCGAGGCCCGGGTTAACAACGACCGCCACTGGTACTGTTGTCCAACAGGGCATTAGTGGAAATTGGACTACTGTTGGGACAAGGAAGAGGAGGAGGGGGGGAAGAGGGTTCTGAAGATGAAGGAGAGGAGGCAGAGCAGGAAGGTGGAGGTTAGAGTTGGTACGTTGAATGTGGGCTCTATGACAGGTAAAGGGAGAGAGCTAGCTGATGCAATGGAGAGGAGGAAGATAGATATACTGTGTGTACAGGAGACCAAGTGGAAGGGGAGCAAGGCCAGGAGCATTGGTGGTGGCTTCAAACTCTTCTATCATGGTGTAGACAGGAAGAGGAATGGAGTAGGGGTAATCCTGAAGGATGAGTTTAGTAAGAGTGTAGTGGAGGTAAAGCAGGTAAGTGACAGGGTGATCTGTGTAAAGTTAGAGATTGATGGGGAGAGATGAAATTGTTTTGCAGGTTCCTAATGAAGAGAGTGGTTATTGGAGCAGATTTAAATGGACATGTTGGTGGAGGGAACAGTGGTGTTGAGGAGGTGTTGGGTAGATATGGTGTTAAAGAAAGGAATACGGAAGGACAAATGGTGGTAGATTTTGCTAAAAGGATAAAGATGGCGGTAGTTAACACTTACTTTAAGAAAAAGGAAGAGCACTGGGTAAGTGTGCTTACTGACATAGCAATGTAGAACCTTTGCTTACTATAATTAAGTATTCTCTGAGCCTGGGCTACATTCCCAGTTCATTCAAACTTGCAGTCAAAGCCGCTAATTAAAAAACCTGGTCTTAACCCCCAGGAACTGTCCAACTATAGGCCAATTTCTAATCTGTCATTCATATCCAAAATTTTAGAGAAAGTAGTTTCTTCACAACTCTCTTCGTTCTTACAGACAGAACATGTATTAGAGTTATTTCAGTCTGGATTTAGACCCCATCACAGCAGTAAAACGGCACTGACTAAAGTACTGAACGATCTCTTAATATCCTCTGATAAAGGACACATTTCTTTTCTCATACTGCTAGACCTCAGTGCTGCTTTTGACACCATTGATCATAATATTCTACTTAATAGGCTGGAGACACTCATTGGCATAAGAGGTCAAGCACTCTCCTGGTTCAGGTCCTACCTGACAGATTGTTACCAATTTGTACTAGTAAATAACGAATGCTCAGAGCATTCTAAGGTAAAGTATGGTGTCCCACAAGGATCTGTACTGGGCCCCATATTATTCTCATTATATATGCTACCACTGGGCATTCTCATTATATATGCTACCACTGGGCATCATTCGTAGGCATGGTATTAGCTTCCATTGGCACGCAGATGATACTCAGTTGTATATATCTTCTAATCCGGATAATATCACTACAACTCTCAAGATTGAGAACTGCGTCCAGGACATTAAATACTGGATGGCGTCTAATTTTTTTCAACTTAATTCCGATAAGACGGAGGTGTTGAGTCTTGAGTCTAAAGCTGCTAGAAGCAATTGGGCTGATATTCCCTTTACCCTAGATGGTTTTTCAGTAACACCTAAATCTACTGCAAAAAGTTTAGGTGTCACTATTGATTCTGATCTTTCATTTGACACACATATATACAATGTCACTAAGGCTGCCTTTTTCCATTTACGTAATATCGCCAAGCTGATATACTTACTTTCATTAGCTGATGCAGAGAAACTGGTCCATGCTTTTGTCTCGTCAAGATTGGACTACTGTAATAGTCTTCTAATTGGATGCTCTAAATCAGGGGTCGGCAACCTTTGGGACATGGAGTGCCAACTTTAACGTGTCTAGTCAATTAGTGTACCATTATCAACAAATAAAATTGGAGCGAGCGGGGGATGGTGAGTATAAATTGTTAGGGGAGGGGAGGTGTAAATGGACACAAATTAAGTATTATATCACGATCGATCGCCAAGTATAAACGCCTCCGCCGCTCGTGCAGGTTTTTTTGCTGATGCTGGTCCAGCGTGTCGCGTGCCAGTGATTGTGCCATAGGTTGCCGACCCCTGCTCTAAACAGTCCATAAAGAAGCTACAACTTTTTAACTAAGGCTAGGAAATTCTATCATATTAGTCCCACTCTCGCGGCATTCCACTGGTATCCAATTAAATATCGCATTGAATTTAAAATTCTTCTGATATCCTATAAGGAAGGGTCGGCAACCTTTGAGACATGGAGTGCCAACTTTAACATTTCTAGTCAATTAGTGTGCCACCATCAACAAATAAAATTTGAGGGGGGGGGGGGGGGGGTGTTGCATGTTGCATACTGACAGTCATGCTGTCTACATTCTGATTAAGAATAGATTAAGAAAGTGAGGCTGCCCTCACTTTAGCCTAAATTCCAGCACTTTTCAAACCGGAAACACAATGCATGAAACATTAATTTTCGTCAGGTAAATGTTCCTTCCCCAGTTTTTGAGGGGTGTTTCTTTATACTGCCACATATCGTTTCGGACAACACTGCAAAGAATGTGATGCGGTATAAAGTATAAATGCCTCCACCATTCACGCGGGTTCGCACGAGGTGTGCGGAGTCGCGCGCTACGGTCACTCGCGAAAGTATAATGCATAATAAATTATCCAGCCTTGACGCGGCTCAGGGATTAAGTCACACACAGCGCCGTGCGGCCGTTTATAAATTTAAACATAGGTCTGTGGCGGGAGCCGAGTGCAGAGTGTTGAGGAGCGATTTCGATTGGAGGATCGTGCTCTCTGTCTGAGATTTTTTATTAATAATTTTTTTTGCTGATGCTGGTCCAGCGTGTTGCGTGCCAGTGATTATGCCTCGGCGTGCAAACTCATTTTCACCGCGGGCCACATCAGCATAATCGTTACCCACGGAGGGCCATATGTAACTTATAAATGTACCTACTCCTTAATGTTAAATACTTCTGAATTTATTACTTATTCAAGTTACAAATATTACAGATATATTTGCGTAAATGTAAAAAAAATGTTTGCTTGATGCTTTTTGTAACGTTGCTCGCGCAGCGGAGCAAGAGGACGGACACAATCGCTGAGAAGAGCGAGATTTATTCAAGGGTATACCATATTCATCGTCACTGAGAAGAGCGAGATTTATTCAAGGGTATACCATATTCATCGTCACTGAGAAGAGCGAGATTTATTCAAGGGTATACCATATTCATCGTCACTGAGAAGAGCGAGATTTATTCAAGGGTATACCATAGTCATCGTCACTGAGAAGAGCGAGATTTATTCAAGGGTATACCATATTCATCGTCACTGAGAAGAGCGAGATTTATTCAAGGGTATACCATATTCATCGTCACTGAGAAGAGCGAGATTTATTCAAGGGTATACCATATTCATCGTCACTGAGAAGAGCGAGATTTATTCAAGGGTATACCATATTCATCGTCACTGAGAAGAGCGAGATTTATTCAAGGGCATACCATAATCATCGTCACTTAGCCAGTCCGGGTCCATAACGGGAGGGCAGTCCGTAAAACATGCATACACAGGCATTACAAAACAGGGGAACACAAGTAGCAGGCAGGAAACCAAACGACAGAAACAAATAACGGCCAGGTAACGATAAACATAGAAACAGTCAAAATACCAGACAAAGGACAAGGGAGACTCAGGGGATTATAAACAGGGGACCGAAACAAGGAACAGGTGTGGATGATGATACAGGGGCGTGGCAACAAACGGGGAATCACGGAGACAAACGAGCAGGGCGGGACGAACGGGCACGGAGCACAGACATGAGGGAACCCGGAGTGACAGCTAAGGGAGGGGGCGAGGCCATACGTGACACTGGTATTATAACATAAATCCTTTAAATTTGTAAACCCACATTACTCCATCAATCAACGATCAAACTATCCAAGTGAATAAAGAAAAATTGATCAAATATATCACATTTACTTTGTTCAAAACTTGAAATATCAAATTATTGTGATTGTGCTTCAAAAATGCCCCTTCTGAAAAAGACTTAAGCGCGGCGATTTCTTTAGCCACAACAAAGCAGCTTTTACTGCCGTTTGGTTTGTGGTTGTGAACACATTCTGTTGCGATCGCAGTTTGCTTTTTAATTCTTTGACAATTCGTCATTTTTCTTGATGGCTAATTTTGGCATACTTAGCTCCGTGTTTGGTCACAAAATACCGACGTATATTGTTCTCTTTGACAACCGCCACCGCTTCATACCCGTTTTTCTCCTTGAAGCGCAAACATCGTGTTCCCATCTTTCTTGAAACACCTTTCTATCTGCATTGATATTTCTCTTCCTGGACATTTTGGTATCATTATTTGTATTTCCCAATTACACTTATTGCGAAATTTGCATCGAAACACTGCAGTGTTGAGATGCCGTCATTTCGCGGGTAACATAACTGTGGGAAATGTAGTTTTTGCTCATTTTTACTTCTTTTTATTTTTTCACCATTTGTCCTTCCTTATTTTTTTTGGGCCAAATGTGGCCCGCGGGCCTTGAGTTTGACACCTGTGGTGTAGGGACTCGGGGGGCCCCAGACGTTGAGATTTCTGGTGATCTGAGATGTTGATGCTGTCATCCAGCTGTGTCTTGGCATCACTCTATTTGTGACTATGACTTGACTGGAAAGCAATGTCTCAGTGAGCTCTCATGACTGTGGTCACCTCCGAACCCCTCCCTTTAGTTATGCTGCTATAGATTAGCCTGCCAGAGCCACATGCTCATCACTGGCACGTGAGCTATGTACATTTAAATCAATGGTGGTTTAAATTGATGTCCACTCAGTCTGTATTGTCTTTTTGCATGCCTCCACCCAAGACGATTGGATACAGGCACCTGCAGGCACCTGGGGGATGGTCTGGCTGCCGGTGGATGCGCTGATGCCGGGGTTGGATGAGCCGTTGCCACGAGGGGTCGTGCTGATGCTGGCCCGCCTGAGGCCCACCGCCTGCACTGAGGGGACTGAGGCTGCTTGGCCGGGGAACAGGAACCTTGATTGTTGCTGTGGAACTGTGGAACCACCCTGCGACCACGGACTTGTGTTAACGGGCCGCCCAATGGAGGATGGGTTCCCTTTTGAGTCTTGGTCCTCCCGAGGTTTCTTCCTAATCCCCACCCTATAGTGAGTTTTTCCTCGCCACTGTCGCCTTTGGCTTGCTCATTAGGGATCTGGACCCATACGATTGTAAAGCTGCTTTGTGACAACGTGTGTTGTGAAAAGCGCTATATAAATAACTTTGACTTTGACTAACGTATAAGAGTGGGGGAAGATGCACACAGGTCGACTATATCCTCAGTAGGAGATGAAACCTGAAAGAGAGTTAGTGATTGCAAGGTGTTAACAGGGGAAAGTGTAGCAAAACAGCATAGGATGGTGATATGTAGGATGGTTTTGAAGGTGAAGAAGAGGAAGAGAGTGAGAGAGGAATCTAAGATCAGGTGGTGGAAGTTAAAGGATGAGGACTGTGGTGTAAAATTCAGGGATGAGGTGAGGCAGGTACTGGGTAATGGTGGTGGTGTTCTGGATACCTGGGATGAGACTTCAAATGCAGTGAGGGATGTGGCTAGGAAGGTACTTGGTGTGACCTCAGGACAGAGAAGAAGATAGACAAGAAGTCGTGGTGGTGGAATGAGGAAGTTCAGGAAAGTTTGAGAGGAAAGCGGTTGGCTAAAAAGAATTGGGATTTTCAGCGAGATGAAGAAAGTAGACAGAGGTACAAGGAGATGTGTCGTAAGGCAAAGAGAGCAGTGGCAGACGCTAAAGAGAAGGCATATAGCAAGCTGTATGAGAAGTTGAACACTAAGGAAGGGGAAAAGGATCTGTACAGATTGGCCAGACAGAGAAACCGTGATGGGCAGGATGTGCAGCAGGTTAGGATGATAAAGGATAAAGATGGAAACGTGTTGTCTGGTGAGGAGAGTGTCTTGGGAAGGTGGAAGGAGTATTTTGAGGAACTGATGAATCAAGAGAATGAAAGTGAAAGAAGGTTAGATGAGGTAGAGGTTATGAATCAGGAAGTGCCTCAGGTGAGCAAGGAGGAAGTAAGGGCTGCAATTCGGAGAATGAAGTGTGGTAAGGCAGTTGGACCGGATGATATTCCAGTGGAGGCATGGAAATGATTTTCAAGAATAAGGGTGACGTTCAGAGCTGTAGTAATTACTGGGGAATAAAGTTGATCAGTCACAGCCTGAAAATCTGTGAAAGAGTAGTGGAAGCTAGGCTTAGAGGAGAGGTAGAGATATGTGAGCAGCAGTATGGTTTCATGCCAGCTAAGTGCACCACAGATGCTATGTTTGCTTTGAGAGTGTTAATGGAGAAGTATAGGGAAGGACAGAAGGAGTTACATTGTGTGTTTGTTGACTTAGAGAAAGCTTATGATAGAGTACTAAGACAGGAACTGTGGTATTGTATGAGGAAGTCAGGAGCAGAAAGTATGTGAGGATGGTGCAGAATATGTATGACAACAGTGTGACAGCAGTGAGATGTGTGGTAGGAATGACAGACGGGTTTAAAGTTGGGGTACGACTACATCAGGGATCAGCCCTGAGTCCCTTCCTGTTCGCAATTGTCATGGACAGACTGACGGACGAGGTTAGGCAGGAGTCCCCTTGGACTATGATGTTTGCTGATGACATTGTGATCTGTAGTGAGAGTAGGGAGCAGGTGGAGGTGAGCTTGGAAAGATGGAGATATGCTTTGGAGAGCAGGGGAATGAAAGTGAGCAGGAGTAAAACAGAGTACATGTGTGTGAATGAGAGAGCAGACGGTGGACATGTCCAGTTACAAGGAGTTGATTTGGTGAAGGTTGACGAGTTTACCTACTTAGGGTCGAGGGTACAGAGTAATGGAGGAAGTGAAAGAGAGGTAAAGAAGAGAGTGCAGGCAGGGTGGTGTGGATGGCATAAAGTGTCTGGGGTGATCTGTGATAGATGGGTGTCGGCTAGAATGAAAGGAAAGATCTATAGGACAGTAGCAGGGGCGGACTGGCATACATTGCTACCGGGGATTTCCCCGGTGGGCCGATGGGTTAGTGGGCCGGTGGGCCGCCGGTGGTTTAACTCAGCCCGTGGAGGAGCCACTGCCGCGCACTGCGGCCCCGGCCCGTAGTCACGCTGCTGTTTAACGGTGTCTATTACCTCCCCCACTCCAGTCAGACTAACCTGCTCAGCGCGGCCGCGGACTGAGCCTGTAAACACATGAACAAGTTGGACCGGGCTGCGGACTGGGTGGGCTGACGGTATGCAGCGGAGATCAGAAAAAAAACAACCTGTCCCAGAAAATCCAGGCCGGACTACGAAAACATACAGCAGTTTAAATTGTAGATAACATGTTATTTAAAATGTACTGCTGTCGCCTCTGCAACGTCTAAGGCACCATGTACAAATTACCTTAACACGGTTAACACGGACGCAAGTGGCGGTCTTAAAGGTTCCAGAGCACTGCGCACTGCGTTTTTTTTAAAGCTATTGAAATTCTTAGATTAAAACTAACCACCACAAATAGGTAAGAGGAAGAAATACCCACGTTAGAGTTGTAGGTTGTTCTTTAGGATGCACTTTGCGTAAAACAACTTGTTTGGTGGTCTTATGGTGGACTATTTAAAAGCCACTATGTGGCTTTGTAATCATATTATTGCTGGAATTAATATTGTCCATATGACAATAAACGCCATCATATACACTACGTGCCATGCATAGATTCATATACAGTATACACACACACACATACACATATATATATATACACAGTATATATACACACACACATACAGATATTATATATATATATATATATATATATATATATATATATATATATATATATATATATATATATATATATATATGTGATTCTTGAGATGAGGGACAAAACACGTCCGCCAGATAAAACTCGGATTCGGGGTTACAAGACAAACCAGGGCAATGTTGGCACAGCAACATATGATTTCATGTAGTTGTATAAATATTTTTTCATTTTAAATGCAATAATATGCTACTAGCACCTAAAAAACCCTTGTCCTGAAGCAGGTCTCATAATATTACAATAAGTGTGTCACGTTGAGGACCCCGGCCCCTCCCTTTTGGGCGTGTGTAAACGTTGTCCACGTGCTTTGTCTGCGTCAGTGGATATTCATGGTTGGGGGTTATGTCGTGTGATTAAGTCTCACCTGTGAATCGTCTCGTGATCACGTGGGGCTAATGTGGTTTGTCTATTTAATGTGCGCTCGCGCAGTGTCCTGTGCTCGTCGTTGTCTAAGTCTGCACGTTGTGAGCGTCGTCTGTGTTACTCGTGCGCTATTGCGCAATACCTGTGCACTTAATAAAGTGACCGTGAGTAAACTGAAGGATTCTGTGTCTCGTCCGTCTGCTGCCTCCCGCGTCACAGAACGACGAGCCGTCAAGAGACACCAAGACATGCCAGGCTACAAGCCAAAGCCCAAGAAGGGCAAGAAGCCGGGTAAGCGGCATCACCACCCGTCTTTCTCCCCCCCGCGTCGCGGCTCCACGCCGACTCTGGAGCTGCTAATGCAGGACCCGGAGTGTGCGTACCTGTTGTGTGCGGCTCGGGAGACGGCCATACCCGAGCTGGCGGAAGAGTACCGCTGGACAGCCGCGCGGGTATGGGTCGAGAGGCACCCCTCTCCTTCCCGGGCACTTCCGCCCCAGCGGAAGGGCGACCACGAACAGGAGGAGGAGGGAGAGGAGAGGAACTTCCCCCTGCGCTACGGAACCGCTACGACAATGGAGCAGGACCCGATCTGCACGTCCCTGCTGCGTCAGGCGCGGGAGCACCACGACCCCGAGGCGGTGGAGAGGCTCCGCCAAGAGGCGGTAAGGCTGTGGGAGAAGTACCGCCCCTATCCCTCTAGGGATCCATCACCCCTGCGGGTAGGCTCCTTCGCGCTCTGCGGGACGGAGGGGACTCCCAAGAGCGAGTTCGGGGTCGAGGACTCCGAGGAAGAGGAGCAGGAGGACGACGAGGAAGGCTACCCTCCCTCGTTGTGCGACGCCTCCACCATCTAGGAGGGGGAGGAAGCCTACCCCCTGTCGGTGAGCGAGGCTTCCCCCGTCGACCACGGCGAGGAGGAGGGGGAGGAGTCGGAGGAAGACGACTACCTCCCTCCGCCCGTGGGTTCCTCTCCTACCGTAGAGGAGGGCAGGGAGGAGGAGGAGGAGGACTACCCTCCGTTGGGGTGCTCCACACCCACCGCTGACTACAGTGAGTCGGAGGACGACTCCTATACGGAGGAGGAGGAGGACAGTCCGCCGTCCTCGGAGAGATCCGTTGGGACCGTTAAGGGGAGTGCGGAGAGCCGTCCACCCTCCGATCGCTCCGGCGAGAGCAGAATGGACTACTCCCGGGGTGGCAGCCCGGAGCAGTCCATGGAGTGGAGCCGGGTGAAGGAGGAAGACATGGACATTGACGAGGAAACCCTAACCGGCCCGCACGGGGCGTCCGCCAGCCGCGGTGCACCAGGCGCGGTGCACCAGGCGCGTCCGCCAGCCGCGCTGCTCCCAGCGGAGGCTTCGCAGCGAAGCCTGGCGGAGGACCGACCACTGCAGCTCCCGATCTCTCTCCCCTCTTATCTCTACTCCTGGCGCGCAGCCTGGCGCCTGTTATGTGTTTTTCTGTGCCAGTGTTCGTCAGTCTTCCCGTGTGTTTGCCAAACCCCCTGTTCCCGTTTGTGCCTCTTTGTGTGAATATGCCAGTCTGTGTGTTTGTTTCTGTCCCGTTCAGTGTGTCTAACGTCTTTTCCCCCGTCTTCCCAGGGAGGGTGTGCTAGGCGATTCGTAACGGACGCTTCACCAAGGGCAGTCACCTCCCAGACGCAGGACTGAGCGCGTCGGATCCGCCCATCGTCGTGGGTTCGGGGCACTCGGTCCTGTTGGCACCCCGGGACGGGTAGTGCCCTTGGAGGGGGCGTCTGTCACGTTGAGGACCCCGGCCCCTCCCTTTTGGGCGTGTGTCAACGTTGTCCACGTGCTTTGTCTGCGTCAGTGGATATTCGTGGTTGGGGGTTATGTCGTGTGATTAAGTCTCACCTGTGAATCGTCTCGTGATCACGTGGGGCTAATGTGGTTTGTCTATTTAATGTGCGCTCGCGCAGTGTCCTGTGCTCGTCGTTGTCTAAGTCTGCACGTTGTGAGCGTCGTCTGTGTTACTCGTGCGCTATTGCGCAATACCTGTGCACTTAATAAAGTGACCGTGAGTAAACTGAAGGATTCTGTGTCTCGTCCGTCTGCTGCCTCCCGCGTCACAAAGTGAAACATAATTAAAAGTAATATAAAATTAAACATCATAAATACCATCATCATCCAATTAAGTCAATAATTTAACGAATATAAAAATATACCATTTAAAACATACTTTAACACTAGAGCTCCTAGAGAAGCGAAAAATTTCACAGGGCTTGGTAGGGTCCATGTAGCCCACTCCCCTGCTGTGAAGGGATTAACGCCCATTGTCTTGGTAATGCGGTGGAAGCGGCTCACCCCCAGCTCATACGCCTGCCAAAGCACAAGCTGGCTCACCCCCAAGCTCATATGACCAAAACACCAAACGTGATACTTCACGAAAAAGTTGAAGTTACAAGCAGACTGTATGTTACCGATACTACAACAAACGGCAGAAAATTTGTAGACTCGTGTTTCAAAAGTTACAATTCAATCGCACGTAGAGACGACAGTTTCTCTAATGAGTCCCGTCAAACAATAAAAATAAATAAAAATGTTTGAATCTTGCTCTTTGTATATTTCATATACTATACTATATAATATTTGTTGTAATCAAACACTTTCTGTTTCCGCGTTTGAATTCGCGTTTGAAAAGCTAAGAAATTATATGGCGCAATTAGCTTGATGCTAATGTTATATAGGAAATCCCATATCATTGCTAGCGAAAATTAGCATGGTTGCGTTGCATCACTGCATCACTGATAAATGTTGTGATCTAAACAGCAGGCTGGAAAAGGAGAGGAAAAGACAGGAAAACAAATTCATGTGCTCTCTATCTATCTATCTATCTATCTATCTATCTATCTATCTATCTATCTATCTACCTATCTATCTATCTATCTATCTATCTATCTATCTATATATATTTGTGTTAGAAGCATTTGATAGAAGCATTTGTGTTTCTGCTTGTTTATGATCTAAACAGCAGGCTTGAATCTTGCTCTTTGTACATTTCTTATACTATCTATCTATCTATCTATCTATCTATCTATCTATCTATATTTGTGTTAGAAGCATTTGATAGAAGCATTTGTGTTTCTGCTTGTTTGTGATCTGTGATCTCTGTGATCAGAGACTTTCTGGGTGAGGCTGCTGCCTCAGTCTTGCTCTGTGAATTAACATAATAAAGGGTGATGTTTGGCTTTGCT
The DNA here is from genome assembly GCF_052324685.1 of Brachyhypopomus gauderio. Lineage (NCBI taxonomy): Eukaryota > Metazoa > Chordata > Actinopteri > Gymnotiformes > Hypopomidae > Brachyhypopomus > Brachyhypopomus gauderio. The sequence continues at coordinate 76,473 of NW_027506976.1, read as the reverse complement.
AATTGCTGGCAAGAAGGAGAAGAAGGAGGGGTGATGTCCTCAGAATCCTGAATTCTCAGGAGCTCTAGTGTTAATATACTTTTAATTTGATTGAAATTGTGTCCGGGTTTTTTTGTCAACACCGTCAGACATTTTTTAAAATAAAAATAATCAGGAGTTATTGTGGTCAGCTCACACACTACGGACCCCTTTAGCACTTCCTGTTTCTTCCACATGCCACAAGACCACTGTAGCTCTGATAAGTTTTCAATATTCTTTTCACTTCATACTTATTTGATAATAGCTGGTGTGTCACAACCATAGTGTGTCAACACCAAAATGAATTAAATGCGAGATCAGTTTGAATTTATTTTAAATAAAGGCTGAATTTCAGTAGTTTATAGATGCCAAGTGTGATGCTGGAAACATGACGCAACTCAGACGCTTGCAGACTTTCAATATATAATGGTTTAATGATAACAGGGAGATCCAAAGAGAGGTCGGGGGCAGTCCAGGTTCGTACACTGTGAACACGTTGAACACGAGGCGACATACCTGTGCACATGTAGAGAGGTTTTACCTCTCGGGTCAGGATGCTTCAGCACAGGTGAGCTAGTGAAAGCACGTTTGAGGTTCCCATAGGCTTGTTCTGCCTCCGCGGTCCACTGGAGCTGCTTGGGCTTTCCTTTCAACAGAGCAGTGAGGGGTGCTGCAACGGAGCTGTAGCTGCGAATGAAACGTCGGTAAAAGTTTGCGAACCCTAGAAAACTTTGTAATTGACGTACCGTACGTGGTATGGGCCATTGAAGGACAGCCCGGATCTTGGTGTCGTCCATGGTCACGCCCCATGAGCTGATTTCGTAGCCTAGGAATGACACTGACGACTGGTGAAACAAACACTCTTCTAGTTTGACATATAGTTTATTCTGTAGTAGGGTACGTAGTACCTGGCGCACGTGTTCAATGTGTGTCTTCATGTCTGGGAAGTATATCAAGATGTCATCAATGTAAGCGATAACACATTTTCCTAGGAACGCTCGCAACACATCATTGATGAAGGCTTGAAAGACTGAAGGGGCTACGCTTAAACCGTAAGGCATTACCGTGTACTCGTAGTGCCCTCTGGTGGTGTGAAAAGCGGTTTTCCACTCTTATACCTGGCCTTAGTGTGTTCTTGTTTTTGATTCATTGTCTGTTCTCGTGTTCCCCTGTCATCGTTATGCCCGTGTTCGCCTGTTATTCGGACTGCCCTCCCGTTATTGACCCTGCCTGGCTCAGCGACGACGATTCTGGTATTCCCTTCAATAAATCTCGCTCTTCTCATCGATTGTGTCCGTCTCCTCGCTCCGGGGCGCGAGCCTCGTTACATAATACCAGACCTATCAAGGACACAGCGAGAGAGCGAGACTCTGGTGAGTTCAAACACTGTGAATGGATGTCGGCTGGTTTAATCCGGTTAGACTCTCCGGTATTTCAGTGCGAACAAACCAGAGACAGGAATACCCCTGGCGCTGCGGGTACAAGGAAGTCTCGTCGCCGACCAAAGAAAGTGCAGTCTCTTTCTACTGGCTTTCGCGACGAGACTCCATCTGAGCGCTGTGTGTCTGCCCGGTTTTGCGAACACGACGGGGAAAAAACCCCTGTAGTGCAAGCAGCGGGCAGACTATGGCAGGCCGTTTTATCATAAAATGGGCTTCACCCCACTTACATTCCAGATATCTGTAACTACATTACAGATATCTGTATATTTAATTTAAGATATCTCTAATTATATTTTAACTAGGCAAAATTATGGCAAGCCGTTTTAGCTTTTATTCCTTTTTTCTTGATATCGGGAATTAAATTAATACATGTGGAAATACAATTTCCACTAGTACAAATTTAATTATTGATATCATAAATTAAATTAATTCACGTAAGAATTCATTTTTCACTAGTAAAAATTTAATTTCTACTAGTAAAAATTTAATTTCTACTAGTAAGAATTTAATTATTACATGTACAAATTATATTTTTGATATCAAGAATAGAATTCTTACTAGTAAAAATTTTATTCTTACTAGTAAAAATTCAATTTTTACATGTGAAAATTGAATTTCTACTAGTAAAAATTTAATTATTACATGTTCTAATGTAAATTAGCTTGATTTGCATGCGGATACAAAGGCGGAGCTAATTTACATTGCGCTCTTCTTAAAGAGACCACATGTATTGTCTTTCTTTTTTTTATACAGCTTGCACAGTGCTTATTTTTTATAGCTTCATACTTCACAGTTTAAGTGTGGGCTAATGTTAAACTCTGCCAATGGCCGACTTGGTTCTGTCACGTATTATGAGGAGAGTCAGACTTATTCATAGAAACGTCCAGCAAGGCAGTAATGGAGGCTTGCGCGATGTTGCCATTATTGATTCTCTCATTGCTAATCTACGTCGTATTGAAAATCATTTGAGTGGGGAAACGTTTGCAGAATTGTTTGAGAGTCTGACTACATTACAGTCTTCCATAACTGCTGATGTGCCAACTGCTTCGTACTCTGCACAGCGTAGCAGCACTGGTAAGCAGCATTTAAGCACAATGTAGGCCTACAATATTAAGTTTAAATTTAATCTTTGAACTATAAGCTAGTTCTGTAATTATGTTTTGCACATTCCATTTGTTCAGTGTTGTTTGCACTGGCTATTCCAGGCTCCCGGGGTAGACCCAGAATTGATGTGTCAAGAGAACAGCTGGAACTCTTATTCAACCAAGGATTTAGAGCAAAAGCAATGGCACGGCTTCTTGGCTGCTCATCGTCTTTCATTTACAGAAAACTCAGATCTTTGGGCATTTCGATAAGGCAAAGATTTACTCCCATCAGTGACAATGATCTTGAACAGCATGTACGAATGCTCCATCAGCAACATCCAAGGGCAGGTTGTGAGGTAGGCTGTACTTTTTTGGAACTGAGCTATTAGACCAGGGGTCGGCAACCTTTGAAACATGGAGTGCCAACTTTAACATGTCTAGTCAATGAGTGTGCCACTATGACGGTGAGTTTAAATTGTAAATGGACACAAATTAAGTATTATATCGCGATCGATTGCCAAGTATAAACACCTCCGCCGCTCGCGCAGGTTCGCGCGAGTTGTGCAGAGTCACGCGCTACTGTCACTCGCGAAAGTATAATCCATTAATATAATAATTTATATTCATTTATATATATTTTTGCTGATGCTGGTCCAGCGTGTCGCATGCCAGTGACTATGCCTCGGCGTGCCAACGGTGGCACGCGTGCCATAGGTTGCCGACCCCAGATGAGTCAATGTTTGTCTGTGATCTAATGAGAACCGTCTTGGTAGATGATGAGGGGCTATCTTTCTGCTGCGAGTATACATGTACCTCGACATCGAGTGCGGGAGACACTGAACAGAATTGATCCAGCAGCAGCCGCACAAAGGTGGAGCAACGTTATTGCAAGGCGCACTTATCATGTACCATTTCCCAACAGTCTATGGCACATTGATGGATACATGCGCCTCATACGGTAAAATTTTATATAACTGAGTAATTAATTTGGTTTAATCATCTGATAACCCAACAATAAATCTGAGTTAGTATTAAAATGGTCCTGTCTTTTTTTTTTACAGCTGGGGTATTGTGATACATGGTGGTATAGATGGATATTCACGAGTCATCACCTACCTGAATGCCAGTACTGACAACACTGCCCTGACAGTTCTAGCTCACTTTGTAAGGGCAAGTTGCCGGTATGGACTTCCATCAAGGGTCAGATCAGACCACGGGGGTGAAAATACAATGGTAGCACTGTTAATGAACCTTTTGAATGGGGAAGGACGAGGGAGCCACATTACTGGGCTATCAGTTCACAATCAGCGAATTGAACGCCTCTGGAGGGATGTGTTCACACAAGTCATCCATTACTATTACAACTTGTTTTACTCTTATGAAGATGAAGGCCTTTTGGAACCAGACAATGAAATACATAAATACTCACTCCAAACAGTGTATCTTCCAGAAATTACAGAGAGATTGGAAACTTTCAGGAAGGCATGGAACAACCACAGCATGCGCAGTGAACATTCTCACACCCCTAACCAAATGTGGCTGGAGGGCATGATTGGCAGCCAGCAAGCAGACAGCACTGCAATCAACAATGTCTTTGGTGAGAATCCTTACAGTGAGGACAGCTTGGAAATACTGTTGGCACATCATGGTGTGCAGCTGGAGCAGTTAGAAGCCGAAGAGGAAGTCTTTGACCAGGCAGTAGTAGTGAGTCGACCACACATCGGTCTTAATCAAGAACAACAACGGACTCTTCAGGATGTTCTCACAGGAATTACAGACCTAAAAGACAAATACGTAACTTGCTGTAGAGAGATCACCACTATGCTTTCAGCCTAATGCTTTCTGACCTCTTAACTAAAAGTTTGATTGAAGAATGTGAAGACTGTATAAAAAATATACATTTTTTATACATATACAAGAATATTGTATATACAGCAACAATGTGTAGTCCTGGTTGGGAAGCGAACAATAAGCAGATTGAAGAAAAATGGAAAACTCAATCATACTACATAGAGAAGCCATGTTAATTACAATAAAGATTTACTTAACTCTTGTTCTTCTGACATGTACATTGTGACAAAAATGTAAAACTGTAATGCCAATACAGAAACTCTTCCAAAGCTAAACAAATGTCAAAAAAAATGTGAAAAATAAAAGAAAAAAAGACCAATATTCTTTATCTCAACAACTTGTGTCAGTAATTCAATGCCTAAATATCTAAAACAGGCTCAATACTGAATCCTTAGACAGCACTTTTTTTTTTTTTTGCAAAATGGCAAACATGAAATTTCTGTGAAACTTGATATGGAAATATTTCAGTCTCTCTTTTTCTAGCCGGCTGAAGCATGTTTGAGATATAATCTAAACCTTTCCAAATCCAAATGATCCAAGTACAGCATTGGTCATCAGATCAAGTAGCTCCCCTTCATTCTGTACACCACGGGGAAGGAACAGTGTCATAGAGCAAGTTGAAGCATAAGGAAAACGACTTCCTCTTTCCTCCTGGTCATAAAACTGGATTTGAAGTCGCTGCGGAAAACCAAGAGGTGGTACTGCATCTGCTCCCGTGACAAACACCAATAGGTCCTCAAAGGTGAAGGGAGTTTCTTTTTCTGTTAAAATACAGACACACAATTGCATAAACGCCAAAACAGGAATATGTTTTTAATGCCATGACTCAAATTTAATGGCGTAAGCACTGTATTTTAAAGGTGGCTCCACAATAAGATTCATGTTGATTTTTATTTTTTTAACATAGCAGTACACATCTATTATATTAACGTTACAGGTTAAGACAAAGTACCTAACTGCATAATCAATTTCATAATGACAATTGTGTGACAATGGATTTTGACCTTGCACACTGTTGAGAAGACACTCCCATGCAAATATAGTGTCCTCTTCCGCTTCCTTGTTGTTTGCCCCCTCATCACTCCAAAAGATATCAAAAAGACATCGGAAGGCTGCTCTTGTCAGTTGTTCCTCTGTATGTGTAAACAGGCACTGAAATGCTTTCCAGTATCTCTCCACAGTTTCCCAAAGTTTACCACAAGAGTTGATCCCTTGTTTAAACTGCTCCACCATGTTTGCAGTTCTGAAACATAAATGAAATAAATGATTAAAATAAAATCATGCATAGTGATAATTGGATGGAAGGATGTCACCAGTTAGTAAGGATCTGTCCATTGTTATCAATAAGCAATGATGTTAGGCAACAAATCTTATTTACTATTAAAGCACAGATTATATAGAAATAGAAGACACAACACATTGAATCCGGGACAGCTCTAGGAATAATACCTGTGAAAGATGAAATGTTTCACAATTTGTGAGATGATCTGTGGAATATTAAGAACCTTGGCTTCATATACCCCTGGCACTCCACAGTCTGCAATCCAATCACCCAGACTCTCCTGCAGATCTTTCCAGTCCTCCTCAGTTTTACATTTTTCAATCTAAGAAGACAACACAAGACAAACAAGAGAAACAAACTCCTGTCTATATCTTTACATTTCTATATACTGTAATATTTTGATGAGAATAACAATTAGTAATATTTAAAGTAATAGTTATTTTTCCCCCCTGTTAAAACATGTTAAAAATCTCCTCTTTAAAAAAATTACAACAAAGCAAAAAAAAAAAAAAAAACTGCATAGTGTCAGAATACCTGTTGAAGCTTGTCCTGCACAGACTTGTCTGGCAAGCTGGCAATATCAAATCCTTCAAGATCTGGAGCCTGACCACACATTAACTGATAAAGGCTGGGATGTAATGCCTTAATGCTTGGTCCCCCATGCAACAGGGACCAGGCAATCAACTTCCCACCAGTATAATACTTTCCCTTTTCTAGGGCTGCCTGATCATAAGAAAAAAAAAGGTTGCCTGGCTGTCCCTCGAAAATGCCCAAAGTAGACTGCACGTCCTTCATTAAAAGCCTACCAAGAAACAAGAGGAAATTACAGCATAAAATTTTTTTCAAATACAGCATAAAATTAACTCAATAAAACATACAACTGGGTCATCTCCAGTAAAACAATAAGAAAATGGCAAAGAATATTATTTCTATCTAATGGTCCTAAATATTGGCCCCACCATTTAGGAGGGCATGCTTAAAATACTACTGATGCTCCACAATGATAAAATAAACCATTGCTAATTCACCAGTTTCTCTGGTTTTGCATGTATTTCTTCCTTACACTTGCACGTAAAGTGCATTCATTTTGGCAAAGGTCAGAGTTTAACCTTCCAATTGCCCTTCTGATGGGGCAATTTTGGTGGTTGCTTTGTTTTTTTTTTTACATCTTTTAATTTATTTTTAACCCCACTTTATACATCAGAGCTTTTCTCAAGCTCATATGGGTTTGCATATGATATCATTTCCATCTAATCTTCTCAGCAATATGTCCAGAAAAATTATCTGCTTGTTCCTAATGCCACTATAACCGTGAATGAAATAAATGAAAAGGTGGTCACTGTACATTAGATGGTTAAAAATGAGAATTCATAACTTTTTTAAATGATAGTTTTCCAGTATGACGCGTGCAAAACAAAAAGAAGACTTAATTAATGGTAATGTAACTCCAACCTGAAGAATTCTCTTGTGGGCCCTCCAAAATCATCAGCCATCTCACCCACAAATTCAATCCGTGGACATTTGTGCCAATCAAAATAGCCCTTGTTCAGAGCTGTGATGGCACTGTGTAGAATTCGCCTCCTTCTTGCCACAACTATCAGTGTAGAATGCTCACTGATGTTTTCCTTCCTGAATTCTCCAATGATATCAGCAAGGTTTTCCACTTCCTTTAAACAAGAAAAAATAACCATAACAGAAGCAACCTTAAATTTCAGTTTAACTTCTTCTAGCATGCAATCATGCACTGTGGATACAGCGACATTTTTCAACTCACGTTAGATGGACTATATGGACGTTTTGGAGACGACAGCATTTGGGTGTCCTCATCAGGTTCACTGTCTTGTAATATCTCACTGCATGTACAAAAAAGAAACAAAACAAATATCCATGTTGCTATATGTAGCTCTACATCCATTTACACACATGGTGCGTCAAAAAACATTACCTTCAGTTTTGCAGAAACATTTAAACTTTGATTCAGCAAGATATGGACTTTTGTATAAGCTGAAGACAAATCTCACACTGATCTGTGAATGACCACTATTCTCCAAATTCTTTAGAAACAGTGAGCTCTCTAAACACAGATAGGTGAAATTAAGTTACTGATATTTAGTGGGAATGTTATAACACTACACCTAGTGCTCTTTCAATTATATGGAATTTCAATGTTTTAGTGTCAGTTCACAAAGAACAATGATAGCCTTTATAGCTCCAATGGAAGTGAGTAAAACGGTCTCAGGGTTATAAATGTTTGAGAACCTGATTGCTGTGAACTGACTGTGGGACACTCCTACAGTTGCTGGAAAGCTCCCGTGTATCTGCTTGAAAAGGTTTTGACATAACCAAGGAGTCTGCATTATAAACACAAAGCAGACCTGCTGCATATTTACTAACAAAGTAATAAACATGGGTATCAATGTGTCTAAATACTCTCATAACTGGGACTCACAGGAGAGCTTGCCACTGGATAATGCACAAGTGTCACTTCCAGTGTACTCTCAGAAAGCAAAGACTGGCCAGTCCTGTTGAGATGGGTACAAAAAAAATTGAAATGCCCACACTCTTTGATGAAAAACAATATAGGTTAAAGTAACATCAAAAGATTCTTACAATCAACTAAATTTAACTAGTAATAGGAATGTAATAGAAGTAAAAAAACACTGCAATCTGAACATGAGCAATACCGGTTCTGAGTAGTTGTTTCTCCTTCAACTGGCTGATTTGTTCTGTAGAACACCTGAATCAACGGATGGTGAACAAACAAACAAAAAATGTAAAAAAATAATTTAAATATTTATAAAAAGAAAATGCATGAAACTTTTCAAGCAAATGTGTAATTACCTCAGGAGTGCCTGCATTTACATATATGTAGCCTCTATTTCCATCCTACATCAAACAGCACTGTTAAATATACATTTTTCTACAGATTTACATTATTTATAAAATGTCAATATAATGTGTTCATAGATGTAGCTTACCACCTCATCTGTCAGGTCAACAATATTACTCTCTACTGATGTCACTGCACTTCTAACCATTTCAGAATGCACATTGAGAGAGACCTGTAAGAATTATTTCAATAATGTTTCATGCCTAGATATTTACCTCATAAAGGAATTAAGAAATCAAATTTTAACATACCGGTAATTAGGTTAAACAACTACAAATTATACCACTACTTATTAGTTGACTGAGAACTACCCTTATCCTAATATTCCTAATCTATGGAATATTTCCCAATAAGTTCCCTTCAATAAATATTAGTACTTGACAGCTTCTACCAGGCATAGCTGTGAAAGAACTGGACTGCATCTTACCACGGCTGCAGAACTAACACTTGATCTTCCTTCACTACTCTCATTCAAGGATTCTCCATCCTGCATGAACATTTTCAGTATTTTCATAATCAAGTTGCTCATGCAAAATAAAACAGATCACTGACACATGTTAATACGAAGCTGCTGAATAACAGTTTTGCATATTAAAAGTTCACTTTAATAAAAGATGCAATGTAATCAATCAGAACTCACCTGTCTGGATAGCGATAAGTTTGAATTGGGCAGTATATAAAGTCTGCTTCTTCCAATTTGTCGCTTCAAGTCTTTGACGGAGTTGGCCTGGACAACTAGCAGTTTCTTTGCTTTTGTAGCTCTGGCAAGACGAAAGCCGGTCACATTTAGGCTTACGCTCTCAAAGCTTTGGCAGATGAATGTATTGAGTTCTGCCAAGGACCATGACAAATCAACGGTCTTATGCTCATGACCTAAGTCACTGTTCCCGCTTCCTGTAAAAATATTACAGGATTAGTAAAGGGAAATGTTACAACATGAGCAACACAAAAGTCTAAATGCCTTTACACTTTCATGTAATCAATTACAGCTTCTACTCCTTATATTATTGTATACTCCTTCTACTATTATGTTAACTGTAATGTAAAGCAGAATGAATGATTGTAGCAAATCATAGTGGTATTCCCAAGTACCAGTGTATCAAAAAATATTGCTGATGACAATAAAAAAGAAAACAAAAATCACCATACCTAAACCAGATTTCTCAAGTTCCTCTGAATCCTGTGAACTGGGTATAGTGGTTTGGTTAGGATCCTCTAACAAGAAAAGCTTCACCTGCCATTTAAGCCCAGGCTTTCTCCCACGTCCACGTCCATCACCTGTTGTTCATAATATTATTTTTGCTATTGCAAGACACATTACATAATAGGCATGTTTGTAATAACCATAAGACATGTTCAGTCAGTTTTGCTCACCAGCTACAGATCACAGATAAGGATCCATTTGTAGTGTATTTACTTACACGTTAAACATTGTACTTAAAGTTACCTCCATTTACTGGTTTTATTCAGACATAATGAACATAGCTAACACTGCCAAGAAATAGAACATATTAGCTCGCTCTTTGGCGATCATATGTGGATTTGTACTAGCTAAAATACGTGGATTTGTGTTAACTAAGCTAAAATATGTGGATTCGCGCTAACTAACTAACCGACCTGGGGTGGGTTTCCCAAAACGTTTGTAGCGCTAAGTACTTCTTAACCTCGTACGTTTCATACGAGGTTACGAAGTACTTAGCGCTACGAACATTTCGGGAAACCCACCCCTGGATTTGTCAAAGCTAACTAATGTAAGCTGCCATAACTGGATTTGTGCTGACTAGCTAGCAAACCTACCTAGATTCATAGAACTGTTGCGACGGCGTCGGGAAAATGAGCTCCGTACATTAGACAACAGATTTGATTCTGTGTTTCTGCCAGTGGAAAGTTGTCTTCTTGCTGCCGCAACAGCTCTATATACTCTTGTAAAATCAGTAGAGTGCTCTGTGTTGGAATGATTCTCACCTCCACCTGACATATTGCAAAATGGCTAATTACCGACAATTCCATCATTAGCGCAGTGGGAGCATGGTTGCCAGACAACCTGCTCCGAGTGGAAAAATTAAAAGTTCTTTAAGACAAAAGGCTAAAAGAATACACGCTATCATAAATGCATATAATATTATAAACATGAAAAGCTTTTATTAATATATAGAAACCATTACCCTTTTATTATAAACGATTCAAATATCAAAGACAGCTTTTAGGTGTAAGCAGTGGGGTGATCGGTCTTTCGCGGTAGCAGGTCCTAAATTGTGTGGAATGCCTTGCCTACTGTTCTACGTTCTATCACTGATCTGCCAATATTTAACGCCAAACTTAAAACACACCTATTTAGGATGGCTTTCAACATCTAATTATTTGCAAGTGGTATCATTACCAACTGCACACAGATGTTATCTTTAAGATCATACAAATTGATTATTGATTTCTATTGTGTACAGCGCTTCGGTCAACTCAGGTTGTGTAAGGCGCTATATAAATAACTGATGATTGATTGATTGATGCAGACTTGGCAACCTTGCATCTTTGGAGGCACTCCCACAGACAGTGACAACAGGCCACAATTGGATAGGTTTAAAACAGACGCTTCATTTACTCATTTGCATAAACGTGTACTAGTAAAAATTTTATTCTTACGTGTAAGAATTCAATACTTGATATCAAAAATAAAATTCCCACATGTAAAAATAACATTTTTGATATCAAGATAAGAATTCTCACATGTAAAAATTCAATTTTTGATATCAAGAATTACATTGTTGATATCAGAAATAAAATTTTTGATATCGGAAATGTAATTCCTGATATCAAAAAATACATTTTTACATGTAAGAATTTAATTCCCACATGTAAGAATTAAATTCATGATATCAAAAATATAATTCTTGATATCACGAATTACATTCTTACTAGTAAAAATTCAATTCTGATTTTTCACTAGTAAAAATTTAATTCTTACATGTAAGAATTGCATTCTTACTAGTAGAAATTGAATTCTTACATGTGAAAATTATTTTTGTACATGTAAAAATACAATTTTAACATGTAAGAATTTAATTTATACTAGTAAAAATGTTATTCTTACATGTAAAAATGTTTCCCCCATTCAAAATGAATTGGAAAAGTCATGAATTATCACATGTAAAAATGTTATTTTTGATATCAAGAATGTAATTCTTACATGTAAGAATTCAATATTTACTAGTAAGAATTAAATTTTTACATGTAAGAATTCCTTTCCTGATATCAAAAATTAAATTTTTACATGTAAGAATTACATTCTTGATATCAAGAAAAATACGAATAAAAGCTAAAACGGCTTGCCATAATGGCAAGCCGTTTTAGCTTTTATTCCTTTTTTCTTGATATCAGGAATTAAATTAATACATGTGAAAATACAATTTCCACTAGTACAAATTTAATTATTGATATCATAAATTAAATTCATTCAAGTAAGAATTCATTTTTCACTAGTAAAACTGTTATTTCTGCTAGTAAATATTTAATTTCTACTAGTAAGAATTTAATTATTACATGTACAAATTATATTTTTGATATCAACAATATAAATTTTACTAGTGAAAATTATATTTTTGATATCAAGAATAGAATTCTTACTAGTAAAAATTTTATTCTTACTAGTAAAAATGTTATTCCTACATGTAAAAATTTAATTTCTACTAGTAAAAATTTAATTATTACATGTTCTAATGTTAATTAGCTTGATTTGCATGTGGATACAAAGGCGGAGCTAGTTAACGTTGCACTTTTCTTAAAGAGACCACATCAAGTATTGTCTAGTTTTCAAAAAAAAAAAAAGTAGAGCTTGCTCCTTTCTTAATGGTGTCATACACACAAGATTACTCCTTACTTTAAGTGTGGGCTTAAACTCTTGTAAATTCAGCCAATTTAGGTTTATCACAGATTATGAGGAGAGTCAGACTACTTCATAGGGAAATGTAATGGGGGCTTGCGTGCGTGGAGGTTGCCAGACAACTTGCTACAAGTAGAAAAATCAAAAGCTCTGTTATCTTAAGCGTCAAAATGACCCGCCACCACATTTAACTGAAGAGACTGCATATAACCCCTTATTGATCTTTTTTCAACATGAAGTTTGATTACTTTTCCTACAGTGTCTCAAAGATTGGACAAAGTGAAGAAAACCTTTGTTAATATTTTCATGAAAGCTGTACAACTCCAGGGTACAAAGATTTTTGTAAGGTCATTTTTGACCCACCAGTCTCATCTTCAGGTACACACACACACACACACACACAGTCTTGTGCCAGTTCACATGAGTTCAAAGTTCAGTTCATACTAATGAAAACGAGCTACAGTGAGTCCCCACATAACGATGGGGTTAGAGACTGAAAAGTCTGTCGTAAAGCAGTTTTCATTGTTAAGCGTGGCCCTAGATTTAGATATACTTTGATCGTAAATACAGTATAGAAAAAACTAACAATGTTCTTGTGCATGCGTACAGCGTGAGCGTATCATACACAACACTCCGCAACACTCCACTGTGCTACCACTGCTCCTCCACGCACCGCGCAAAATAAAAAAAAGTCATCGTAACTCCGGTCCGTCGTTAACCAGACATGTTGTTAAGCTGGGACTCACTGTAGTTCAGGGGTCGGCAACCTTTGAGACATGGCGTGCCAACTATAACATGTCTAGTCAATGAGTGTGCCACTATGGCGGCGAGTGTAAATTGTTAGCGGAGGGGGGGGGTGTAAATGGACACAAATTAAGTATTATATTATTATATCGCGATCGATCGCCAAGTACGCCAAGTATAAACACCTCTGCCGCTCGCGCACGAGTTGTGCGGAGTCACGCGCTACGGTCACTCGCGAAAGTATAATCCATTAATATAATAATTTATATTAATTTATCATTTTTTTGCTGATGCTGGTCCAGCGTGCTGCGTGCCAGTGATTATGCCTCGGCATGCCAACGGTGGCACGCGTGCCATAGGTTGCCGACCCCTGCTGTAGTTCATATTCATAGTTCATTTTTTAAAGCACTGCAGATCACCCACAATGTAAACCAGTACAAGCCTGTCCACGTCTTGGGAAACAGGCAGCAGATACTTTACAAAATGCTCGGATGAATGGACTTTTGCAGTTGTTGCATCATACTTCTTAATTTCTTGTACTCAAGTCGTGTGTATTCCACAAGACGCCTATAATGCTTCCAAAAAAATGTCATTTTAAATTTTATGCCGATGTGGCCGATGTCCTGACTTGTTTTTTCAGACCAGGTGAGCACATTTTGCATGAAAACATGCACAACACTGCACACTGCAAAATGTAGGATTTGCATTGGACAGGACTGCTCGGCCTGGATATTGAACAATAAAAATGAACTGCTACTAACTGGACTGCCCAATGGAGCATGGGTTCTAATCCATCCCTGGAGTTTTTCCTTGCAACGGTAATTTTTGCTCTTACGACAGGATGTGTGTACATTATTTTAAGACAACATGAGGGCTAAAAAAAGTATGCTACCATAAATGCATACAATTTTGTAAACATGGAAAGCTTCTATTAAGATACTGAATCCATTGCCATTTTGTCATGAACCACTCATATTAAAGATAGCTGCATACTTGACAACCTTAGATCTTTGGAGCCACTCCCACAGACCGTGACAATGGGCCACTATTGGATAAGTTTATACACATGCTTCATTAGCTCATTTGTATAGATTTATACTAGTAAAAATGTTATTCTGTATGAATATAATTCTTGATATCAATAATGTTATTTTTACATGTAAGATTTCAATTCTTGATATCAAGAAATAAATTCTTACATGTAAAAATAACATTTTTGATATCAAGATAAGAATTCTCACATGTAAAAATTAAATTTTTGATATCAAGAATTACATTGTTGATATCAGAAATAACATTTTTGATATCAACAATGTAATTCATGATATCAAAAATTTAATTCTTGATATCACGAATTGCATTCTTACTAGTAAAAATTCTATTCTGATTTTTCACTAGTAAAAATTAAATTCTTACATGTAAGAATTGCATTCTTACTAGTAGAAATTGAATTCTTACATGTGAAAATTATTTTTGTACATGTAAGAATACAATTCTTACATGTAAGAATTTAATTTATACTAGTAAAAATGATATTCTTACATGTAAAAATGTTTCCCCCATTCAAAATGAATTGGAAAAGTCATGAATTATCACATGTAAAAATTTAATTTTTGATATCAAGAATGTAATTCTTACATGTAAGAATTCAATTTTTACTAGTAAGAATTTAATTTTTACATGTAAGAATTACATTCTTGATATCAAAAATTAAATTTTTACATGTATTAATTTAATTCTTGATATCAAGAAAAATAGGAATAAAAGCTAAAACGGCTTGCCATAGATGTGTGACTCATAAAATGACGAATCCAGTGACGTCATTTTAGATATCTTAAAAGCTGTTTTGATCCGTCAAATTGAAATTGCAGATATCTTGAATTGTTCTTCTTACTAGGTAGAATGCAAATGTAGATATCTTGAATTGTTATTCCGGATAGTCAATTGTTACTAGTCAAAACTAATATTTAGATATCCAGAATGTAATTACAGATAATCAGACGAAGCCCATTATATGTTAAAACGGCCTGGCATAGGCAGACGGTCTGAGCGCACAGACAAGTTTTCGCTTAACCCTCGGTTGACTCTCTCTGACCACCGCAAGCTCCCGGCGCCTCAAGGGAGGCGGAGCCGCAGCACATTTTGCACAGTGCCTGTCTGACAGTTCGATATACGCAATGCACACTGACGGTTAATGTTCTCTAACGTTTCATAAAAAATAAATAAAAGCTGAATAAAGCCAACCTACCGTGTTTATTCATTTATCTGAGTGTTTTAGGTTTTTACTTTGAAGAGGAAAAAAGTCCTGAATGAGAACGGGATCCCGTTTAAGGTGCTCTAAAAAAAATAAATAAAAACAAACACGATTCGAATATTAGTCGACTAAAGGGAAAAGCTGACGAATCAGATTCGACTATGAAAATCCTTAGCTGAATACACCCCTAATATATATATATATATATATATATATATATATATATATATATATATATATATATATATATATATATAGTGGGTCAGTCTGTCAGGAACTCCCGGGCCACTTTTTCTCCCCAGTCCGCCCCTGGACAGTAGTGAGACCTGCTATGTTGTATGGACTGGAGACAGTGGCACTGACAAAGAGACAGGTGAGGGAGATGGAGGTGTCTGAGATGAAGATGTTGAGATTCTCATTTGGAGTGACGAGGAAGGATAGGATCAGAAATGAGTTTATTAGAGGTTCAGCACATGTAGCATGTTTTGGAGATAAAGTTAGAGAAGCGAGATTGAGATGATTCGGACATGTACAGAGGAGGGAGGAGAGGTATATTGGTAGGAGGGTCTTGAGGATGGAACTTCCAGGCAAGAGGAGGAGAGGTAGACCTAAGAGGAGGTTTATGGATGCAGTGGTAGAGGATATAAGAGTGGCTGGTGTGTCAGTGAAGGACACTCAGGACAGGGCCAGATGGAGGAGTTTGATCCGCTGTGGCGACCCCTAAATGGGAATAGTCGAAAGAAGAAGAAGAAGAGGGCAGAGTGTGGAGTTTGGTTGCATTAAAGTCAGTATTAGGGTGAAGTTAAGAGGGTGGAACTGAGGAAGAAACCTTGGAAGGACCGACACTCAAGAGAACCAATCCTTCATTGGGTGGCCCAGCTGGCAACCAGTCCATGCTTATTCACGCTATTTTCCATGACAACGCTGGGCAGGGCCATCTTGGTTGACTTTGTGTTAGAACTTCCGGTGCTACGGATACGCTGATACCGATTACAAGCAAAACGACAACAAACACAAAATGACTAGCATAATATGTTCAGTTAGAGCAGAGGTGGCCAACCCGTCAGAGACCAAGAGGGGTGGCGAGTGTAAATTATTAGCGGGGGGGATATAAAATGGACACAAATTAAGTAAAAAAACGAACACAAACTTCAATATAAACATAAGGCGTGATGTGCTTCAGGACTTTGTCACGTTTGGAGCACACTACGAGCTCTGTTATGTACGCAACTGTTGTTTTCTAGGTAAAAAGTGGATAAACTCTTTATCAACACTCGTTACAACGCCACTGAGTCTCCCGTTTTCCACTACGCAGGTTTTAAAAGTATTAGCGGGTCGCTAGGCTTGTAAACAAACCGCGCACCACGAAGGTGTAGCGGTGTGTCGCCCTCAGAGCTGATGAACTAACCGGGCCACGGCACAGACCGTTAGTGCAGGTGAGAGTGGACCGGCTGGGGAGACCCATGAAACCAGGCAAAGAGCCGCAGGTTGGCCACTCCTGAGTTAGAGGGTGTCACAATAAATGGAAGAAGAGGAAAACTTGGCTTGACCAACAGTGTTACGAACACAGCTCGAAAAGATCTGAGTGTTGCGGGGCACCTTATAACTTGCATCCACCGCCTTCCAAAGAAGAGGACATGCGTCTAAGGCTGAAGGCGCTAAATTTAAAATATCCACCCAAACGTCCATATGTCTGCTCTTATCATTTTGTGGAGGGGAAACCAACACCAGATCATCCTTATCCCGAGAAATGGCTCGGTTATGAAGCTCCGATTAAGCAAACGCGTTGGGTGCTTGTGAGGCTATCAGATAAGTAACTATATTGTAATCAGTGGCCACATCTTTTCCTTGCATTCATTTAGTAATTTTAAGTAATTAAGTAAAGAAGTAAATAGACAAGAATGCCTATTTTATGAAAAAAATCATTAAAATATAGTAGTGTACACTAATGCGAAAATAGCTGACCGGAAGTTCTAACACAAAGGCGGAAGAAACACACACTTGAAAGTGGGCGTGGCGAAATACGGTGAATATAGACATGATGTATAGTCCAAATAGCCACTTCATGTGGGAATCTCAGTTGATCCAGGTAGTATAGAGTCGGTTGATCCAGGTAGTATAGAGTTGGTTGATCCAGGTGGTATAGAGTCGGTTGATCCAGGTGGTATAGAGTCGGTTGATCCAGGTGGTATAGAGTCGGTTGATCCAGGTGGTATAGAGTCGGTTGGCTATATCTAACATTGCAGCTTTGCTTCATTTACTGACAGCTTTGGTGAATCTACAGGAGTGGGATATGGCCCAGGATGTAAAAGCTAATAAAAAGTAAAAGTATTAGGACGCTTTAAGGCCCTTGATCAAAGTATTGGCATCCTATTACCTCTCCTGTGTATTTGCCCATATAGTTTAACACAATACTCAGTTTATTTAGCCTATAAATGCAAAACAGAAGCATACTGTTAGATTTAAAATGTAGATAAACTGTAAAAAGTTCGATATGATTTGGCAGACTTCATCAGTCATATTTCCAGTCATTTTTCTTCACTCCATTCCTTATATAGTTAAGAATCAGTTACGTTAACAATTTGCCAACTGTGATTTACTCCCAACCGGAATTTGTCCTCTGCATTTAACTCATCCATGCAGTGAGAACAAGCACTAGGGAGATGTGGTACAAACATGCCCAAAGCAGTGGTATGTTCATAAATTCTTTTCTAATTAATAATGTAATTTATGCTTGCATTACATGTCATACATTTAAGAGTAAAATTATAACATTTAAAAAAATGTAATTCTATAGTTTCGCACATAATACAAATGCAATGATAAAATTAAAGTCAAAATCTGTTAGGATTTCATTTGTACCTGTCTCATAGGACAGTCAGTACCTGCGTGTCCAGCTTATGTGTGTAAAGTAGTGGTTAAGAAAAGCAAAATGACAAAATACTTCTTTCCCTTCTCACATATTTTCTTGTACTATTACATTTTGCAATTGCATTATTAAAATTTGTTATGTATTTGACAATGATATATTGTAATAACAAATGTAAAATTTAGTAAAACTACAGAAAATGCTGCAAAGAATACTTGATTAAAATTGTTATCTGCTAAACAGATATTTTGTGTTTTTCATTATTCATAATTTACCACAAACGTCATGTAATACCCTAGGGGTTAGCGAACAGGAGGCGGACGCAAGTGCTGAGAGTAGATTTATGGGTAAATCCTTTATCTGAGTCCATAAGACAGTCCATGGTTCTACCAGAAGAGCAGACACAGAACAAAAACCAATGTGGATGGACATAACTTAGACTGAGCAAACACTGGAAATACCAAGGCTACAATTAAACCTAAATTAAATCTAAAAAAAAAAAAATTTAAGACCAGAGCCAAACAAAGCTTGAGACAAAATAGCCTACATGTCACGTTGAGGACCCCGGCCCCTCCCTTTTGGGCGTGTGTATACGTAGTCCACGTGCATCGTCTGCGTCTGTGGAACTCCGTGGTAATGGCTATGTTCATCTATGTTCTTCGTGCGCTTTATGCGCTTGTTTGTGAATAAAGTAACCGTGACGTCAGTCAGAAGGATTCCCGTGTCTCGTCCTTCGCCCTGCCCGCGCGTCACACTACACATGCAGTACAAAACACCACAGGAGTTCAGACAAACAGGACAATACCATACAAGGCTTGACCAGACGAGGGTTAACCAGACACTAGCATGACACAACAGCACAGAATGATCAGCAAAGGAGACAAAACACAGGGGTTAAATACATTAACTAAATGAGAAATCAAACCGGACCCAGCTGAATACAACGAACCAAGGCGGAGTAACAAAAGACAAGCGCATGAAGGAGGAGGAGCTAAACATGAATAACAGGTTGGGGCGGAGCCAGACGTGACAATTCATAATGCTTTAAATGTTACACCAGCATTCTCACTTTCCTACTGAACATTCAATCTCACTGACTCAAAGAGAGATAACAAAACATTGCTATAGCCTTTATAGATATCAGCTTTGTTAGTTTGGTGAATGAAAAAAATTGGTAAATTGTCTTAATTTTACAGTAGACTTACCATAGACTCTTAGTCAAGATACTGTCACATCAAATTGTAAAAATGTAACAAAGATGTCATGAAAAACAATTTTAATAACTGTATCATAGAAAGGAATGGTACTACACAGTTTACTAAATAAATCAGATTTTTTTTCATTACAAATGGACCAAATTCCATTTTACCATCTGTTCCCAATTTGGAGAAACTAGCATTTAGCTTGAAGTCTATGGGGCGTCCATGCACATTGGAAACTGTTGGAATAAGAGCACTTACAGTGTGTATGTACTGATGCCAAAGCATTCTTGCTATGCCTCAACATATGAGTTAGAATCATGTTAATGGTCGTAATTTCAGTCTCAGTGGAACCTGCATTGTCCCATTCCAATAGGTATACTCTGTTGAGTACATCTGCTAGGTGCATTAGTCTGCCAGGTGTAGGTGAACCTGATGCCATATTTCCATAGCAACAGCATTCTTTGCAATCCCTTTGTGGTTTTCTCATAATGGCTCCCAGAGGCTGATGCTCTGCTTGAACCTCCATGTTCCTGCCATACATATAGCAATAGAATTCTGCCATGTGAAACAGAATGGTCAAAGAAGGATCGCACTCAGTCAGTGGGTGTTAGAGGTTTATGTTTATGTCCCGACTGCACAAGTGCAGCTCCTAGCTAACTGCTGTTGCTGCAGTTGTCGTTTCCGGTTTTTTTATTCATTCCTGTACATGCTTGTCTATTTCTACATTTCCACATGACATTTTGTCAGTCATCTGTTTCAGTGTCTCACGCATTTGTCCTTTGAGCGCTTGGAGAATGTGTCGGTACAGTCGACCATGACCAGCTGCCTCCACAGACCTCAGTGTTTCTACAATGGCTCTGCTGCTCTTATTTTAGGATCCATTGTCAATCCCTCTGATGTAATTCTGTAGCCAGTATAAGTCATTACGTCATATCTCTCTGCCTGAATGGGACCATGTTCAGTTTGATGTGCTCTCTGCACCGATTGATAGAGCAGTGTTCTCAGCTTAACATCATGGCCTCTTCCAGCTGCTTCATCATCCTTACCCCTCATTATTCTGCCTCTTCTTCATCTTCATCTCGGTGATTAGGGTGTCATCTGCCATTGTGCACAGCCCATCTAATGCCTGTGTGAGCTTGTGCTGGAACACTTCTAGCACTGGGCTAATTCCCATTGGCATTCTTCACCATCTAAATCTGCCAAAAGTTGTCAGAAAGTTGCAAAAGTTGTCAAGCTGTCACACTGCAGGGAGTGAAAACTCGGGCTTTGGCCGGAGCAGAGAATCATTTTCACTACCATGCTCCTCATCCACTCTGTACTTTTCTTTTGTGCAATGATTCCTTTCTCATTTAGGCTTTGCAGCTAATCCATTAAGGAATTCATCAGAGATGCTAGAAGATGGTAGTTGGGCTGGTCATATACTGGGATAAACGATGTGGTGCCTTCTTCAGAATAATCATCTCCTTGGAATACATCAGCATGTTTGCACTACATGCATGATATGTCCCAAGGTTCTGTTATCATGGGCTTCCATGACAATGTTGTCAATGGCAAGAATGTTTTCTCTGAGATTCTCTCTTTCACCACCATCAACTCTTGGTGATAAACATTTCTGTTTTTTATATAATTTGCCTATGGGTTGTAGTGTACCCTTGTTAGATATCACTTAGAACTGTTGTGTTCTTTTCAAGTATTAGAGGAGAGTTGATTATTTATATACTGTGAGTATCAGTGGAACCAAATGACCAAAATTAGAGGACCAATGGCTTAAATTTCGTGGCTGCACCCTCCTTTCATTTGGTGACAGAAATAAATGTACCTGCAACAGTTGGTGTGACCAGCGTGATTGTTGTTTTTAACTGAATTGGGCTTTAAACACTGCTGGTGCTGCCACATTCTGGACCTGCTCTACATACAATATTTGTCTCCCTTCATGAAGCACATAAAGCACATAGTGTTTTACCATGAGCAAAAACTAGCCCATAAACTTAAGTCCATTTACTTAATAAATTTTTCCTAAGCAATAAGATTTGTTGTGACTTTTAAATGTCACAGTTACGGATTACACATGGAACATTATACAATTTAAATACTTTCAATTATTTGTCATATCACAGATATGTATGAATCATAGTGAACAACAAAGATAATACACCAACAACCATATGTTTGGTGTGGTGAATCTGTGCAGTCTTTTTAATTGTCACTGTGCTAACCCTAGCTCATGTTTGGCTTTCACAGGAAATGAGAGTTAATCTGATTGGATGTTGTGGCTCCACTCCTACCCCAATCTGCAGATCATGTGATCTACCTCTTTTTGTAATTGCACTGCTCTGCAGTGGATCATTGTGTATGTGCCAGTCTGTGACAGTAAAGCCCCTAACCTCTAGAGGGCGCCATCCTCCTTGGCCAGCATGGCTTGCAAATAGTCCATGTTATATTACATTGTATAGAGTCCATGTTGACAGCATTGCTGTCTGCCACTTCAGTAGGTTTTGGGTGTATGAGCTGTTTCTACATCCACTGGTCTTGATGGAGTGGGTAGAGGAATTATGGCAGCATGTGATTATCTTCTGGCAACACTGGGGCATCATTGCTTCATCTCCAACCAGTAGGTCTAGTACAGTGTTGGCATCATATCATCTATAGGAGTAGAGGGAGACCGCAGTCCTGAAGGCTCACTGAGACACTATCCCATCCACATAATCTCACTGAGACACTATCCCATTCACATCATCTCACTGAGACACTATCCCATCCACATCATCTCACTGAGACACTATCCCATCCACATCATCTCACTGAGACACTTGAAATGAGAGGAGGACCATCTCAACACCTCAGATTACCTGAACTCTATCTCAACACCTCAGATTACCTGAACTCTCCATCTCAACACCTCAGATTACCTGAACTCTATCTCAACACCTCAGATTACCTGAACTCTATCTCAACACCTCAGATTACCTGAACTCTATCTCAACACCTCAGATTACCTGAACTCTCCATCTCAACACCTCAGATTACCTGAACTCTCTATCTCAACACCTCAGATTACCTGAACTCTCTATCTCAACACCTCAGATTACCTGAACTCTCCATCTCAACACCTCAGATTACCTGAACTCTATCTCAACACCTCAGATTACCTAAACTCTATCTCAACACCTCAGATTACCTGAACTCCATCTCAACACCTCAGATTACCTGAACTCTATCTCAACACCTCAGATTACCTGAACTCTCCATCTCAACACCTCAGATTACCTGAACTCTATCTCAACACCTCAGATTACCTGAACTCTATCTCAACACCTCAGATTACCTGAACTCTCTGCCCCTTTATATACAAGAACGTAACCAAAACCTCAATTGAATAAGTATTTAACCTAGATTTACAAGATTTATTGGGAGTGTGTCTGAGGCCGGAATTAAAGCAGAAAGGTTGTTTTATGACTGAGGGATGTTACAGAAGAAGGCTCTTCCTCTGGATGTTGTTCATTAACAGGCTGTTAGGTGTTATCTCTCATGTACTCACAGTAGGATATAAAGTCTTAGTTCTAATAATTTCCCCAACTAATTAATTGAAAGCGTTCACATTTTCTATCTGCATCTTGGAGTACAGTGTTCATATAGACGGCAACCTCATCATTCAACAACTTCCACGTTTTGGACAGGTCACATCCAGTATGGTCTAGTTCAGCATCTGAGGTGGCTTCAAAACAAGAGTGACATCCATGTTTTTCTCACATGTGTTAAATTGTCTCAGTGTGAACTTTCCTTTGGTCATAAATTAAATTTTACAAAGCTGACTGTTTTATGCTACCTTAGTAGTCTGTTCATTATCATACGGAGATGAACAAAGCACTATTTGCAGCACAGATCTATTAACTGTCCACTAACAATCCATTAGACGACATTTTATAGAGGTCCTTGTGCGTCATACTCAATATTGTCTGTGCTACAGCACATAATTCCTCATTACACTGTGTTCTGTTGTAGGAAACATTCGAGTGACACAATCCCCACTGCTCCCATGAACAGAAGTGCTGGTAGAGAAGGTAAAGCCAGGTGCTGCCAACCACAAGGTCATGGGTTTGGTTCCCAGGGGGAGCACGTGCAAAGCTATGCTGGTAAAGCTATGCAAGCTTTTCTCCACAAAAGTGACTGCCAAATGCTGAAACCAACATGGGAACAGATATAAACTATACGATCACTCTTTTCCGCCACCATCTGATCTAGGTCTCGTGCTCATGCAGGTAAGTGCACACGTGCTTTCTCTTCTGACTGAGTCCCTCGTGTGGATGTCCTTGAACATCTGAATGTGTCTCATTATCTCTGGCAGTATTGACTTGTCTCTGCTGCTCTGTATGTGTGTGTGTGCATATGAGCGAGTGCCGTGTGTTTCAGAGACTGCCAGACATTTTTCTCCCAACTGCTCCATCTTGTCAGGAGAAAC